>NC_064644.1:35389481-35694856 GCF_023864345.2 Schistocerca serialis cubense
TACCGACTGGGCAGAGCCGGTTTACGTTGGGAAATGACACAGCGGAAATCATGGTAAACAGAAATACAGTCGCCAGTAAGCTTACTTACATTAGCAAATTTTATTTTATTTAATGAACCGATAGCCATTTAAAGGGACAGGGCTCTTATTTTACTTGTACTTGATTGAACTAGAGACGTTTAAAAATTTGGTGCTGGACTGTGATTCGAATTCGTATCTCCTCTTTCGAGGATCTGAATCTCTCGGAACAGTATAGTTCAGTGATTTCGTTCCTTTTCCCAAGACTGCAATCTTCTCTAGGTCTCCTCCAAAGGTAAGTATGTGGGTCTGAAACCTGATCCAGTACAAAAATATTCATAATTTCATTTCTAGCTTTATCAAGTGCACACCGACCTGCTAGTGAAAATTAACGCGCAATTTCAATGTCTGTTCATGTGTTGCCAACAATCGCAACAGGTGTCGTTATTTCTGGTCAAACACGCACACATCTTACTGTTCATGAGTAAGCAACTGATACTTACGCTATATTCGTGGATGCACGATGGGTGTGCAGTTCGATTGTCGCCTAGGCATAAAAGTTTGTATCCTTATTTTAGATTCAGACACCTAGCGGCTCGTAAGAAAAACCGATACGTAACATTTGATTTTTCTTAGTTAACAATCGGATTACGTGTTGGGTTCGTATCTCCGTCACAGAACTTCACATCATGCACTTCATCTTTAAATGCATGCACACTTTGTTACTTCAGAATGGAGGTATACCAGACATCTTTCGTGGTTAGATAACAGGGACGAAAGGGTCTTGATAGGAGTCACGGTTTATTACAAAAATTGTCGTCTTTTATTTTCAAGTTTAGATTTGGTTACTGGTATTGGCAAAACTTTCCGTAATTCATGACTCTTCATGGCTAATCATCAATATGATGTGATTAGATTAGATTAGATTACATTACATTAGATTACCTCTTGTTCAATAGATCATGAATACGACATTTCGTAATGATGTGGAACGTGTCATTTTAATGAAAAAGTTCTTTAAATACCATGATTCAATTTCTTTACAACAATTTTTTACACTCTCTCTCATTGCTTTTTATTTCCCTCTCTCTCTCTCTCTCTCTCTCTCTCTCTCTCTCTCACACACACACACACGCACACACACACACACACACACACACACACACACACACACACACATTCTTTTTTTTTTTATTTGTTTGTTGTGCTCGACTATCGGCGAGGCACGAAAACGCCTGTGAATGACTTTCTTAGTTTTGAGTACACTTACGAAAGAAATATAAAAACAACAATGAGAGTTACTGATTTATGATGCTCAGTTTGCAGTCAGTTCTGAGTATTATTAGTAACTACGCTCCAGTCCCTAAACCTAGTTACAGAAAGCGAATCAGACGCATTACGTATTCCAGGCCGTAGCAGCCGCGACTTGGAGACACCAGCTATGGTCACTTCCCAGACCGCTGTAGGATCACATCGGTTCGTCTTCTTCCTGCTGGTACTGTAACTGAGATTTGGCAACAAGGCAACGTATGTTTGGCAACTCTGTGATCGACGAGTTACTTCCTGGTGTGCACGGAATTAAGCCTCAAAGTTCACTTGATTTTACCTGTCATTTCCATTGAATAATCTGAGTTATTATCGCTTGAAGGGTAACAAAAGATTGAAAATTTACGGTTTTCAGCCCAGGAAAATCGTTGCAGGTGGAAATCGCAACTAATCTCGACCTTTAAATAGCGGTTTACGAGTTCTAGTTACTATTGCCCTCGAAATAGAAAGCTGAGACCCATACCTCCTCGCCAGCTCTGTGGTAACGTGCTGACCTGTGAAACAGCGTCTGTTACGGTTCGCAGTTCCAGTCTCACTGACTGTAACGTTTTTATCCCTTCTGTGAAAGAGCTACAAGCAGTCAGATCAAACATCAATAAGGAAATCGCAAGAAAACGCTTTCAGCTCATAGTGCAATGTTGAAAAACTTACAATGCTGCACAACAGGTAACGCCTCTTTCCGCTGCTGACAAGCGAATTTTGGGTTTCTAGGAATACGTAACTATATTTATGAAATGCCACATTTGCATACCTCTTGAGTATGACACAGCATACCAATTAAACACAGACCCAATCAAAATCTAAGTGAGTAGTATTTTACTAATTCGTGTCGATAGAGGCATGCTTGTGTACAGATACTTTCGTCGTAAGGTTATCATGGTTAGTTTTATTTCATTTCTTATAATACAGTGCACAATTTTCGTAAGGTTTCCTTTAGTGTTGTTAAAACAATAGTAAACATGAGAGAGAAATTAATCATCAACGATATATGCGAATTCTCTGATGTTACCTATGACAGCCTGACAATGCACATGCAGTTTATTGATTACATGCATGTAGAAAACTTGTTCTGAGTTAAAGCTGTCAAAGTTTGAAGAAGAATAAAATATCACTACCACACGACAGCTAATGTAGAAAATACTTTTCTGACATATTATGGCACGATGCGCTCTCCCTACACATCTTCGAGATGCATCTGCTGCCTGCTGTCTATTAAACCTGAACAGAACAAAATGTCACAGTAGTTAGTCCTTTTTCCACATGCGACTACTTTGGGTTGAGAAGTGAAGGGAATTAAGTTCAAAGTTCCATTAGATTGATAACTTCAGCAGAGAGCAGAATTGCGTTTTATTAAATGTGGCACTGAATGTATTCGAACTCGCGACATCTTATCTATGCTACAAGCTGACACGTAGCTACAACAGCTCCAGAGCTCGGCAACTAATCCTCCAGAACTTTTGGATTCCACAGCACTGTGAGATTATGCATATGGCCAGGTCTTGACTTCTGAGAGACAAACAGTTACAGCTTTTCTTTTGGACTGAGTGACGTTTTCTAGTAACAGATAGCGCAATAGAATAGCTCAAGTGGAAAGGAACACTTCCTATTTAAACTTCTGCATCCTACACTGTTGGCAGTTGTGTGTAGGTGGCAGTTACGTGATTTTATTTCTGTGATTACAAAATAGTCGAATGTATGCACTGGGTAGCCGAGGCAGCTAGTTCATG
This sequence comes from Schistocerca serialis cubense, assembly GCF_023864345.2. NCBI lineage: Eukaryota > Metazoa > Arthropoda > Insecta > Orthoptera > Acrididae > Schistocerca > Schistocerca serialis. The sequence continues at coordinate 35,392,553 of NC_064644.1, forward strand.
GTGATTCGGTCAACCAGGTAAATGAATTTACTGAACATGCTGCAAATTACTACAGGGAGCCTGTGTGTCAGAATTCTCATCCAGTGTGGCGCAACTGCGTTACGATAGAAAAATGACTCGCAGAGAAGGGGATTTCGTGGTCTGTTGGACGGATGGTAGGTTGTTATACCTATGGTCTGGGTTCGATTCCCACTTCTGTCAATGATTTTAGATAGGGAGAGACAGATTCCATTCTCTCCTGGCTACACCAAGTGAAGGAGATATAATGGCTGCGTGGTCTGAAAATTCACATTAAAGATGATATTCCTTCTTTACCAAGTAGACGGTAGGTTGAACCACAATAAAGTCTGGAGTGGCGACATGTAGAAACTCTATCACCAGTAACCTTTCTTATACTAGTTATTTATTTCAAGTGACGACACAAACGCTATGTATGGTCACAGGACACTTATTCCATCTTTTATTTGAGCTTCTGTATGTCGATAAAATTGGTTCTGAACTGGGAATGCAACTCAGACCGCCCTTAACGCGGAATTTGATCCCTTCGTGGCAATACAGCTCGGCTACAATTTGTTGTTTGTCCAAAACTGCAGATTCCTCAACACCTTCACATATTACGCGTGAATGGGATCGAATCCTGGCCGGCACTAAAGATTTAATTATGTATTATCAAGCTCTATCATGAGAACACCTATCTGCTGGTGGATAATAATTTTGATTTTTAATGTATTTTCATTCGCTGTCAACACTAACGATATCTGACGTTTTTAACTCCCAGTGAGACACAGAACTATTTGCGAGATGACTGTAAGTTCAAGATGCTATTCTGAGCAGCTGGTGGAGAACAATTCGGTAGCTGACTTATCTTTGTGTGTAGTCAACAACGATATGTGTGGGGCTCTATTCCCAGTGAGCGCTGAACTCTTCGTCATATTATTTCAGTTCAAACATGCTCACATGTCACTGCTGGTGCAACAAACCCATATTTAACGTTCGTTTTCTCTAGAATATAACAGCGATTGGTGCCGGGTTGGAGTCCTGGGAAGGAAAAAATTAATGTTTCGTCTCGTCATTTCAGTTAAAACATCTAGCTACTGCCGCAAAATTCCGATATGTCACGTTTGACTGTGCTTCGATAGCAATCCGATTAGGTTCCGGGTTCGAATCCGTGTCCAACACACAGCTTTACCTCACGGCATTTCAAGTAAGTTACTTGTGAAGAAGCAATATTTAACATCTCTCGTCGTTCGTTAACAGGGACAATAGATGCTGGGTAGGAATTCGTATCTGTTAAAAATGTTTGCGTTATGCAATTTAAAGTTGATATTTGCTAAGGAAACGTATGAAGACGCAGACTTCCTCGTTATCAATATGTGCGGCATGTCTTTCGTGTTAACGAAAGTAAATTCCCGCTTTACCTCTTCTTACGTGTCAAATGAAATGTATGCCATGAGGAATAGAATATTTGTTGACTGCGTCCTTTCTTGCTTCCATCCTTACCAACATATTTCTTCATTCTCGTGGTAATCATGACATTCTATGTGTTTGCTGCAAAAGATTGCAAGTGGACAAATTCGACATCGAGGTGCAAAGCGTTTGGTATGTTACATTATATTCAATACGAATAAGCTTCCGGTGTATTTTTACTTCGTTTGCATTTTTAGATGATTATGAACGTTACGGAAATTTATCTCACATGCTTTATGTTGAATGAGAAACATTGAATGATCCGTTTTGCTTTCCCTACGTTGAAATGATATAATGTCGGCGTCAACAGCCTTCTTCCACGCCGGAAGCTGAAACTTGTATTATTCTGGATTAATGATAATTTAGTGTCTCATATGTATACATAGCCCACAAGGCGACGTCAGAAACCATCAGGGGAGAACGCCGCATAAAAACCAAACGTGCGCGCGCGTCTCCACTCTGAAGAACCGTATCGGAGAATCACGGCAAGCATTTCGCTGAAGAGCTGCCTCGTCAGAGAGCCGAGAAATGGCAGCATCGTAGCAAGTATTTGTCAACACTCTGATAGTGCATTTACTTCCGGGTGTAGGTCGGCGTTACCTCGCTAAATTCACTTGACATTCGTTTCCCACATCGAAGACTCGTACGATATAATCCACTGCAAGATGACACAATTAGAAAGTATATTTAATTTCTGGACTCCAAGAACGGCGTTCTTCACATATGTAACACCTGTTTGTGTGTGCATTCGGGAGGACGACGGTGCAATCCCGCACCCGGCCATCCTGATTTAGGTTTTCAATGATTTCCCTAAATCGCTTCAGGCAAATGCCGGGATGGTTCCTTAGGAAGGGCACGGCCGATTTCCTTCCCCATCCTTCCCTAATCCGAGCTTGTGCTCCGTCTCTAATGACATCGTTGTCGACGGGACGTTAAAACAGTAATCTCCACCTCCTCTGTGTGTTTAAGGTTGCGTTTTGAGGCTCAGGCAACATCGCAGTGACTATAGTCCGCCTCTGGCCGCCAGTGTGTCGTTAGTTCAGAGGTTCCCTTGTGCTTTGCAGTGCTTGTACTATAAGACATAGCAGTTCGAATCACGGTAGAAGCCGCTGACTACAACCTTTTACTTTCCATTTTAATTAATGGAGTTGCAAACTGCTAGTAAAAATTTCTTATGCGAAATCTGAAGAATACCTTTAAACATGAACCTTCGTCCGATTTCGACTTAGTAAATTAAGTTAATATCATGGACTTCTGCTTTGCAAATTCCAAGGTGCTTCACTGTAAAATAGGTCCTGAAAAGATTCAAACCGACTTTCAACGATATAAATTTGAGCTTTGTTCGTCATATAGGTCTAACATGTCAGAAGGTTGTTTATGAAGTGCACATGTTCATTAATATAGTTCCCTTCTTCTAAAATTTTGCAATAGCATTTAACTGTAGACGTTTTCTAACACCGGCGTTAGCAATTCCTTTCCGTTCTCTGAAACCTTCAAAACGACAAATTTTTCTGGTTTAAATCTGATGACCTTAACTATCACTTCCGATCAACAATAAATACTTCATGAACCCATACATGGAACTCCAAATGTGCAGTGTTCCTGCACTGCTACAGAGCATGCATTGCAAGGTATTCACACAGTTTATCGCATAGACTTACCATAAGAAATGAAACAAGAACTGTAATACACTTTACACCACAGACGCTCACTCTGGCTTGACGAAAACATCCAAACATTGACCAAAAGTTGCACAAATAATTGAGTTTGAAAGGAAAAGAAACGAGGTATGAAGGATTTATAAATTCATCGAATGTAGTGAGGTGGTTTAATTTCGTCCCAGTCTATAAAATTAATTTCGGGCCATACTCAGCTCTTGCCGATTAATGTAATATAATACCCGCCTACTAATCAGGGCGTCTGTCTCCGTTGCTTTTGAGCGTGAATGGAAATCGTAGAAATTTTCTGTGGAGCAACATTTAATAATAAAGCGTTTTAAATCATCAAAAGCGATGAGCGGTAGCAGGCGCTTTCGATAAAGAACGGGGGAGTGCAGCGCCGCTGCTGTCGCCACGGCCGCTGCCAGTAGCCAGCAAATGGATCCCGGAGCTTTGCCGATTACGGCGTCCAGAGGAGGACAGTCTGCAGGAAATCTGCCGCAAAATGGTTACTGGACAAAATTTTGATATCGGTGTGTCAGAAAGCGAAATAGATTGAATCTGCGCTACTATTACATTCACGTGTTCAGTATTCAGGCAGAAGAGGCTATAAAAATATTTTATGCCAGCTGCTCTCGATCCACTGACGACATGAACAGAAACAACGCACGCTACCGCTAGACCACAGGTGCAATCAGCCTATAGTTTCTCCATCATAGGACAAGTTTTCCTCCAGGAAGTGCCGCAGTCTGCAGTGTTGCCAGATTGTGCAGATGACCGGACTTAGAGAAATAGCGAGTTGGCCAGTTTTATTGTCCCATGTCGCGATCGGCGCGGACTTAGCCTCTGAAGCGGCCGGCCGCCGGTCAAGTTTTATGTCAAAGAGTGTACATTCATTTTGACAACGTTTATTTCACGTCACACTAACACTGTCTTACGGACTGTCTCATGTGTTTGCGGTGTACCGTAGGTCTCTAGAAGAGCGTAGCGTTCCAAAGGATTGGATAAGGCCACAGTTCATCCCCGTTTTCAAGAAGGGAAGTCGAACAGATGTGCAGAACTATAGACCTATCTCTCTAACGTCTATCAGTTGTAGAATTTTGGAACACGTATTATGTTCGAGTATAATGACTTTTCTGGAGACTAGAAATCTACTCTGTAGGAATCAGCATGGCTTTCGAAAAAGACGATCGTGAGAAACCCAGCTTGCGCTATTTGTCCACGAGACTCAGAGGGCCATAGACACGGGTTCCCAGGTAGATGCCGTGTTTCTTGACTTCCGCAAGGCGTTCGATACAGTTCCCCACAGTCGTTTAATGAACAACGTAAGGGCATATGGACTATCAGACCAATTGTGTGATTGGATTAAAGAGTTCCTAGATGACAGAACGCAGCATGTCATTCTCAATGGGAAGAAGTCTTCCGAAGTAAGAGTGATTTCAGGTGTGCCGCAGGGGAGTATCATAGGACGGTTGCTATTCACAATATACATAAATGACCTTGTGGATGACATCGGTAGTTCACTGAGGCTTTTTGCGGATGATGCTGTGGTATATCGAGAGATTTTAACAATGGAAAATTGTACTGAAATGCAGGAGGATCTGCAACGAATTGACGCATGCTGTAGGGAATGGCAATTGAATCTCAATGTAGACAAGTGTAATGTGCTGCGAATACATAGAAAGAAATATCCCTTATCATTTAGGTACAATATAGGAGGTCAGCCACTGGAAGCAGTTAATTCCATAAATTAACTGGGAGTACGCATTAGGAGTGATTTAAAATGGAATGATCACATAAAGTTGATCGTCGGTAGAGCAGTTGCCAGACTGAGATACATTGGAAGAATCCTAAGGAAATGCAATCCGAAAACAAAGAAAGTAGATTACAGTACGCTTGTTCGCCCCCTGCTTGAATACTGCTCAGCAGTGTGGGATCCGTACCAGATAGGGATGATAGAAGAGATAGAGAAGATCCAACGGAGAGCAGCGCGCTTTGTTACAGGATCATTTAGTAATCGTGAAAGCGTTACGGAGATGATAGAAAAAGTCCAGTGGAAGACTCTGCAGGAGAGACGCTCAGTAGTTCGGTACGGGCTTTTGTTAAAGCTTCTAGAACATACCTTCACCGAGGAGTCAAGCTGTATATTGCTCTCTCCTACGTATATCTCGCGAAGAGACCATGAGGATATAATCAGAGAAATTAGAGCCCCCACAGAGGCATACCGACAATCTTTCTTTCCACGAACAATACGAGACTGGAATAGAAGGGAGAACCGATAGAGGTACTCAAGGTACCCTCCGCCACACACCGTCAGGTGGCTTGCGGAGTATGGATGTAGATGTAAATGTAGATGTGTGTTTCGTGAAAGTGTGCGGTCCTTCGCCTCTCCTAACCAGAACGTAGAAAATGTTCACTGTGCGAGACATGTTGTAAAGTGCAGAAGATACACAGTCGGTGTCGGCATCCTACCGCCACCGTCAATTAGCTGCAGCACCGCGCTTGGCTTCTGCTCACAGCTCTGGCAGAAACTGTACCTTATATAAGGGCGTTCAAAAAGAAACGAGCCGGAGGCATAACTACAAAAACCAGTAGCTGTATGTTAGAAGTATTGATCCTGGCTGTTGAAACACTCGTCCCACTCTGACGCAGGGCGGTGAATGGTTGTCTCATAAAATTCCCGGGGCTGCTATGTGAGCCAGTTTCGCACGTACAGCTGGACATCGTCGTCAGAGGTGAATCATTTGCCCCTCAGAGCCTTTTTAAGGGGACCAAAGATGGCGTAATCGCAGGGAGAGAGGTCCGGATTGTAAGGAGGATAGCCGAGAACCTCCCATTTGAGTTTCTGTAGGAATGCCGCGACTGTGAGGGCAGTATCAGGCTTTGCATTGTCGTGGAGCAGAATGACCCCACGGGTGAGATTGCCTGGTCGTTTTGATTTGATCGCTTGGCGAAGGGTGGTCAAGGCTGGCGAGTAACGCTGGGCATTCACTGTTGTCCCGTGCTGCAGGACGTGAATCAGAAGGGGGCCATCTTGGTCAGAGAAGAACGTCAGCATAACCTTTCCTGCACTCGTGTGGATGACGACGACCAGCTGCAAGTGCGGAATTGGTTGACATCGCAGCCCCGGGAATTTTGTGAGACAGCCATTCACCGCCTTGTGTGACAGTGGTACACGGGTCTCAGCAGCCAGGGTCAATACTTCTAACATACAGGTACTGGTTTCTGTAATTATGCCTCCGGCTTGTTTCTTTTTGAACGCCCCTTATATACACACAGCCACTACCGCTGTCTGGTCACCTCCATATTTCCACGGAGACAAGCCGCAAAAACTTTACTGGAGTTGGAACTAACGCTTGTTGGGCGTTCTGTACCTCCATGTCGAAACAAAGTATACAACCTGCATCGTGTTCTTCGAAGCCTGACTCGTATCAATAAACTACCATCGCTATTTTTTACTGTCTTTGCGTTAACACTTTTCGCCAACAGATGGTGCTTGAGCGTCATAACGTAAATGAATTGGGCTACAAATGACAGATGATTCGCAATACAACCGCTATGTTATGAGTTACACGTTAAACCAATCATACTGTCCAATTTGCATGACCGCAGTTGTGGTACCATTAGTTAGGTAACCGTCTCCATCACGCCAAGATCGTACCACATCGAGTGGGAGAAATCGGTGTTTTTAATTGCCCTGGGGCCACAAATGGCATAAAAAGCAACAATGAAATCGTTTTCCAATCGTCGTTAGGCTGGCACAGGACGTGCTCAATATGCTGTCCACCGTTTTCTGCCATAGGTTGAAACCGAGGAACAGCATGTCCCACAACGGATCGGAGTGTCTCAGATGTCACGTTTAGAACGCTTTGCACAATTTGCGACTTTAATTCAGCTACGTTCGTAATTGGAGAACTGAACACAGCATCTTTTGGACAACCACACACCCAGAAGTGACATGAATTAAGAGCAGGTGATCTGGGCGGCCAGGCCATAGGGAAAGGACGGCTGGCAATTCTACATTTTCAAAATCCCTTTACAACTACATTTTCAAAATCACTTTACAACAACTTCTTCACTGCCCGTGCAACGTGTGGAGAAGCGTCATCTTGCATAGAAATGATCCTACTCACACATCCGCGCTGAAGTGCTCGAATGATGTCGATGCACAAAACACTCTCAAAGCGTTTACTAGCAACGGTACAGCTAACAGGAACCGCAGGACTCATCTCCTCCAAAAAAAATGTGGCCCTACGATAAACGATATCGTCAACCCGCATCACAGAGCGACCTTTGCAGAATGAAGCGGTACCAGTTGATACGTGAGCTGATTTTCCGTTGACCATATTCTACAGTTCTGGTCCTTGGAGATGGAAATGGGACTCGCCTGTCCACAGAATGTTCTACGGCCATTCATTGTCCACTTCCGTACGACCATGAAATTCTAGAGTAAACGTTTCTCTTACTGGCAGGTCAACATGAAGAAGCTGTTGGGCATGGGTAATTTTGTATGGATAGCAATGCGGGATGCTTCGTAGAATTTTATGCACCGTGCTCACAGGCAAGCCCAGAGTTCAGGCAGTTCCACTTGCACTGAATGTTTGCACACCAACGCTCGAATACTCCTATAATGCTGTTGCCAAATCTTCTAATGACGTTGGATCACTTGCTTCCCTCCCTCTGTCACAGGCCACTTCAAAAGAACCTGTCTTTTAGAATTTCATTATAGTTTTCTCCCTCAGCAGACAATGGACCAACGCCTTTTTTCATACCCTTGGGTTTCCGGAACTCCTGCAGAGCTACCATGCAGAATCACTGTTCCGGTAAAAGAGCTTCATCAGCAGCACGCGACCATGCATTAGGAGTCTGCCGAGCGTCTCAGACGCAGTATGAGGAACAGCTTTTTATTTTGCATATTCTGCCGCTCACAGTACCGTCTAGTGGTAAACGTTTCGTTATTCTTATTCTTCTTTATTATTATTATTATTATTATTATATTTCCTTTCTCAGACGTTATGTCTGGTTAAAAATGGAAAGTGATGCGGACCTTGATCAAGCGTGACTTCCTTTTAACTGTATCGTATATGTTACATTGCATTTAGGAAATTTCGGGTAACTGAACATGTATCAATAATTACAGATTTCTGTAGTTGTATATATACGTTTGGATGTAGCTGTATTGCGTTGATGTACTGGTGGATATTGTGTGGTATGACTCCTGTAGTTGATAGTATAATTGGTATAATGTTAACTTTATCCTGATGCCACATGTCCTTGACTTCCTCAGCCAGTTGGATGTATTTTTCAATTTTTTCTCCTGTCTTCTTCTGTATATTTGTTGTATTGGGTATGGATATTTCGATTAGTTGTGTTAATTTCTTCTTTTTATTGGTGAGTATGATGTCAGGTTCGTTATGTGGTGTTGTTTTATCTGTTATAATGGTTCTGTTCCAGTATAATTTGTATTCATCATTCTCCAGTACATTTTGTGGTGCATACTTGTATGTGGGAACTTAGATGGCCGGTGGTGGCCGAGCGGTTCTAGGCGCTACAGTCTGGAACCGCACGACCGCTACGGTCGCAGGTTCGAATCCTGCCTCGGGCATGGATGTGTGTGATGTCCTTAGACTAGGTAGGTTTAAGTAGTTCGAAGTTCTAGGGGACTGATGACCTCTGATGTTAAGTCCCATAGTGCTCAGAGCCATTTGAACCATTTTTTCTGGGAACGTGTTGTTTTATTAGTTTATGTTGTATGGCAAGTTGTTGATGTATTATTTTTGCTACATTGTCATGTCTTCTGGTGTATTCGTATTGTTTTTGCTACATTGTCATGTCTTCTGGTGTATTCTGTATTTGCTAGTATTGTACATCCGCTTGTGATGTGATCTACTGTTTCTATTTGTTGTTTGCAAAGTCTGCATTTATCTGTTGTGGTATTGGGATCTTTAATAATATGCTTGCTGTAATATCTGATCTGGTGTTTATTGTTTGATCCTGTATTGCAATCATGAATCCTTCCATCTCACTGTATATATTGCCTTTTCTTAGGCATGTGTTGGATGCATCTTGATCGATGTGTGGCTGTGTTAGATGATACAGGTGCTTGCCATGTAGTGTTTTCTTTTTCCAATTTACTTTCTTCGTATCTGTTGATGTTATGTGATTGCTTTGTGTATTTTGCTAGTTTCTTCTCGTTCTATAAAGAATTTTCTTAAATTGTCTACCTGTCCATAATGTAGGTTTTTTAAGTCGATAAATCCCCTTCCATTTTCCTTTATGCTTAATGTGAATCTTTCTATTGCTGAATGTATGTGATGTACTCTATATTTGTGGCATTGCGATCGTGTAAGTGTATTGAGTGCTTCTAGGTCTGTGTTACTCCATTTCACTACTCCAAATGAATAGGCCAATATTGGTATAGCATAAGTATTTATAGCTTTTGTCTTGTTTCTTGCTGTCAATTCTGTTTTCAGTATTTTTGTTAGTCTTTGTCTATATTTTTCTTTTAGATCTTCTTTAATATTTGTATTATCTATTCCTATTTTTGTCTGTATCCTAGATATTTATAGGCATCTATTTTTCCATCGCTTCTATGCAGTCGCTGTGGTTATCCAATATGTAATCTTCTTGTTTAGTGTGTTTTCCCTTGACTATGCTATTTTTCTTACATTTGTCTGTACCAAAAGCCAAATTTATATCATTGCTGAATACTTCTGTTATCTTTAGTAATTGGTTGAGTTGTTGATTTGTTGCTGCCAGTAGTTTTTGTGTTGGTATGTTCCAGTAATATTGTATCCATAATTTGTATTATTTAGCATTTGGATAGTGGGTTCAGAGCAAGGCGGAACCAGAAAGGACTTAATGAGTCTCCTTGGTATATTCCACACTTAATCTGTATTGGGTGTGATGTGATATTATTTGAATTTGTTTGGATATTAAGTGTGGTTTTCCAATTTTTCATTACTATGTTTAGGAAATGTATCAATTTAGGATCTACTTTGTATATTTCCAATATTTATAGTAACCATGAGTGGGGTACACTATCAAAAGCTTTTCGGTAATCAATGTATGCGTAGTGCAGCGACCTTTGTTTAGTTTTAGCTTGATATGTCACCTCTGTATCTATTATCAGTTGCTCTTTACATCCTCGTGCTCCGTGCAACAGCCTTTTTGTTCTTCATTCATAATTTTGTTCTGTGTTGTATGTGTCATTAATTTCTGTGTAATGACTGAAGTTAATATTTTGTAGACTGTTGGTAGACATGTAATGGGGCGATATTTTGCTGGGTTTGCTGTGCCTGCTTGATCTTTAGGTTTCAGATAAGTTCATCCGTGTGTAAGTCTATCAGGGAATGTGCATGGGTCTCCAATGTAACTGTTAAATAATTTAGTTAGATGTTAATGTGTTGAGGTGAACTTCTTTAGCCAGAAATTTGCTATTTTATCTTTTCCAGGGGCTTTCCAATTGTGCGTAGAATTAATTGCTCGGGTGACTTCATGTTGCAAAATTATCACTTCAGGCATTTGTGGTATCATCTTTTATGGATCTGTTTCTGCTTGTATCCACCGTGCATGCCTGTTATGTTGCACCGGATTTGACCATATGTTGCTCCAGAAGTGTTCCATGTCTGTTATGTTTGGTGTATTTTCTATTTTAATGTGTGTGTTATCTATTGTCTGATAAAGTTTGTTTTGGTTTCTGTTGAATGTTTGGTTTTGTTTCCTTCTATTTTCACTTTTTTTGGCATCTTCTAAGTCGTTTGGCCAATGCTTGTAATTTCTGCTTCTTTTCATCTAATTGCTCTATCGCTTCTTTTTGTGAGATTTTACCTAACCTTTTTCGTTTTTTGTCTCATATTTCATTTCTTATAAATTGTGTTAGCTGTCCAATGTCTTTTCTCAGTTTTTCTGTTCTGATCTGTAGCCTGTATTGCCATGCTGGTTTTGTGGGTTTCTTCTGTGTGTTGGTTTGTTCTGATTTCTGCCTAGTGTGTATATTATGTGTAGTGAGTGCTCCTATATAAACCAGTAGTTGTAACTCTTCCATAGTTGTATTTTCATTTATTTTGTTGTGTATGATTGTGTTGATAGTTGTTATTGTTGTTTCGACTTGTGGGTTATTTGGTGGTCTATGCAAGAGTGGTCTGTATTTGTGTCTTTGTATTCTATATACGAGGGCCGTTCAGAAAGTAACCTCCGGTTGATTTAAAAAAATACACCAAGTTAAATAAAAATATTTTAATATATACATCTTACAACTACATCTTTGCACTATTTTTCTACATAGACTCCATAGCGATTGAGGCACTTATCGTATCTCTTCACAAGCTTTGAAATTCCTTCTGCATAAAAATCACCCGCTTGTGCCTGGAGCCAGCCTGTGACCGCATCTTTGAGCTCTTCGTCGTCATCAAACCGCTGTGACCCGAGCCATTTCTTCAAATGCATGAAGAGGTGATAATCACTTGGCGCCAGGTCTGGGCTGTAAGGTGGATGGTTGATAACGTCCCACTTGAAGGACTCAAGAAGGGCCGTTGTTCTGCGAGCAGAGTGAGGACGGGCGTTATTGTGCAAAAAAACGATACCGGAAGTCAGCATACCACGGCGTTTGTTCTCTATAGCCCGTCATAACTTTTTTATTGTTTCACAGTACACGTCTTGATTAATGGTCGTACCACGTTCCATGAATTCAACCAACAACACCCCTTTGGCATCCCAAAACACCATTGCCATCAGTTTTCTGGCAGAAAAATCTTGCGAGGCTTTTCTTGGTTTGGTAGGCGAATTTGAATGTGCCCACATCTTTGATTGTTCTTTTGTCTCAGGGTTCACGTACTTAATCCAGGTTTCGTCACCAGTCACGATTCTGTTTAACAATAGTTCTCCTTCGTCCTCATAACGTGACAGAAAGTCTAATGCAGAGGCCATTCTTTGAGTTTTGTGGTGGTCGGTAAGAATTTTGGGCACCCATCGTGCACAGAACTTACGGTAACCCAATCTTGCTGTCACTATCTCGTACAAGAGAGTCTTAGAAATCTGTGGAAAACCAGTAGACAACTCCGACATTGAGAAACGTCGATTTTCACGAACTTTTGCATCAACTGTCTGAACGAGTTCGTCAGTCACCAATGATGGTCTACCACTCCTCTCTTCATCATGAACGTTTTCCGTCCACTTTTAAATAAACGTACCCATTCACGGACAACTCCTTCACTCATAACTCTTGGTCCGTACACGGCACAAAGCTCACGATGAATAGCTGCTGCAGAATATCCTTTGGCACGCACTTCACATTTGGCGGGGTTTTCTATTGCAGCACACATTTCAAACTGCCACAAAAACTAAACTAGCGCTGGTACGACGTTCACTCGACCACGGCTTGATGCCGACTGACCTGTTGAGTGCGTGAACGCACAGATGGCGTCGCTACTGCCCCCACAACCCGCACTGTGACCAATCGGAGGTTACTTTCTGAACCGCCCTCGTCAGCTGAAATTTTTCTTCTATATCTAACATGTGTGTCACTTCATGTTCTACTTGTGCTTGTTCTGGTGGCTGTCTTAAGATATCGTTTTCCTCTGATTGTTTAATTGATGCTCGTTGTTCTTTGTTTGTTTGCTCTGGGATGTTTGAGTCCATTACTGTATTTTCTTCTTCTTCTGATATGCACATTATTTTGTTCCAGTATTTGTTGTACTTGTTGTTTGATGTATTCTAATTCTGACTGGAGTACCTGTTATTTTTGATTATTACACGGATCTAATCAGCTAGTCGTTGTTCTGTTAAAAATTTTAATTCTGGGTATCTGGTAATAAATTTTGTGTATACTTGTGATCTGTATCCAGTTGTGTTGGTTCCTAAGTCTGTTGCTTGGTAATAACAGAACATGAGGTGTCGATTAACTTCATCTGACCATCTCATCCTCTGTCTTTGTTTTCCTTCTAGAGTGGTTGCAGAAAGCATATCCTGCGAAACACCTCTATTTGGATTTAAATCATTTTCCGTGTGGCTAGCAATGTCGTTACCATTGTGGACGGGCATAGGGTTCAAGCGTCGTCCCCGACCATGACAGCGCTTGTCCGAGGCTTCATAAGTTCTGTCCTGAACCAACTAATCACACTAAAAAGGGGGTTAGCCCTATTAGTGGTTTGCTCTTTTCGTTGCCTTTTACGACTGGCGGAACATACCGGAGACCTATTCTTTTCCCGGGCCTCCACGGTGTTTATTATTATTATTATTATTATTATTATTATTTTGTTGCCATAACGTTTTCCCCTTCTTCGATAATGTTTTGACAATGGGACCGTACGAACATCGCCTCACCGATCTGATTCATACTGACACAGGGTGTGTAGCGCACGACTAGAACTTCAAAGTGTGCAAAAAGAAAGACGCGCTCTCAATCGTTTCCGAGAAAACAGAGCTTGAAAATTTTAGGCTTGTTTGTATACTTTATATGGTTACTAGCATTCAAAGAGGCCACAGCTGAGCGATTAAAAGGGTGGTTTCACAAGCGCGAAGTTCCTGGATCGAATCAGGGTACTGGTACATTTTTTAATTCCCATGTTATTCTGCCAACGTGCAGTGTTAAAGTGACCGCTCCCAAAAGTAATCCACTGGTGCAGCCTTATTTTTACATGCTGGAGAAAAACTTTATAAAACGATTACAAAACTGCGCGTACATCATCTAATAGAATAGGGAAATAGCTTGTAGAGAAGACTGCATAAAAATTCAATCAGTCGTTCACCAACTGTCGCCTGAACCAATATTCGGTGAAATTCTTCGATATGCGTGATTCGCCGGTAAATTGTTTGATGACCGTAAGCGTCTAGAGCGTAAACCAAGTTTGTTTTCCAATAGACTCAATGAAATACGATGCACATGCAGAAATACGCCGTTCATCACACATGCCGTATGTTGCAATCATTCTTGTTTTCGATGTTTCTACGGTCAGTATTATCCTGAGTCATGCAGTTGTCCATTGGCTGCAAATGTAAATACGATAATATAAATCAAATTACGACACTGATTTCTTTGAAACTTCTCGTGTGCTCTTTTTTAATTTGTAGGCTCCTTACGAAACGTATTTTTCTTCTCTCTTAGGATAAATACTATATAATTACTAAATCAATTAATAAATATTGTTAATTCGCATAGTCATACTAACTTTGTTGTTAGAACTAATGAAAAGAAAAGGAACCAGAGGCAAGTCTCGATCCCGAGACCTTGCAGTAATAAAAACTACGCGGTTACTCGCTCGAGTGCGGACTGCTTTAATGTATGCGGCCATATAAAGAATATAAATACGCCTAAATTTTTCAAACTCGATTTTCTCGAAATTTACTGACAGCTGTGTTTTCCTGTTGTGGCGCCTCTTTTCTTAAATTTAAAAGTTTTTACGGTTTCTGAGTCGCGTATAAGTGATAAAACTTAATTTTCAAGCACAGTAGCTAATATTATGTAAGAGCACAGATAAACTGAATCGCAGAGACATAATACAAGTTAGGTCATGACGTGACGAGAATGTTTCTTCACCATAGATATGTAAGTGACGAAACAATGTAGACTCTTTCATTAGTATTCGCATTCTCACTCACATTCGCATCGCATTCCTTTGCTGTTTTGATTCTGATTCTGATTACTGTTCATTGCTGAATTCATGTAAGTGTTGAAAACAAAGTGTCATTCAGAGCCGTGTGTATCATTAATGCAATTCCTGCCGCAACTTAATTACAAAAATATTGCGAGACAAGTGGCATATATTGAAGACGAGGTTTTCGTGGGAGAGTTTGGAGTCGTCTTCACCGACATCTAAACATAACGTATATCTGAAAAAGCAATCTTTAATGTCAAGTTCAATGATTTTCTTGATAGTCGGCACGGTCGAATATATTTAGTGATCTCATTCAAATTCCATAAGCCGAAACCACAGAGAACTTTGGCTTGTAGAGGACCTATTTCATTATAGACATTTATTAACATAAATTATAAAACATTACAATGTTTTATCTCATTACCATCTTACGCGAAGGAAAATTTTCTTGATAACAATTTATGAACCAAAAATGCAGTACGATCGCATTTCAGCTTCGTGTAGGTTTTCGTTGTTATAGCTAAGTAAAATTAATAATAATCTTCCACCACGTACAGTACTTAAGCGTGAGTAGTTAAATTTAAAAATATTTTTTACATTTTTTTTATTTAGTTAGGCTGTTTGCAAATGTCAACGTCCTACTTGTGTCCGGCACACCACGTCAGTATGAACGACATGAGAGAGGGAACGTCGTACAGTCCCCAGTCTCTTCCCCAACGTAAAGTCCCGAGCGACTGGAAAAAAGAGCAGGTGACGCCTGTATATAAGAAGGGTAGAAGGATGGATCCTCAAAATTACAGACCAATATCCTTAACATCGGTTTGTTGCAGTATTCTCGAACATATTCTCAGTTCGAATATAATGAATTTCCTTGAGAGAGAGACATGATATCTTGCGAACCATGGATGAAGGGTATCAGACGGATGCCATATTCCTTGACTTCCGGAAAGTGTTTGACTCGGTGCCCCACTGCAGACTCCTAACTAAGGTACGAGCATATGGGATTGGTTCCTAAGTATGTGAGTGGCTCGAAGACTTCTTAAGTAATAGAACCCAGTACGTTGTCCTCGATGGTGAGTGTTCATCGGAGGTGAGGGTATCATCTGGAGTGCCCCAGGGAAGTGTGGTAGGTCCGCTGTTGTTTTCTGTCTACATAAATGATCTTTTGGATAGGGTGGATAGCAATGTGCGGCTGTTTGCTGATGATGCTGTGATGTACGGGAAGGTTGGTTCAAAATGGTTCAAATGGCTCTGACCACTATGGGGCTTAACATCTATGGTCATATGTCCCCTAGAACTTAGAACTATTTAAACCTAACTAACCTAAGGACATCACACAACACCCAGCCAGCACGAGGCAGAGAAAATCCCTGACCCCGCCGGGAATCGAATCCGGGAACCCAGGCGCGGGATACGGGAAGGTGTCGTCGTTGAGTGACTATAGGAGGATACAAGATGACTTGGACAGAATTTGTGATTCGTGTAAAAAATGGCAGCTAACTCTAAATACAGATTAATGTAAATTATTGCAGATGAATAGGAAAACGTATCCTGCAATGTTTGAATACTCCATTAGTAGTGTAGCGCTTCACACAGTCATGTCAATTAAATATTTGGGTGTAACACTGCAGAGGGATATGAAGTGAGACGAGCATGTAATGGCAGTTGTGGGGACGGCGGATAGTCGTATTCGGTTCATTGGTAGAATTTTGGGAAGATCTGGTTCATCTGTAAAGGAGACCGCTTATAAAACACTAATACGACCTATTCTTGAGTACTGCTCGATCGTTTAGGATCCCTATCAGGTCGGAGTGAGGGAGGACATACAAGCAATTCAGAGGCGGACTGCTAGATTTGTTTCGGGTACGTTTGATCATCACGCGAGTGTTACGTAAATGCTTCAGGAACTCGGGTGGTAGTCTCTAGAGGAAAGGAGGCGTTCTTTTCGTGAATCGCTACTGAGGAAATTTAGAGAACCAGCATTTGAGGCTGACTGCAGTACAATTTTACTGCCGCCAACTTTCATTTCGCGGAAAGACCACAAAGATAAAATAAGAGAGATTAGGGCTCGTACAGAGGCAGATAGGCAGTCATTTTCTCTAGTTGTGTTTGGGAGTGGAACAGGGAGAGAAGATGCTACTTGTGGTACGCGGTACCCTCCGCCACGCACCGTATGGTGGATTGCGGAGTATGTATGTAGATGTAGATGTAGATGTGAACAGTGGTTCATTACAGCGTTTTTAAACTGGAACTTTAATTATAATCACCCTGCACTTGGGACAGACTTCACAAAGTAAGTCTCTCTACACTACAAGACACAAAGTAGACAGAATACAATTTTGTGAAGCATACATCATGTTGAGCAGTAATTCGTACACACACTGTCACACTGCAATGGTCACAGGGGATGTGGTGTCGCTCCGAGTTCTGGTTGCGGTTGACGTCTGGGGAGCAGCTGTCATCTGTGTCCGTCTGGTGCTTCAACCCACGGCAAGTTTAGCAGTCTGCTCTCCCCAGATCTCCGTCGGCATACATGGAACAAACAACAAAAAACACTTTGTAATACGTACTAAACAACTATCAGCACTACAGCCAGAAACCAATGACAGTAATAACATTGGGAGACGGGTGAATCCTTGGTGACTCGATTGGTGCACCGTACATCGCCACAGTATACATGGTGATACTTGTTGCTTTATTTGCGGTCTTCCCTCAGCCTTTTTCGTCGCCCGCACAGTTAGGGCTCTCGTCGCGTTCCACCGCTGCCTCCCCCACCCCCCACCCCCACCCCTCAGCTGGGGGTGACTGCCGTCTCAGCGCAAAGCTCCGCCAGCCACACGCCTGCAGCGTCGAGCGCATGCGCAGCTAAGCGGCTCTCCTGAGGGCGAGGGCGTGCGCTGCGTCCCCATTAATTTTCCGGGATTCACTTTGCCGCGCTCAGAGTAAACAGAAACGACGCGAGCAACGAGAAACGCGGAAGACCTCCTCCAGCGCAACACTGCCTCATTTCCTGCAGTGCTAGTCTCGAGTGCATTAAGGGGCTATTTGTGGGGAAAACGGTTTACACAGTGTTTACTGTCCAGGAACCGGATCGGACCACAAAAATCTAAAGGCTGTAGACTCAACCAAATACTTAGG
Organism: Schistocerca serialis cubense; assembly: GCF_023864345.2. Taxonomy (NCBI): domain Eukaryota; kingdom Metazoa; phylum Arthropoda; class Insecta; order Orthoptera; family Acrididae; genus Schistocerca; species Schistocerca serialis. The sequence continues at coordinate 35,410,410 of NC_064644.1, forward strand.
GATTATAATTACGAATAATCGGAACTGAAACGATCACATAGATAATGTTATGAGGGAAAAAAGGACCAAAGACTGCGATTTATTGGCAAAACACTCATAAAATGTAACAGGCTTACTAAAGCGACTGCTTACACTACGCTTGTCCGACATCTTCTGGAATACTGCAGTGTGGTGTGGGACCTGCATCAGATAGTACTGACGGGACACATCGAAAAACTTCAAAGAAGATCAGCTCGTTTTGTATTATGGTGAAATAGGGGACGGAGTGCCACGGACACGTTACACGAATTGGTGTTACAGTCATTAAAATAACGGCGTCTTTCGCAGCGGCAGGACCTTCTCACGAAATTTCAGCCGCCAACTTTTTCCTAAGAGTGTGAAAATATTTCACCTATATAGGCAGAAATGAGCATCATAACAAAATAGGAGAAATCAGAACTCGCACGGAAGTTTTAAGTGTTCGCTTTTCCCGATCGTTTTTCTGGTGTGGAACAATGGAGAAGTAGTTTAAAGGTGATTTGGTGAACCCTCTGCCAGGCAATCGTAAGTTTCAGGATAATTGCCAGTGCAGGATGTTGTGCACGAACTGACCTGTCGATTATTTCCCATAAATGTTCGATGGGATTCGTACAGGACGACTGTGTTACGCCTTCTCTCCACTTGTTAGCAGAGACAAAGTGGCTGCGCCAAAGACTGAGACGGCGTGGAGTTTTACAGTTATTTACTGAACTTTCTTGACAATTTCTCCCTCGTCGTCGCTGCCCATACCTGCAGATCCCTCCGCCTGGCTGCTGCTGTGTAGATTCTCGGACAATGCGCCACCAGTGCTCCCCTGAAGCCAGGATGCCCTGTGGTTGAGATGAACTCGTCGCCGCTCGAGCGCCCCAGTACGGCACAGCCACGGAGCCGCGTAGCCATGAGGTCAGCTGCCGACGCCTGCTGCACCGGCGGCTGGGAAACCGTCAGTCGCGATGTCCGCGAGCTCCCGTCATAGACGGACCACGCGCCGTGGGTCGGGGTTGCCGTGAAGTCCGGGCGTCAGTCCCCGGCGGCACCTGTGACCGCGACCGCGCTGCAACCGGTCCCGCTGGAAGTCCTCGCTGTAGTTAGTCAGCCATGGCGCCGACCGAACTCGGGCCGACCCCCAGAGCTGAAGTTGACATCTGGCGGCGAACGGATGACTCCTGCGAGCTGGAACAGACTTCCGAAATCGTCACCTACGAAGATCGAACATTCGTACGTGGACCTCGTCCGCCTTCAGATCCGAACTGCTTCCTAATGGCTTCTGTCTGTTGCTGCCTGCGCTCCACTATTTGCATCTGGCAGGAGGACGTTTTTTACCCTCGGTGGTAGCTTTTTGTTATTACTCCCGCAGCATATTGCAGTGTAACTTAGCGTGCTGGCCTCACTTCCCCTTACTCGGCGCTCTCCGGGCTGCGCTCGGTGTGCGTCCTTGCGTCAGCTTGTCGGTAGACTGCTACTGTCAGCAAGCCTATCTGTGCCTGCTTACTTCGCAACGCCTCGATCGCCGGCGTGCCTCTGTTTTGCCATTCTCCATCTACATCTACATCCATACTCCGCACGCCACCTTACGGTGTGTGGCGGAGGGTACCTTGAGTACCTCTATCGGTTCTCCCTTCTATTCCAGTCTCGTATTGTTCGTGGAAAGAAAGATTGTCGGTATGCCTTTGTGTGGGCTCTAATCTCTCTGATTTTATCCTCATGGTCTCTTCGCGAGATATACGTAGGAGGGAGCAATATACTGCTTGACTCCTCGGTGAGCCGGCAGGAGTGGCCGTGCGGTTCTAGGCGCTACAGTCTGGAGCCGAGCGACCGCTACGGTCGCAGGTTCGAATCCTGCCTCAGGCATGGATGTGTGTGATGTCTTTAGGTTAGTTAGGTTTAATTAGTTCTAAGTTCTAGGCGACTGATGACCTTAGAAGTTGAGTCGCATGGTGCTCAGAGCCATTTGACTCCTCGGTGAAGATATGTTCTCGAAGCTTCAACAAAAGCCCATACTGAGCTACTGAGCGTCTCTCCTGCAGAGTCTTCCACTGGAGTTTATCTATCATCTCTGTAACGCTTTCGCGATTACTAAATGATCCTGTAACGAAGTTGGATCTCCTCTATCTCTTCTATCAACCCTATCTGGTACGTATCCCACACTGCTGAGCAGTATTCAAGCAGTGGGCGAACAAGCGTACTGTAACCTACTTCCTTTGTTTTCGGATTGCATTTCCTTAGGATTCTACCAATGAATCTCAGTCTGGCATCTGCTTTACCGACGATCAACTTTATGTGATCATTCCATTTTAAATCACTCCTAATGTGTACTCCCAGATAATTTATGGAATTAACTGCTTCCAGTTGCACACCTTCTATATTGCAGCTAAATGATAAGGGATCTTTCTTTCTATGTATTCGCAGCACATTACACTTGTCTACATTGAGATTCAATTGCCATTCCCTGCACCAAGTGTCAATTCGCTGCAGATCCTCCTGCATTTCAGTACAATTTTCCATTGTTACAACCTCTCGATATACTACAGCATCATCGGCAGAAAGCCTCAGTGAACTACCGATGTCATCCACAAGGTCGTTTATGTATATTGTGAATAGCAACTGTCGTACGAAACTCCCCTGCGGCACACCTGAAATCACTCTTACTTCGAAAGACTTCTTTCCATTGAGAATGACATGCTGCGTTCTGTTATCTAGGAACTCTTCAATCCAATCACACAATTGGTCTGATAGTCCATATGCTCTTATTTTGTTCATTAAACGACTGTGGGGAACTGTATCGAACGCCTTGCGGAAGTCAAGAAACACGGCATCTATCTGGGAACCAGTGTCTATAGCCCTCTGAGTCTCGTGGACGAATAGCGCGAGCTGGGTTTCACACGATCGTCTTTTTCGAAACCCATGCTGATTCCTACAGAGTAGATTTCTAGTCTTTAGAAAAGTCATTATACTCGAATATAATACGTGTTCCAAAATTCTACAACTGATAGCAAAGCTTACTAGATGTGGCCGCAACAGCTGAGTGGCTAGATCATCCGCTCGAATTGTCCAGGACGTTCTTCAAATCAATCGTAAACAACTGTGGCCCGGTGACGCGGTTTATCGTCATCCATAAGAATTCCATCGTTGTTTGGGAACATCAGATCCACGAACAGCTACAAAAGTCTCCAAGCGGCCAACGAAACGAACGACCCAGTTCATTCCGCGCAAACATAGTCCACACCATTATCGATCCACCACCAGCTTGCACAGTACCTTGTTGACAACCTGGGTCTATGGTTGGTGAGGTCTGTGCCACACTTGAATCCCACCAGCAGCTCTTACCAGCTGAAGTCGGGACTCATGTGACCAAGCCACGGTTTTCCAGTCATCTAGGGGATACGTTCGTCGTACGTCTGACATTGGTTTCTGCTGGTATTTCACGTAGTTTTCCTTGGTTCTTAGTGCTGAAAACTCTACCCAAACACCGGCACGTTGCTGACACTGTATACTGAATTCCCTAACGGCTTCCGAAATGGAATGTCCCATGCGTCTGGGTCCAGCTACGATTCTGCATTCGAAGTCTGTTAGTTCCCGTCCTACTACCATAATCAGTCGGAAAGTTTCCAGCTACGATTCTGCATTCGAGGTCTGTTAGTTCCCGTCCTACTACCATAATCAGTCGGAAAGTTTCTCACATGAATCACGTGAGTACAAATAACAGCTCCACCAGTGCGCTGTCCTTTTATCCCTTGTGTACGCGATACTAGCCTACCGCCATCCATATGTGTGGGTATCGCTGTCCCATGAGTTTTGTCACCCCATCGTATCCTTCCATTACTTCTTTATAAAATGGCTCTGAGCACTATGGGACTTAACATCTGTGGTCATCAGTCCCCTAGAACTTAGAACTAGTTAAACCTAACTAACCTAAGGACATCACACACATCCATGCCCGAGGCAGGATTCGAACCTGCGACCGTAGCGGTCACGCGGTTCCAGACTGAAGCGCCTTTAACCGCACGGCCACACAGGCCGGCTACTTCTTTATAAAACAGTTTAACATTTAAGGTTGAAGGAAGAACAAACAGCATTTTTGTTTTACTAACATTTGTTTATTTCGAATCGGTTTTTACCTTATTAGACCATCGTCAGCAAACACGTGACTAGCGTCCTTAAGATACACTAGTGTGTAGGGATCCAACCATTTGAAACAAAGCTACTATCACACAGAGATATTCTTTGTTCGTGAAATTGTGTGATAACTGTGAAATCTAGGGCTCGCCATTCATATTATGCAATACGCTTCTAAAATACAGTGTGAAATTACAGTTTACGATGTGTGTAATATCAAACACAGTACATAACGAAAACAGTCAACAGTAAAGTGTATATAAGTTTTATGAACAAAAAAGCTAAAGTTCGTGATGAGCTCCGCGTTCTAGGCCGGACGGGCTAATCGAGAGCGACCGGGCGCCCATGTCGCCCTCTGCCAATGGAGACACTGGGATGCTTTATGGAGTGGCATAGGCTCATCACACCACTCTCCTGCCGTTTGTTGCAACTTCTCACTCAAGTATGTCCTCCACTGGTATTACAAGACTGAATGCAATCTGTTGTAGACCTAACAACAAGGGAGAATTCCTGGCAGTCCCGGGAATAGAGCCCGGATCCTCCGCATAGTCGCCAGACACGCTGATCATTGAGCTACAGAGGAGGACACACAGAGACAAATGGCGGTAAGGAATCAAACGAAACGTAATTACCCTGTACTGGGTGTTGTGTGATGTCCTTAGGTTAGTTAGGTTTAAGTAGTTCTAAGTTCTAGGGGACTGATGACCATGTATGTTAAGTCCCATAGTGCTCAGAGCCATTTTTTTAATTGCCCTGTAACAAGCCACCGCAGACCACGGGCCCCTTATACCGAAATACCCAGAAAATGTCCCTGGACAACATCCGAAATTTTGTTGGTTGAAGTATAGTTCACCCATAGGAACTAACGCGTCTTTTGAATGAGATAGTCGTCCTGAATAGTAGTTACTTCACATTCGTAATCCAACGACGAACTGAGACCACTTGCGACACGGCAAGAGTAAATTGTATACATGCAAACGTTGGTATGACGTGTTATTGAAGAACACCGAAATACGGAGAGTAGAACCATCATGCATTAGACGATGTTCCAGGCCGTAAAATGATACGAAACTCTCTATTCTGATACTGAAGCATCATTACACAACATGTTAGAGCAGGTTACAGCAATTAACGTACTGAGTTGCCCTGGTAATAGCTGCTAACCACCGTCGGTAATGCGAGGATCACAATAGTTTCAGGTGGGGAGAGCACCGACCGAGGTAGCGCAGTGGGTTGCACACTGGACTCGCAGTTGGGAGGACGATGGTTCAAACCCGCGTTTGGCCATCCAGATTTAGGATTTCCTTGGTTTCCCTAAATAGCTCCAAGCAAATGCCAGGACGGTTCCTTTGCGAGGACACAGCCGATTTTCTTCCCCATCCTCGACACACTCCGTGCTTCTGCTCCGTCTCTAATGACCTCGATGTCGATGGGACGTTAAACCCGATCTTCCTTTCTGGAGAGCGAATGTGCGGTGTCCTGGCAGTTAGGCAATCCGCAGAACCGTGTAATGACAGCCGGCAGTTTGCACCACGTGACACGTCCTGGCTCCCGCCTGGTTCATGTTTTGGTATAAACTGCGTTAGTGTTGGATCTACAAAAGCAAAAAACTAAAAATTGCATCCAGTATTAACGATTTATCTATTTACCACGTTTTTATCAGGCCACTTTTTTGTCTGTTTGTTCGGTACATATTCAGCAATCGATTTTAAACTAACTTCCCGATGAGCTAACGACTTGAAATTTTAAACATGGCTCAGAACTGAACGACAAAGCAGTATTAAACAGCTTTCTTGTCTGGTGTGTGGCTGAGGTACTTCGTGTACCAATGCCATTTCCCGATGAGGTCTAGACTAAAAACTTTCAACATAGGTAAGAACTGGATGGCAATGCAATGTTGAATCACTCTCTTGTCTAGTGTGTAGCTGAGGATACGTTGTCTACCACTGCCATATCCCCCCATTTTTTTTTGTTCCATTTGCGAATGGTTCGCTTGAATAATGAGTGTAGGTAATCTTCCGTGTGAACTCGAATTTCTCTAATCTCTTCACCGTCTTCTCGCAAGATGTACGTAGGGCGAAGCAATACATCTGCTGAGCCAGGTCAGAATAAATCAATAAACTTGAAATTGACCTATGTCTGTATTCGAAATCGACTAAAAAATTTTAAATACACAAGACTAAAAAGGAGAAAGTAAGTATTTCAATAAAAATTTATTTTTAACATACTGCTTTCTATGTCGGACTACAAGCTATAAAATATTTTCTGTTAGTCCCTTACAGATTCCTAGCCCCATATTGATAGACCTGATAAATTGTGTTTAGAATTTTAAATAGCTATGTAAACAGGAGACGAGGTACTGGTCGAAGTACAGTTGTGAGGAGAACTTGTGCGCGGTGCTTGGGTAACTCAGTCAGTAGAACCCTTGCCGGTGAAAGGCAAAGGTCCCGAGTTCCAGTCTCGCTCCGGCTCACAGTTTTAATTTGCCTGGAAGTTTCACCTATGAAATTAGGTGGGAGATCAAAACGAAAACCTGGAGACCAAGCAATACGTAATTGGCACTTCCTTACTATTACGCTACCTATTAACTGATGCATGAGTAGTTGGCATCCTTACTATTTTACCTATTGCATGCACACCACGTTTTTCATTTTAAGTCGTACAAGTATTTTCATATCTATTAACAATTGATGGTTCAAATGGCTCTGAGCACTATGGGACTCAACTGCTGTGGTCATAAGTCCCCTAGAACTTAGAACTACTTAAACCTAACTAACCTAAGGACAGCACACAATACCCAGCCATCACGAGGTAGAGAAAATCCCTGACCCCGCCGGGAATCGAACCCGGGAACCCGGGTATTAACAATTGATAATCACGAATTATCAGGAATACCTGTATGGGTTTATCAGTGTGTATGTGATTAAGAATAGTCCGATTTAAAATAGTGAAATATTAAAAATCTATTTGAATGCTTATTTATTTTGCATATAACGAGTGTACATGGTTACGTGACGTTCCTGAAGACTGAGTGCTCCTTCAGTTCACCTTACATGTGGTGCATGGTCAGTCAGTTCCTCTGTGTTCGCATACATGATACAGGTGGTGCATAACGGTCTGCTGTGTGAACTGCCATTTCAATTTTAATGAACCCTCACTGCCATTTCGTACTGTAACTTAAACCAACGAAACGGGTCACTTGCTAGTTATAGTGAGTGTCCGAAAGCCGTGGAAAGATGATATATGTAGAGTTAATAGCGAGTGTCTCCTAACCAGATCTCTAAACTGGTGTGGACTCAGTTGTTGGAGTGTTGCAAAGCTGACCACAATTGTTCTTTTGTAGTTGGCACGAGGTTCATGGAGCGCAAAAGAGTGGGGTGTGGGTGGGGACGAGCCATTGTCATGAATTCACTAGAGTATTCATCAAGCCATCTGCACGGAGCCGAAAGCGTTGAAATGGCGTATTGTTCTCCCGAAAGGTGGCATCTGCATCAGCGTTGAGTAAGGCCAGAAAAGGATGCAAAAAAATGGCTCTCAGCACTATGGGACTTAACATCTTAGGTCATCAGTCCCCTAGAACTTAGAACTACTTAAACCCAACTAACCTAAGGACATCACACACATCCATGCCCGAGGCAGGATTCGAACCTGCGACCGTAGCGGTCCCGCGGTTCCGGACTGCAGCGCCAGAACCGCACGGCCACCGCGGCCGGCGGAAAAGGATGCATATGGTGTACAATAGTGGTCACAGAAGTGCAGTTGTAGTTGGTACCTCGCATAGCCGTCAGATCTACATTTACATTTACATTTACATTTACATTTATACTCCGCAAGGCACCCAACGGTGTGTGGCGGAGGGCACTTTACGTGCCACTGTCATTACCTCCCTTTCCTGTTCCAGTCGCGTATGGTTCGCGGGAAGAACGACTGTCTGAAAGCCTCCGTGCGCGCTCTAATCTCTTTAATTTTACATTCGTGATCTCCTCGGGAGGTATAAGTAGGGGGAAGCAATATATTCGATACCTCATCCAGAAACGCACCCTCTCGAAACCTGGCGAGCAATCTACACCGCTATGCAGAGCGCCTCTCTTGCAGAGTCTGCCACTTGAGTTTATTAAACATCTCCGTAACGCTATTACGGTTACCAAATAACCCTGTGACGAAACGCGTCGCTCTTCTTTGGATCTTCTCTATCTCCTCCGTCAAACCGATCTGGTACGGATCCCACACTGATGAGCAATACTCAAGTGTAGGTCGAACGAGTGTTTTGTAAGCCACCTCCTTTGTTGATGGACTACATTTTCTAAGCACTCTCCCAATGAATCTCAACCTGGTACCCGCCTTACCAACAATTAATTTTATATGATCATTCCACTTCAAATCGTTCCGCACGCATACTCCCAGATATTTTACAGAAGTAACTGCTACCAGTGTTTGTTCCGCTATCATATAATCATACAATAAAGGATCCTTCTTTCTATGTATTCGCAATACATTACATTTGTCTATGTTAAGGGACAGTTGCCACTCCCTGCACCAAGTGCCTATCCGCTGCAGATCTTCCTGCATTTCGCTGCAATTTTCTAATGCTGCAACTTCTCTGTATACTACAGCATCATCCGCGAAAAGCCGCATGGGACTTCCGACAGTATCTACTAGGTCATATATATATATTGTGAAAAGCAATGGTCCCATAACACTCCCCTGTGGCACGCCAGAGGTTACTTTAACGTCTGTAGACGTCTCTCCATTGATGACAACATGCTGTGTTCTGTTTGCTAAAAACTCTTCAATCCAGCCACACAGCTGGTCTGATATTCCGTAGGCTCTTACTTTGTTTATCAGGCGACAGTGCGGAACTGTATCGAACGCCTTCCGGAAGTCAAAAAAATAGCATCTACCTGGGAGCCTGTATCTGATATTTTCTGAGTCTCATGAACAAATAAAGCGAGTTCGGTCTCACACGATCGTTGTTTCCGGAATCCATGTTGATTCCTACATAGTAGATTCTGGGTTTCCAGAAACGACATGATACTCGAGCAAAAAACATGTTCTAAAATTCTACAACAGATCGACGTCAGAGATATAGGTCTATCAATACAATTACAACCGGGATTCATCGTGCCTGCCAGCTGACAGCCATTGGTCCATCATCAAGTGAGGATATCCGCGGACCCATAGCGACGCCGAGTCGAGGTGACGGCAAAGGGATACTAGTCGTCCGTCGGCTGCTTTAGCCGTCTGTCTCCGCACAGCCCTGGTAGAAATGGGTTCCTGACGGCCAGTGTTCAAAATTGCCGGTGATCCAACTAACTGCAGACCGTGAAGTCTCCCAACAGCTCTGCGGTGACGATGTGACACCCTTTCGTCAGACTCCTGTGGTACCGCTGTGCGAAGGCTTATGCGTGTGGGAGCGCAGTTTCTGCGATACTGAACTTCCGCCCCTGACATTGTTCACCTCGGAAACCCGAATTCTTCTATAATTTCCGATATGCTACAGACCATCCATGTTGCACCTATTGTCATCTCAGGTTCGGAGACGGTTAACTCGCGAGGTAGTGTCGTGTTCCAGCGCACACTCGTCAGTAACAGACTAGTCAGATATGGCGTGTACAGTCGCGCCGTACGCCGCATCTATCTTCAACGTGCGGTCCACATGTTGTTGTTGTGGTCTTCAGTCCTGAGACTGGTTTGATGCAGCTCTCCATGCTACTCTATCCTGTGCAAGCTTCTTCATCTCGCAGTAACTACTGCAATTTACATCCTTCTGAATCTGCTTAGTGCATTCATCTCTTGGTCTCCCCCTACGATTTTTACCCTCCACGCTGCCCTCCAATACTAAATTGGTGATCCCTTGATGCCTCAGAACATGTCCTACCAACCGATCCCTTCTTCTAGTCAAGTTGTGCCACAAACTTCTCTTCTCCCCAATCCTATTCAATAACTCTTCATTAGTTATGTGATCTACCCATCTCATCTTCAGCATTCTTCTGTAGCACCACATTTCGAAAGCTTCTATTCTCTTCTTGTCCAAACTATTTATCGTCCATGTTTCAGTTCCATACATGGCAACACTCCATACAAATACTTTCACAAACGACATCCTGACACTTAAATCTAAACTCGATATTAACAAATTTCTCTTCTTCAGAAACGCTTTCCTTCCCATTGCCAGTCTACATTTTATATCCTCTCTACTTCGACCATCATCAGTTATTTTACTCCCCAAATAGCAAAGCTACCTACTACTTTAAGTGTCTCATTTGCTAATCTAATCCCCTCAGCATCACCCGACTTAATTCGACTACATTCCATTATCCTCGTTTTGCTTTTGTTGAAGTTCATCTTATATCCTCCTTTCAAGACACTGTCCATTCCATTCAACTGCTCTTCCACGTCCTTTGCTGTCTCTGACAGAATTACAATGTCATCGGCGAACCTCAAAGTTTTTATTTCTTCTCCATGTATTTTAATACCTACTCCAAATTTTTCTTTTGTTTCCTTCGCTGCTTGCTCAATATACAGATTGAATAACATCGGGGAGAGGCTACAACCCTGTCTCACTCCCTTCCCAATCACTGCTTCCCTTTCATGCCCCTCGACTCTTATAACTGCCATCTGGTTTGTGTACAAACTGTAAATAGCTTTTCGCTCCCTGTATTTTACCCCTGCCACCTTTAGAATTTGAAAGAGAGTATTCCAGTCAACATTGTCAAAAGCTTTCTCTAAGTCTAGAAATGCTAGAGACGTAGGTTGCCTTTCCTTAATCTAGCTTCTAAGATAAGCCGTAGGGTCGGTATTGCCTCACGTGTTCCAATATTTCTACGGAATCCAAACTGATCTTCCCCGAGGACGGTTTCTACCAGTTTTTCCATTCGTCTGTAAAGACGGGGGGGGGGGGGGGGGGGGGGGGGAGCAGCGCGAACACTTGCAAAGCGCCTCAGACTGCGCAGCTACCCCGCATGACCAACATTATCTATTTGACAGTTCCAACTTAGGTTATTCGTAATTGTAATCCCTGATATTTAGTTGAGTTTACAACCTTTAGAGTTGTATGATTTATCACGTAACTGAAATGTAAAAACTTCTGGGAGAGGCTTCTAACACCATGTATGCACATGATTGGAGTGATTGGAGAGACAACATTGCCGTTACAGGTAATCTGTGAAAACCAGTTACAGATGTGGCACATATTAACGTAAGACAGCCCCTTTTGTTGAAGGCCATAGTGCCATCGTCTCTATGTTATAAGTGTTTTGATTTATGCCAGGGACAATAACTGGGATATCATATTACACGATATGCCAGATACTAGTGAGCTCCCCAATTAGAAAAGATGACTGTTAGCGCTCACTACAAGAGGTGACCTTTTGTATTCCTCATGGGCGTGCAAAATGGTTCAAATGGCTCTGACCACTTTGGGACTTAACATCTATGGTCATCAGTCCCCTAGAACTTAGAACTACTTAAACCTAACTAACCTAAGGACATCACACAACACCCAGTCATCACGAGGCAGAGAAAATCCCTGACCCCGCCGGGAATCGAACCCGGGAACCCGGGTGTGGGAAGCGAGAACGCTACCGCACGACCACGAGCTGCGGACATGGGCGTGCAAAATGTAAGTTCGAAGGAAGGTTTCGTATCATATGTCGCTGCCAAGTAATGCCGCTCGATGAAACTTGGACCATAGACTGAAAGAACTGCTACAGTACTGTACAGAAGGTAAATGAAACAAATATACAACGAGACGAACAGGACTGACATTGCCTCTAGTTTGTCTTTCACCTAATTAACTACAAAGAAAGAGGAAAAAGGCGCACTGGAGGCAGTGTTGGCAACGCTACAAAACACAATACACACTTAGAAGTACACAAGTAAACAGTAAATAGTCGTGTACGAAAAAGTGTGATGCGTAAAAAGTGAAAAAATGCACAGTTCTGCAAAGCAGCGAAAAATTAGAGTACCAGTGACTAATGAAGAAAGAAACGAAGGACGTGCGAGCGGACGGCATTTTCTGACGTAGGCGAAAAAATAAGTAGAAATTACCGTAAGTAAAGACCAACAAATTGTTAAAGAACTTTTATTCGACGTTAAAAATAAATCAGATTGTTAATATTTTTAATTACAGACCTCTGATAATCGTTTTCTTCAATACAGCCAAACGCTTCTGGTGAGAAAAAAGAGGCATTTTCTTGTAGTAGCAACGACGGAACAAAAATACCGTCAGGAATAGTAAAGCAACTGCCCACAATATGAAGAGTTAAATGGAAGAATATGGTCTCAATAATTTGCGCGCCGAAAGTTGTGCTGCGTTGAAAGACAACTGCTGGTACACAGTTTTTAAGTTTAATACCGCACTTAATGTGTTAAACCGTTAAAGTAACTCTTTACTCCTTAATGAGTATAATATGACAGCATTTTAAATTTTTAAATCCTGTCATTTTTAAATATGTGAAATACAGAAAATCCAGTTTTTGTTGCTGCTGGAATCCATTGTCGTCTCGATAGTTCAGCGGTCACCGACCCTGGCTCCTGTGTGGCAGATCCCGGTTGGGTTCCCGGTACTTTTTGCTCGCTGGAAGACTGGAACAGTGTGCAGTCACTCCGGTGATGCTAGTTGAGGAGGTACCTGATTGAGGAGTGGGTACTCCCAGGTCAGCAGAGCCGACAACGGCCAGGAGGTGTGGTGTGCTGACCTCAAATACCGCATCCAAATGACCCCGATACCTGAGGACGAGACGGCGGTCGGTCGTTCGGTCCCGATTGTTCCATCTTCCATAGAAAGCGGGGCTTCCTGCTTGCTTGCAAGCCATTACATAGGAAATCCACTACAGGAACGATATCACCGCATGATCGTTTTAGTCATTTAGAAGTTTCGATAATGGAACACACTGCATTGCTACATTAAAAGTTCTCGGTACACTTCTCGCGTTAATTCTCAATAAATAATCGATCTTTCAAGAATGTGTCTTTTTGCCTTCGTCAGGAGAGCGAGTGACTGACTGATGAGTGATGTAATCACACACGAGAAGCTGATGCACTTGTGCCCTCTGTATACAGCTTTCACATTGACGTCACCCTCAGCGCCTTTGCTTCCATCGCGACGTACGCTACGGTTATTCCCCAACACTCTCTCTCGGAATAAAGTGACCAGTTCCACATACTGTTCAGTGCGTAGCCGATATCTGTATTAAGGTCGTGGACCCACATTTTGATAACCACAGCCTTTTTACGATTGGGTCGAGTAATGTGAAAAGTGAGTCAGAATCCGTTTCCACTGAAACAAGATCTTCTTCTTATCGTAAGGCTGTGTCCGTCAGCAGCAAGTTTTTCTGTATTTTTGTTGTTGTGTTCGCAACAGTGCTGGGAATAGGTCTCAATATACATTCTGGCGTAGCTACTGTCACATTCACGTGAGATATTGTAAGCACATGGGACTTTGGTGATACGAATATCTTTCACAGGACGCAACAAATCTTTCTTAGAAGGCCGGTTCAAGACCTGTGCGTCACGAGTCGCAAGCTGAGGGGGGCACAAATACAAAATCTGAATACTAGGCGAATCGTAATTAGCAGCAAAGTTGACACGGATAAAGCAAAAGCAGAAACCTCTCAGCAATCATGGATTGGTAAAGGCGCGAAGTATCCCGTGAAAGCCTATTTCGAAAGTTTCTAGAACCAACTTTAACGGGTAAATCTAGGGCTATAGTATGACCTCTGCGTATTGCTACCACACGCATCACAAAAACAAGATTAGGCTTGCCAGACAGATGCGTTTTTGGAATCATTCTTCCCGCGCTACATACCTCAATGGAACGGGAAAAAGCACCAACAACTGGTATAATTGGACGTATTCCCTGCCATGCAGTTCACAGTGGTTTGCAGACTGTAGATGTAGATGTAGATATAAATCACACGCCTTCCGTGCCCTATCACAGCAATTACCTTTTTTGAGAAGGTGACCCTTGAATATATCGAAGTGCTTGATCGATAATGTAAGAGAAGTCATAAACTGTGTTTATACAGACCTCCAAAACACGAAACAGCACTCAAATTCGGTGGCACCACACGATCACGAACACTATTAATAGTCCCACGCAAGGCTCAGTAATTCCAGTTTGCACGTATAACTCTCACTTGTAACAGTAATGCAAAACTTCAATTGGTCTCTTCTGAGTAATACAGGGCCAATGTTTGAACTAGGCTTAAATTACAGTTCACCATTTCCGACGATTATTTCGCCATTTCAGAAAGGGAGAAAAAGACTGAATGGAAACGCAGGCTAAAGTAGCGTCCTACTACAACGACGTAACGTTCGACCACTTCCGTCGTCCCAGTCCCGACACCGTTCATGTGTAATACGTGTGCCGACAACACAGTCTACGGTCACTACAGAGAACTGCACCTGGGTCGGGATAACAACGCTACTCACAGCTGATTGTTTCCACGGCAACAACCAATCAGAGCGCCAGTTTCGTTACACTTTCTGTCCCGTGTGCAACTGTTAAATCACTCTTTCACCTCAACTGCTAGTCGCCAATCAGATGCGGACGACAATATTGCGGTCTGCAACAAAATTGTGAATTGTTGTTACATGCTTTGTTTCTCAGTGCGGTACGTTTGTTTTACTGAATGTGTGAAGCTAACAGTGAAGTTGCTGAGGAAGGTGATAAGACTATTACGATACTGTGAAACAAACTAAACGCTGCACAGTAACGGATCCCGTACGAACGAACTCAATACACAACAGCATGGCTGTTGCTACCAATGCCATTAATGCTCCTGCTCATAGCGGCGAACCGGACATTACTGCGTTCCCCACTCAACTGTCAATCACTTTGTTACTCTGGTCAAGATTTATCCTGTTTACATGCGGACCGGCTGCACTATTACTACACAGTTCGGTCCTCCATTAGTGCTCAATATTATCCGTCCTACACTCACAATGTGCGCGAATTGTTCTACGCATCCGCTTCGAATTTCTCTGCTCTTTACTCATTCCTTCGATCTTAAGCTGCAAGTTGCTAATTTTGGAGTCCTACACCTCTCGTCGTGTTTCTGTAGTTTTCTCTGCCAGCAGGAACGGAACAACTTCTTCGGCCGTCACGTGTGCAGAGTTTTATCCTCTTTGTTCTAACAGAACGTATACTGTCTTGGAGATTGTCTACAAATCACAGTAATCAACGGGACTATATCCACAAAAGCGCATTCATTGTCGGAAAAGGGTTCACGAAAATCATATAAGATAAAAATTAACTTCCCGAAGGATAAGTTTGGGGTCCCGTTTTGTTCAATTTACACGCAAGCGACAGGTCGGTGAAAACATCTCTAACATTCGCTATGCAGATGGTATTGCTTTCGCAATGGAAACTACGGTTTTCGAAGAAGGATAAGAAATTCTGTCAGCAAATCTAGAAACGCTACGTACATTGACAGAAATAAAAGATGTAACACCGCGAAACAGCAGATGTACGAGCAAGCACTTAAAGGTAATGTCTCCGACTTCTTTATGAGAAACTCTTAAAGCATTTTAAATAAAACGAACTTGATTAACACTCCACATCTTTATTCTTCATGTCATCTACATCTGAATCATTACTCTGCTGTTCACAATTAAATGCCTAGCAGAGGGTTCTTCGAACCACCTTCAAGATATTTCTCTACCGTACCACTTTCGAACAGCGCGTAGAAAAACGAACATTTAAATCCTTCCGTGCGAGCTCCTATTTCTCTTATTTTATTATGATTATAGTTCCTCCCTATGTAGATGGGCGCAAACAAAATAGTTTCACACTCTGAGGAGAAACTTGATGATTGAAATTTCATGAGAAGACCCTGCCACAACGGAAATTGCCTTTGTTTTCATGATTGCCACCCCTATCACGTACCATATCTGTGGCGCTCTCTCCCCTATTTCGCGACAGTACAAAACGAGCTGCCCTTCTTTCAACTTTGTCAGTATCCTCCCTCGATTCCATCTGACGCGGATGCCACACTGTACATCAGTACTCCAGATGAGGCAAACAAGCGTAGTGTAGACAGTATTTCTAGTAAACCTGCTGCATTTTCTCGCAGTTCTGCCAATGAATGGTAGTCCTTGGTTTGCTTTACCGACAACATTACGTTTTTTTTAAATTTGTGGTAAGTTCCTATGGGACCAAACTGCTGAGGTCATCGGCCTCTAGGCATACACATTACTTAGTCAAAATTAAACTAACACACACACACACCCATGCCCGAGGGAGGACTCGAACCTCCGACGGGGGTGGGGGGGGGGGGGGAGCAGCGCGAACACTAACAAAGCGCCTCAGACTGCGCAGCTACCCCGCATGACCAACATTATCTATTTGACAGTTCCAACTTAGGTTATTCGTAATTGTAATCCCTGATATTTAGTTGAGTTTACAACCTTTAGAGTTGTATGATTTATCACGTAACTGAAATGTAAAAACTTCTGGGAGAGGCTTCTAACACCATGTATGCACATGATTGGAGTGATTGGAGAGACAACATTGCCGTTACAGGTAATCTGTGAAAACCAGTTACAGATGTTGGCCTCTGACACATTGTGTATATGGATGGTGTTAACCCTTCGCCATCTGCTAAGCCCTGAAGACGTTGCATTGAAGCACCGAAACTGGTTCCGATACAATAAATGACTCCATAAGTACGGCTGTAGATGTTTCATTTTCCTACTTAAGCATCACTTTAAAGTCACAAGCGGAAGAACGATAAAGAAGTGGCCGGCCGCTGTGGCCGTGCGGTTCTAGGCACTTCAGTCTGGATCCGCGTGACCGCTACGGTCGCAGGTTCGAATCCTGCCTCGGGCATGGATGCGTGTGATGTCCTTAGGTTAGTTAGGTTTAAGTAGTTCTAAGTTCTAGGGGACTGATGACCACAGATGTTAAGTCCCATAGTGCTCAGAGCCATTTGAACCTTTTTTTTTTTTTTTTTTTTTTTTTTTTGATAAAGAAGTACTACCGCTCGGTTACAATATAGCGACTCCACCAAACAGCGTCACGGTTTCCTAGGCAAAGATGTCCTTGACTAATCTCTCCGGTGTAGTACTGAGCTCACAGGTTCCAACGATGTCTTCTTGCGTTTGGCTGGGCAAGGTAAATAAATAAACTTCTTGCCTCGTGGGAGTAATAATGTTCTCGAAAGAATATCGTTATCACTCAACCAAGGGAGTGTTTGTTCAAAATAGTTCACACGTTTCAAATGCTGGTCTTACACACTTGAGAATTCATGTGAGAAACAAAGATTTAATTAATGCAGAGCAGCAGAGCAACATAAACAGGACTCGTGCGTGTAATGTTCGCTTAACAGCCCATTAATCAAAAAATTTGTAAGCAAACACTCAAAGTCAGAAAGTACTATCCATAGTGATATGAAACTAATGTTCATTATCCTAAATAACCCCTGCAAAAACAAACAAGGAAGCAAACAAGTCCACGACACGCGAGTCTGCATACTAACTGCAGCAAAACAATTAAGCAGTCTCAAGTCCAACAAATGAAATTGAAGTTCTTATTGACGTACAAACTCAATCACTGATACCAACGTCAAATATTACAAGTCCAGTGCAAAGTTAAATTATTTTAAATCCAACGATTAGCGCCCAAACATAGTTAAAAGAGTTCTGTTATAGTGGCTGCTTCGCTGCCGAAACTTCATACGCTGACACATTAGTATTCTTAAAATACGAAAGGCACCCTGGACGAAGTACTGAAAAACCAAAGACATGCTGCTGTTGGCTTTGAAATACACTCTGCGACGCCATACACTACTGAATCCATGTTGGGTGTTGATACAATGACCAATAATCAAAACTAAGACTATTTGCACCTACATACATAATATTAGAATAATCGCAAAAGTATTATGGTCATTTCACGACCTCTCATTACAAAAGCAATACTGTATTACACAAGCTATTGGTAAAGTTCGTAGGTACCCATGTTTACGTCCAGGTTTACAACGTAAAGGAATTACGTAAGAATTACAAAATACTGTACATATGGCCAGCCTGGAAAAAAAGCATCCTGCTCTTTAAGCATAAGTGTTTTATCCGTATGTTTTACTTTTTAATAACAGCTCTTCCAACTGATTTTATAGCTTTTATTAATAATCATTCACATAATTAATAATGCCACCTGCAGGCAGTCATTATCTGGGATTAGGTGACGAACTAGGTAACTTTCGCTGCCTTCGTGTAGTTGTCGAAGATTTATAGCTGCGGCTCATTTGCACATCTGTCTTTCATAAAATCGTTTGTAGCTTTTGATATAAGCGCAGAATTTGAAGCGAAGTCTGTTGTGGTGCTTGCTGAGGTCGTCAGCTTTCATTTGATACTTCATGTGACTTTACGTGTCTCATCGCCTCCATTTTCATGGTGAATCTGGTTTTGTTGTGTAGTGTTTGTAAGGTCTGTAATGTTGTTTTCCTGAAAATGCGATGCCCATCCGATATTCGTTCACGCAGACGCCACTGTGTCTTCCTGTGTCTGCGTGGACCCAGCGGGGAAATTCCCGCGTCCGCCTACTCGTAATGCAACAATCGTGACAATTTAGTTACACAGAGTCACAAAACAGACAGCTGAAATAAATCAGTGCTTTCCTTCACTTGTTCCTTGTATGACAAACAGTGATAAAAATGTAGGATGTTGTCCTAAAGCTTCTTAGGTATAGTATTATTGTTCAGATACAGACCAGTTGACAAGAAAAGCAATAACACGAACGCGCTGTAAAGTCGGCATGTCGTAATTTTTACGAGCTTCCATGCGGCAGTTAAATGCTTGGTGGGATATTAAACCGCACTGCACTCAGGGGCGGGTCCAGAAGGGGGGGGGGCAATGGGGGCAATTGCCCCCCCCCCCCTCGTGCGTGACCGATCTTTTTTTTCCGATTGCTTCAGGGGCTGCTTACGTCGGCCTATCTAGTATGTTTTACTTGAAGACGAAGATGTAAACAATGGCACGCAGTTTGATGTAACAATTCAAAAAGAGACCTTGAAGCCTCTTCCATTTAGTGAATAAACTACAGAAGAAACAACATGAATAAAATGATAATAGTCGCTGAGGCATGAGCGATCTGTGTCCCTTTTTTAGCACTTTCCCTGCAGTGCGTATGTAAGATTTTGTTTCTAGTGGCAATTTGAAAAGAGATGGAGTTGATAATTAAGCGATGAACACCGAAGGAATACTTGAAAATATTCTCGTTAGTTGCAAATACTGAGAACCTTACGACAGTCCCTTTTATTCTGCAATTGCACGTTTTCGATCTAGATGAACGCTTCTCCCCCATTTTGGCATTCTTCTCACTTTTGATGCGGAATGTGGACAAACATTAATTAGCCAAATGTAATAATGTACACGAAAATAACGTCTGTGGATTCATTCACAATCCATTCTCTCATACAGCAAGAATATAAATGTTACGGTCAGCAGATTCAAACAGTTGTTGTTATGGTTTGATGCAGCTCTCCACGCTACTCTATCCTGTGCAAGCTTCTTCATTTCCCAGTACCTACTGCAGCCTACATCCTTCTGAATCTGCTTAGTGTATTCATCTCTTGGTCACCCTCTACGATTTTTACCCTCCACGCTGCCCTCCAATGCCAAACTTGTGATCCCCTGATGCCTCGGAACATGTCCTACCAACCGGTCCCTTCTTCTTGTCAAGTTGTGCCACAAACTCCTTTTCTCCCCAATTATTTTCAATACCTCCTCATTACTTATGTGATCTACCCATCTAATCTTCAGCATTCTTCTGTAGCACCACATTTCGAAAGCTTCTATTCTCTTCTTGTCCAAACTAGTTATCGTTCATGTTTCACTTCCATACATGGCTACACTCCATACATAAACTTTCAGAAACGACTTCCTGGCACTGAAATCTATACCCGATGTTAACAAATTTCTCTTCTTCAGAAACGCTTTCCTTGCCATTGCCAGTCTACATTTTATATCCTCTCTACTTCGACCATCATCAGTTATTTTGCTCCCCAAATAGCAAAACTCCTTTACTGCTTTAAGTGTCTCATTTCCTAATCTAATTCCCTCATTATCACCCGACTTAATTCGACTACATTCCATTATCCTCGTTTTGCTTTTGTTGATGTTCATCTTATATCCTTTCAAGACACTGTCCATTC
Organism: Schistocerca serialis cubense; assembly: GCF_023864345.2. Lineage (NCBI taxonomy): Eukaryota > Metazoa > Arthropoda > Insecta > Orthoptera > Acrididae > Schistocerca > Schistocerca serialis. The sequence goes on from NC_064644.1 coordinate 35,430,701, forward strand.
CGTTCAACTGCTCTTCTAAGTCCTTTGCTGTCTCTGACAGAACTACAATGTCATCGGCGAACCTTTAAGTTTTTATTTCTTCTCCATGGATTTTAATACCTATTCCGAATTTTTCTTTTATTTCCTTTACTGCTTGCTCAATATACAGATTGAATAACATTGGGGAGAGGCTACAACCCTGTCTCACTCCCTTCCCAACCACTGCTTCCCTTTCATGGCCATCGACTCTTATAACTGCCATCTGCTTTCTGTACAAATTGTAAATAGCCTTTCGCTCCCTGTATTTTACTCCTGCCACCTTCATAATTTGAAAGAGAGTATTCCAGTCAACATTGTCAAAAGCTTTCTCTAAGCCTACAAATGCTAGAAACATAGGTTTGGCTTTTCTTAATCTAGCTTCTAAAATAAGTCGTAGGGTCAGTATTGCCTCACGTGTCCCCATATTTCTACGGAATCCAAACTGATCTTCCTCAAGGTCGGCTTCTACCAGTTTTTCCATTCGTCTGTAAAGAATTCGCGTTAGTATTTTGCAGCCGTGACTTATTAAACTGATTGTTCAGTAATTTTCACATCTGTCAACGCCTGCTTTATTTGGGATTGGAATTATTATATTCTTCTTGAAGTCTGAGGGTATTTCGCCTGTCTCATACATCTTGCTCACCAGATGGTAGAGTTTTGACAGGACTGGCTCTCCCAAGGCTGTCAGTAGTTCTAATGGAATGTTGTCTACTCCGGAGGCCTTGTTTCGACTCAGGTCTTTCAGTGCTCTGTCAAACTCTTCACGCAGTATCATATCTCCCCTTTCATCTTCAAACAGATACTGACGTAATTAACAATATAAGAGGATTTCCTGAACACAGTCAAATACTCTATTATAACTTTTCGCAGTTGTATCGTCATTGCTGCGTATCAACACATGCGCGAATTCGATGGCAACATTGTCATATGAAAGCAATTGGTGAACTAATTTCGAAGATTTAAGAATGAAAACGAACATTAGCATTTTTATAGATTATTTTACATTAGCAGACAAACACGGAGTTTTTTAAGTGCACGTGTCGTATTTGAAGAATATTTTTTAGGTAATGCAGTAAGTTATTTCATTAAACTCACTGAACACATAGCGATACACAATTAAACTAAAAGCAGAATATATATAATATCCTGGATCCGCCGGATCCTGGATCCACCTCTGACTGCACTGGTCGATTAACAGCAAGATGTTATATAAGCCAGTTCATTTTTTATAAGTATGATTATACCCTCTGACTAGGTCGATGATAAAGGAAATTATTAAGGAGATCGTTCTGAGTTTAATGAAAGCAACTGCCATTACTGTAGGGAGCTACCCAAAAAAAGTGCCCTAATTCCCTGTGTGTTTGCATTTAGGGACCACACAGCCCGAAAGGTTACCAGTGAACCTCTGGGAAGGTCAGCAGCGCACCTTTCGTGACGCTGACCTATCACATTCTCTCAGGCCAACAGCAGGTTCGTGTGCAAGGATCGTTCAAAAGCCGCCACCTCATGTGGCACAGGCATATGAAATCGACTTTCCGCGAATCGTGTTGTCGTGTAGGGGAAAAGCGTAAAGAAATGCAGGAAGAGCTGCAGGCCATCGACACTCTAGGCAAGGTTTGGTAGTTGATCGACAATATAAAAACACGTAAAGCATTGCGCATTAAAAAGCGAAAATACTTTAATTAAACAAATGATCATGAATCGCAGAAAAGGATCAGAATCGTAAAACGTATAGGAGTGCAGAATGAGATTTTCACTCTGCAGAGGAGTGCACGCTGATATGAAACTTCCTGGCAGATTAAAACTGTGTGCCGGACCGCGACTCGAACTCGGGACCTTTGCCTTTCGCGGGCAAGCGCTCTACCACCTTTTTTTCACGTTATCTTTTAATTTACCAAAAACAGTAACGAGCTACCCAAACACGACTCACGTCCCTTCCTCACAGCTTTACTTCTGCCAGTACCTCGTCTCCTACCTTCCAAACTTTACAGAAGCTCTCCTGCGAACCTTGCAGAACTATCACTCCTGAAAGAAAGGATATTGCGGAGACATGGCTTACCCACAGCCTAGGGGATGTTTCCAGAATGAGATTTTCACTCTGCAGCGGAGTGTGCGCTTATATGAAACGTCCTGGCAGATTAAAACTGTGTGCCGGACCGAGACTCGAACCTTTGCCTTTCAGGTTCGCAGGAGGGCTTCTGTAAAGTTTGGAAGGTAGGAGACGAGGTACTGGCAGAAGTAAAGCTGTGGGGACGGGGCGTCAATCGTGCTTGGGTAGCTCAGATGGTAGAGCACGTGCCCGTGAAAGGCAAAGGTCCCGAGTTCGAGTCTCGGTCCGGCACGCAGTTTTAATCTGCCAGGAAGTTTCGTATAGGAGTGGTCCTCTGGGGCGATGTGAAGAGAAATGTGGAAAGACAGATGCGAAGTTGAGATTCGTCGGGAGATGGGTAAGGAAATGTAATTCATCTTCTGCCTTTAAGGCGACGAAGATGCCATTATCAGCGCAAATCACTGAGTTTGAATGAGGTCGCGTAATAGGGCTACGAGAAGCTGAATATTCCTTCTGCAATACTGCAGAAAGATCTGGTAGTCACTGTACATGCTTGCTGGCAACGGATGTGACGGAATGTACGGTTGCAAGAAACAGAGCTGCGGACGGCCACGTGGCACCACCGAGAGTGTAGACCATCCTGTTGGGTTTATGGCTATGGTGCATCGTACTGCATCTGTAGCAGCAATTTTAGCAGTAGTTCATACCACAGTGACACAACGAACTGTTACAAATCGGTTACTTCAAGGACAGCCCCGAGCCAGACGCCCTGTAGAGTACATTCCACTGATCGCAAACCACCGTCATTTCCGATTTCAGTGGTGTCAAGCAAGAGTTCACTGGAGGGCACGGACGACGTCTATTGTATTTTCTGATGAAAGCTGGTTCTGCTTCGGTGCCAGTGATGGCCGTGTGTTGATTAGAAGGAAGCTAGTTGAGCGCCTACAGCCAATACGTCTGCGTGCTTAACACACAGCAGCTACACGTGCAGTTATGGTCTGGGATGCGATTTCGTGTGACAGCAGATGCGCTCTCGAGGTCATCCAACGCACCCTGACTGCAAATTTGTACGTCAATCTGGTGATTCGACCTGTTTTCCGGCAATTCATCGATAGCAATCCAGGGGGTGTTTTCCAACATGATAACGCTCGCCTGCATACCGCTATTGTAACCCAATATGCTCTGGATAGGGTTTACATGTCGCCTTGGCCTGCTCGATCACCAGATCTGTCCCCAGTCGAGAATGTATTAGACATCATCGGATGACAATCCAGCGTCATCCACAAACAGCATTAGCCGTCCCTGCATTGACCGACCAAGTACAACAGGCATGGAATTGCATCCGACAGACCGACATCCGGGACCTTTGCAACACAATACATGCACGTTTGAATGCTTGCAGTCAATATCCTGGCGGTTACACTGGTTATTAATGTACCAGAGTTTCACGTTTGCAACGGATTATCTCGCTCTTACATTAACCTGTCACATTATAATGTTAATCTCTTATATATGTCCAATCCCAAAGAAAGCAGGTGTTGACAGATGTGAAAATTACCGAACAATCAGTTTAATAAGACACAGCTGCAAAATACTAACACGAATTCTTTACAGACGAATGGAAAAACTAGTAGAAGCCGACCTCGGGGAAGATCAGTTTGGATTCCGTAGAAATACTGGAACACGTGAGGCAATACTGACGCTACGACTTATTTTAGAAGAAAGATTAAGGAAAGGCAAACCTACGTTTCTAGCATTTGTAGACTTGGAGAAAGCATTTGACAATGTTGACTGGAATACTCTCTTTCAAATTGTAAAGGTGGCAGGGGTAAAATGCAGGGAGCGAAAGGCTATTTACAATTTGTACAGAAACAAGATGGCAGTTATAAGAGTCGAGGGACATGAAAGGGAAGCAGTGGTTGGGAAGGGAATAAGACAGGGTTGTAGCCTCTCCCCGATGTTATTCAATCTGTATATTGAGCGAGCAGTAAAGGAAACAAAAGAAAAATTCGGATTAGGTATTGAAATCCATGGAGAAGAAATAAAAACTTTGAGGTTCGCCGATGACATTGTAATTCTGTCAGAGACAGCAAAGGACTTGGAAGAGCAGTTGAACGGAATGGACAGTGTCTTGAAAGGAGGGTATAAGATGAACATCAACAAAAGCAAAACAAGGATAATGGAATCTAGTCGAATTAAGTCGGGTGATGTTGAGGGTATTATATTAGGAAATGAGACACTTAAAGTAGTAAAGGAGTTTTGCTATTTGGGGAGCAAAATAACTGATGATGGTCGAAGTAGAGAGCATACAAATGTAGACTGGCAATGGCAAGGAAAGCGTTCCTGAAGAAGAGAAATTTGTTAACATAGAGTATAGATTTAAGTGTCAGGAAGTCATTTCTGAAAGTATTTGTATGGAGTGTAGCCATGTATGGAAGTGAAACATGGACGGTAAATAGTATGGACAAGAAGAGAATAGAAGCTTTCGAAATGTGGTGCTACAGAAGAATGCTGAAGATTAGATGGGTAGATCACATAAGTAATGAGGAAGTATTGAATAGGATTGGGGAGAAGAGAAGTGTGTGGCACAAGTTGACCAGAAGAAGGGATCGGTTGGTAGGACATGTTCTGAGGCATCAAGGGATCACCAATTTAGTATTGGAGGGCAGCGTGGAGGGTAAAAATCGTAAGGGAGACCAAGAGATGAATACACTAAGCAGATTCAGAAGGATGTAGGTTGCAGTAGGTACTGGGAGATGAAGAAGCTTGCACAGGATAGAGTAGCATGGAGAGCTGCATCAAACCAGTCTCAGGACTGAAGACCACAACAACAACATGTTACCTTGACAAATGTATTACCGAAATTTCATTACTGTACATTGCACTAACGTGCGAGCCATTGTAGTTCACAGAGCAGACTGCTAGGACATCAAACACATGTCCCTAAATTGCTCATGGCATACGCCGGGATGGTTCCTTTGAAAGGGCAATGCTGATTTCCTTCGGCATCCTCGACACAATCCGAGCTTGTGCTCCGTCTCTAATCACCTTGATATCGACGGGACGTTAAAACAATCTTCCTTCCCTCCTTCAAATCCACATTCACCATGGAGCTATGTTTCGAATCGTCGTCAGTTTCCTTTTCTTTATTTTTTAGACGTCTGTTCTGTAGTTCTCGTCGTGCAGAAGAAAGACATGATGACAGCGCTACGTCATATGACAGTGCGACCCACTGAACTGCACGCATGTTATCTCCCTACCGCGCAGTGTACAACCATAACTTGTCCAGTCAAGTTCACGTAGAGCTGCTTTCCGACAGAGTACACAAACGATAATTACGCCGGGATGCTTTTGGTGCTGGGCGCATCCGACAACTAGTGTGCTGCTGGTTCTCGTGCATACGATGCACGGTACCCTCAAAGGCACCATCTCGGTAAGAATGTTTTTCGTCGCCAGCAGCAACGCCATCTGGAAACTGGTAAACTTCGTCCGCTAGCAACGGACAGAGGTCTTCCTAGGACAAGACGTATTCTAAACACAGAGGACGCAGTTTTTAAAACCGCTCACCAATCACCTCGGCGATTTACCAGCGATAGTGCAGTACAGTTTGTAGTGGTACTTGAATTACGTAACCATTACGGCACCTCACCTCAACCTCTCTATACCAGCAATATTCTACTGTGTTTCTGTAAAATAGTTAACATATTTCTGTGACAACATTCAGATTTGATTTCATTAATGTAGAGGTACTTCGATACATCGATATGTATATATTGCAATGATATTATTCTTATGTGTATTCTTTCTTTTGTCACTATGATCTTTGACGTACTTGTAACTCTGATTTTTGGGCGGGTAAATGGTTATTAGAGAGTCAAGCTTTGGTCGTCATGTTGAAAAGACGCAAATTGTAGTCAGTTTATGAAATGTGGACTTTAACAGTGAGGTAGATATTTTCAAGTATGTTTTATATTGTGAAGTGATGTTTTGGAACGAGTTACGTGATATTGCAACAAAAGTAATAAAAAAGAAGTGTAACTTAAATTCGGAGTGCTGATTACTTTTTTACATCACCATTGTCCTAACTTGCAAAAGTTTCATCTTCAAGAATGGTTTATGAAACACATCTATAAAACTTCTGAATATCGCAGAATAACACCTATGCCTCTTTGCATCTGAGCTTGGAATCATCACTATCTAGATTTTCGACGATTCAGCCATGACTTGACAACGAGACCAGCGTGGGAAACACGAAAAGATGTTTATCCATTATTTCAAGAAATGACTTTATTAACTGTGCTCTAATGACACCTGACACATAATATAACTTTGTTGTTGCCCGAAAATGCAATATTTAGCAGCGTGACCAACACTACAATCATAATTAATTTTTGATCTTTGTTGTGGTACGGTTTTTAGAAGTTCCAGATACTTCAAAGACTGGTTGTTGAAGTGTTGCACGATGAAGTACAGGGTGAGCACAAAGTCTTGCCCTGATTATAACAATTTATTACAGAATAACCGTTTGACATAAAAACTTACATAGGTTGGTGTTACTAGTTTTTTTTAGACCACTTATGTTAGTAAATCTCAACGTGTGCTCCCTTGGTAGCTCGGAGAATGTCGAGGCGATATTCCAGTTCCCGCCAAGTGTTTCGTAACAAGTTTTCTGTCACAGTACCCACAGCAGCTTGTATCTTAGCCTTCAGTTCGTCGACGTCAACAACTGGTGTGACGAAGACTCTGTCTTTGATATAGCTTCAGAAAAAAAAGTCAAGGGGCGTAATGTCTGGAGAGCGGGGTGGCCAGGGTGTTGGACCGTTCCTTCCAATCCACCGATCCGGAAATGTTTCGTCCAGGAAATCATGCACTATCAAAGCTCAGTAGGGGGAGGTGCTCCATCTTGCTGGAAAAGTGTTGATGGTTGATATTCTTCTAATTGTGGGACAATGAACTGTTGCGAAACGTCTAAGTAAATGTTAGCGGTAATGGATTTTTCCGCGAAGAAAAACGGTCTTAAAACCTTGTTATGCATGAGGCCGCACAAAATATTCACTTTTCCGCTGTCTCGCTGTAACTGTACAGTAGCATGTGGAGACTCTGAACCCCATATACGGACATTATGCCTATTTACCATTCCACTGACGTGAAAGGTGGATTCATCAGTAAAGCGTGTGCGATTTAAGTAATCGTTAGCGCCATCAACCCTGTTGAGAATCTCAGTTGCGAATTGAGCACGTGTCAGCAAATCGTTCGGTTGCAAGGCCTGCACGATTTGCACTTTGTAAGCATGCAACTAAGCCTTTCATGAAGAATCTTCGCCGGTCGGGGTGGCCGAGCGGTTCTAGGCGCTACAGTCTGGAACCGCGCGACCGCTACGGTCGCAGGTTCGAATCCTGCCTCGGGCATGAATGTGTGTAATGTCCTTAGGTTAGTTGGGTTTAAGTAGTTCTAAGTTCTAGGGGACTGATGACCTCAGAAGTTAAGTCCCATAGAGCTCAGAGCCATTTGAGCCATTTGAAGAATCTTCACCACACTTGCTTGCAGTATTTGAAGTTCACGTGATGCTTGACGAGTTGATTTAGATGGACTCTGTTGAAACGATTGCCGAACACGATCAACAGTTGCATCACTCAAACGAGGCCTGCCATTTCGAGGACGATCTTCAACGCTGCCTGTATCGTTGAACTTTGCATACCAACGCTTTATTGATTTAACGTCAGGAAGGCTGCATCCATAAAAAGCCTGAAATTTACGCTGAACTCTGATGGGCAATTTCGTTTCGTGAAACCAAAAAGCACATTGCGCTTTCTCCTCCTTCGACGCCATTTCGCCAGCAACTAACGTGACCTAACAGACTGCGTCGGTGTTGTGGAGCTCTCGCGCCATCTATTGGTGACAACTAGTAACACTAACCTATGTAACGGCACCAAATGTAACTTATTATCTCAAACGGTTAGTCCGTTATAAATTTTTATAATCTGGGCAAGACTTTGTGCTCACCCTGTACTGCATCCATATTATTACCGTTAGCTCAACACCAGTGGCCAGAAGACCGCATTCGACGAATACAGTTTTGTGAATGACTTTTTTAACAAGCGAAAGACAACGAACATTTTATAAATAACGTGATGTGGACTGATGAATATAGCTTCACTCGTGAAGGTATTGTCAACCTCCACAACAACCATTATTCATCGGAAGAAAACACACTTGTCACCCGTGAACGTGGCTTTCACGCACGCTTTGGCAAAAAAAACCTGTGGGCTGGAATAATGAGAAGCCGAGCGGTTCTAGACGCTACAGTCTGGAACCGCGCGACCGTTACGGTCGCAGGTTCGAATCCTGCCTCGGGCATGGATGTGTGTGATGTCTTTAGGTTCGTTAGGTTTAAGTAGTTCTATGTTCTAGGGGACTGATGACGTCAGACGTTAAGTCCCATGGTGCTCAGAGCCATTTGAACCATTTTTTGGAATAGTGAGAGGAGTGCTTTTGGGCCCTTACCTATTGCCGGACAACTTGAATTGAGCTGTGTGTGGTACGTTTCTTTGCAATACTTTGCCTGACACATTAGGAAACGTTCCACTTGGCTTTCGGCGACAGCTGTAGTTTCAGTATAATGGTGCACTGTCACACTTTGGACTGAATATATGGAAGTATTTAAAGGAATGGATTGGTCGTGGTTGTCCAACGTTCTGGCGTCCACGTTTCTCAGACCTTCATCTACTAGAGTTTTGTTTGTGGTCCCACTCAAAGGAACAAACTTATAGTGTTCCACGCACGATGTACACGACCTAATACCTCGCGTGCATGCCCCTTCGACAGTGTTGGATGCAGGTGTGTTCCGTAGGGTCAAAAAGAGTGTGATCCAGCGAATGGCGAAGTGTTTGCAAATACTAGGTGGTCGCTTTGAACATATTCTCTAAAGCGAACGTTGCTCGTACGCGTGCGTACCGGCTCTGTGAAGCTAAGTCTGGACGTCAAACGTGCAGAATGTAATTACTGTGCGTAGCATAATATGCGATCTAGTGTAGCCTATCTATTGTCTTTTTGTACCTCACTGGATAGAGACGATGTTACTGTAGCCGCTATAATTTTCTATTGGTTTTGTGTCATGGACGAAACAAAGTGGTCGTTTACATCTTTAAGAAATGGCTGGTTCAAATGGCTCTGAGCACTATGCGACTTAACTTCTGAGGTCATCAGTGGCCTAGAACTTAGAACTAATTAAACCTAACTAACCTAAGGACATCACACACATCCATGCCCGAGGCAGGATTCGAACCTGCGACCGTAGCGGTCACGCGGTTCCAGACTGTAGCGCCTTTAACCGCACGGCCACACCGGCCGGCCATCTTTAAGAAGTTCACGTAACAGTAACAGAAAAAATCCATAAGATAATGTATTGTGGCGGTCTAAATTGGATACAGTTTGATGCTTTAACGGAAAAAATATAAGTGGCGCGAATGCGACCCGAATATCGGCGAGTCTGCACTTGCGCTCCCCAGACCATTGCCCCGCCACACTGAGCTAGGTGGACATCTCCAACGAGGCACAGACTTCATGCTAGGTCTTCTTGGCCACGCTGCACTCGCTTCCAGTGTTGCCAGAGTCTCGTTTACTAAATCGCATTTCTGTTAAACATTTGGGTGGGGGGGTTGCTGGATACGTTCGAGTTGGGATGGAGAATAGCTTGCCGACCACCAAGTGCGGCATTTTTTCTTCACTCTGTGTATAGGGGTGTCTCTCCTAACAGCCATCAGGCGCACGTTTTCTGGTGTTTCGGCAGATGTTTTTGCGCTGTGTAGACGACCAGTGTCAAAAGCGTGCGTCGCTTTGTTACCCATTACAGCTTTTTTAATCGGAGCGCTCACGATTTTAGTCTAGACCGATATTCGTTTTATGAGTAGATACTTACAGGGACAGTGAAACACAAAGAATAACCGGTATCCTAGCAGCGACTGAGTAGCTCTGCTCGCTTGGCGGTAGTAGTCCAGCGCCGGCCAAAGCGCAGCACAGGTTGTTTCTAAGTCTTTACTGTCGCTGTTAGTACAAAGCGATAAAATAAATATCTCACTAGACTAATACAGGGCAACTCTATCGACCGGGCAGGTGGAATTCCAATGTGAAAATCATTTTTTCTAACGGGAAACAAACCGACGCCTTCCATTAATACTGGGAGTCGCACGAACGACTTGGCGAGCGCTGTCTGTCTAGGCTGACTCCAGCTAAGCAAAGCCAAAACGGAATTCCTGATATCTACTGAAGCACCCGAGAAACTGCGGCTGACGACTCTTAGGAGAGGCACCCCGTAAACGCAACAGGACGCTAAACGCCAGTGGTGGATCTTCCGACAGCTTCCGGACAGTCTACATATAGACGTAGATGTATCAGAGATCTCGAATAGTCATGACAGTACAAGAGTTACGTACGACATAGCCGAGAATACGAGGGAGGACACAAAAGAAACCGGATTGTTGTCATAAAAAATTTATTGATGAACCTTTTTACAAAATTACTTCAGTCACCTCCAAAATACTCTCCATTACATGCGATGCACTTGTCAAGTCTCTTTTCCCACTGTTGGAAGCACGTTTGGAACTCTTCAAGTTTGATATTGTCCAGTGCCCATTGCGAAGCTGTTTTTACCGCCTCCACATCGTCATAACGCTCCCCTTTTAGCGTTTTTTTCATTCGTGGAAATAGGAAAAAGTCGCACGGGTCTAGGTCCGGCGAATACGGAGCGTGGGCAACGACAGACCACCTCTGAGATGCCAGATAGTGGGTCACTCGTACGGCCGTGTGTGCTGGAGCGTTGTTGTGATGCAGAATCCAGTCACCTGATCGCCAAAGTTCCGGGCGTTTCCTCCTCACATCCTCTCGCAGACGCCTTAAAACGTCCAAGTAAAAGTGCTGGTTAACAGTCTGGCAAGGGGGTACGAATTCCCGATGCACAATTCCACGAACATCAAAAAAGACAATGATCATCATCTTCACATTTGACCTCACTTGCCTTGCTTTTTTTGGTCTTGGAGAGTTGGGAGTCCTCCACTGGCTTGACACTTGCTTGGTTTCTGGGTCATACCCGTAACACCAACTCTGATCCCCTGTAATGACTTTGTTCAAGAAGTTTGGATCACGTGCAATCTCTGTTTTCAATTCTGACACACATTCATGCGGATGGTTTTGTGCTCCTGTGTGAGAAGGCGCGGAACAAATTTAGCAGCAACACGACTCATGTGCAAATCCTCACTCAAAATCCGCTGGCACGAGCTCCAACTGATTCCTGTCTCTGCTGAAATTTGGTCGATCGTTTGGCGACGATCCTCGTTGATCTTTTGGCGGACCTTTCCAATGTTCTCCTCATTTCGCGATGTTGAAGGGCGTCCAGAACGAGCTTGGTCTTCAACACACATCTCATCACGTTTAAAGCGCCCAAACCACTCGAAAACCTGTGTGCGGCTCATAGCGTCCTCCCGGAAAGCTTCCTGAAGCGTTTGGTGAGTCTACGTTGCAGTTTTTTTTTCTTTTTTTGGAAACAAAATTTCACACACACTCTTTGTTCTTTTAAAGTTGCCATAACGACTTCCAAGAGGTAACCCGCCAACAGTCAGAGAAACACAACACCACACTTGCACGATCAGCTCTACACTGACGCCGTCTGCACAGCTCTTTCACGAAGGTCTCCACTAACACCATCTAGCGTGAGAACCCTGCACTACGTCTACGAGTGGCAGCGCCCTCGGAGTCCGGTTTCTTTTGGGTCCCCCCTCGTACCGCCGAATGGAACAGCGACTAAAAAAATCAGAAAAAAATATCTGCTTTAGACATGTCCGAAAGAACAGACACCATATCTATATAAGTATATAGTTCTGGCAACACAGGCCATGACCTTTTTCTTCTGTGCGGATGCACACATATTCCCCCAACTCCTACGGGGCTTGCCAAGAATGTCCTCCACGAGTAATGAGTGTGTTTGGGTGGGACACTACGAATGTAGTGTGTCGACGTACAAGGTGAGAATGTGAGTCTCGCGGGAGGCGTGCGCGAGAAAGTCGCACTAACCTCTGCGCCCTCGGTAGCTCATTGTCCAGTCAGCCTTCGGCGGCGCAGCGATTCGGACGGTGTTTACGTCCCTGCCGCACGTCTGCGCGAGAGGTGTTTACGTTAAGTGTGTAGCGGTGTGTCGCGGTATACATAGAACGAATCATGGCCTTGTCGTTCCGCAAATCGAAAAAAAATCGAATGGCTCTGAGCACTATGGGACTCAACTGCTGAGGTCATTAGTCCCCTAGAACTTAGAACTACTTAAACCTAACTAACCTAAGACATCACAAACATCCATGCCCGAGGCAGGATTCGAACCTGCGACCGTAGCGGTCTTGCGGCTCCAGACTGCAGCGCCTTTAACCGGACGGCCACTTCGGCCGGCCCGCAAATCGACACTGAAATTTAGTTTTGTTAACGAATATGCTCGACCGAAGGCTTACGAGATCGAACGTTATTTACGGGACGAGGTGAAAATCGAACCTGACGTTCTAGTTGGAATACACTTATCTATAGTCAGCAGCGTGGTCTATGTCAAGCTCATAAATGAAGCGGCATGTGACGAACTACTACTCCGACACCGACAAGGACTTCGTTTCTGTCATTCGGACGGGAATGTTGGAGCGGTAACAGTTGAACACGCCGGCATGGGCCTCCGAAGGATCCGCGTCTTTGAGCTTCCATTCGAAGTGCCAGAAGAATTTGTGACAGACGCCCTGCGTCCTTACGGAACGGTCCTATCCCACGTGGCTGAAAAATGGGCGAGTTTCAAGACGTATCCTGTCCTCAATGGCGTCAGACAAATACGGATCGAACTCCGAAAACACGTCCCGTCATACTTGTACATCGCCGGTTGTAGGGCGATTTTCATCTACGACGGACAACCAAGGACGTGCTCTGCATGTGGGAAGGAGGGACACATACGTTCTGAGTGTGCTCAACGAAGGTTATTACAGCTGCCACGGGATTCTCCACCCCTCGTGCCGCATCCGACCGTGCTCCCCATGACTTACGTCGCCGCATTACGCGATGACGTGGGCCGCGAGACAGACGCGTACCAGAACACACAGACAGCGACGGATCGTGGCGAGCCACAGAAAGACGGCGTTGCGCTGGACCGCCTGCAGCAGTCACAGGACGCCCTCTCTTCGGTTCCGCTTGCGCCCCCTTCAGATAAGGCACTTGGAGACGTCGATAGTGCGACGGCGCACGATTCCGACGTCCCCCACGAACAACTGGAGACCATGCTGACCTTTGATTCCGAGGCCCGGCAATGTAAACAGTGATCACCAAAACGCCAGAAGAAGCGCCGCCTCACAGTGGAGAACGACCACTCTGATCTAGCAGACAATTCTGAGAAGTTTACGGGTACAGAACATGGATGCAGAAGAACTGCCTAGCGTGGATGCAACGGTGGTCAGCGGGACGGCGGCACTACCTACCGCTGACGATGCTCCAGACAGAGCGAAGGAGCTCGACAGACGGCAACAGGCTACTGAGGAGGCTACGGCGCCTGCACCGCACGACAACGACGGGACACTAGGGGACTGGTCAGAAGAGCCACCCCCGTGGGGAACAGATGATGCCGGAGGAACTGCTCCCACGCACTCTCCCGGTGTAAGACCGGCAGAGTGCACGGAATAATGGCAGACTATATGAGGGGACGGCGGGGGACGTTAGTCCGACAGCAGCCTATGCGCGGCAAAATTAGCGACCGTACGGTACCTTATCTACGTTGACCGCCATGCAACAAGCTTATCGGATAGGGTCTGTTAACAGCAATAGCATTGGGACGCCGGTAAAAATCAAGATGCTTAGTGACATGATAAAGGCTGCGGATTTAGACATAGCACTATTAGAGGAAGTTCGGGTACTTCCCCCTCGGACTTTTACGGTTACGACATTTACTGTTCTCCGTGTGACGAGAGAGGTGTTGGCACAGCTATACTATTAAAGGAAGGGATACGTGCAGACGACGTAGAGTATTTGCCTTCTGCCCGTGGTACGGCCGTGACCATAGGTGGAATACGTTTGATCAACATATACGCACCGTCAGGCTCGGATAAGAGAAGGGATAGAGCAGATTTTTACGCCCATGAGCTTACACCGTTGTTCCAGGGACTATACGATCGTTGCATACTCGGCGGAGATTTTAATTGTGTGCTCGACAGAAAGGACCAACAACCTAACTATACTACTAGCCAAGAACTTAGGGAGCTGGTCAACGGGATGGAATTAGTCGATACATGGGACCTGAAGCATCGCAACCAACCAGGATATACATTTTTTTACTAGCCACTCCGCGGGCCGTTTGGACCGGATCTACGTTTCAAGGGCGTTAGCAATGTCGACGGTGGACGCAGAAATATGGCCGACAGCGTTTACAGACCACGAGGCATATATTTGTACGGTTAACCTTGATAGACAGCAGGTATGGAGACGGAGGGGTAATTGGACGATGAACGTCTCCCACCTGCGAGATGCTGAATGCCGACGCATGGTGGAGGACGCGTGGCATGGCTGCCTCCGTCGACGAAATTCTTTCGGTTCTGTGCTGCAGTGGTGGATCGAGTGCGCGAAGCCAGCTTTACGGAGGACGTTAATAGGTTACGGGAAGGAGGTTTCTCAATGGCAGCGCACGACCACTGAGTTTTACTTTACGGCTCTCCGGGAACTGTTAGCTCAACCACCTACACCAGAACGCCAGACGGCCGTCCACCGAGTTAAGGCGAAACTGGTACAACTTGCGACGCAGAGGATGGCAGGTACGATGATACGCGCGAGGTCGCAGGATTTCCTGCCCAACGAGGTCCCCTCAATGCATTATGTGATAAAGGAAAGACGAAGAAGACGCAGGAATTTAATACATGAGATCGATCTCGGCGATGGCCGTCGTTTTACAACACAAAGGGGTATAGCACACGCGTTCACGGATCATTTTAGCAGATTCTATGCGAGCAACGGGTAGGGTCAGAGGGAGCTGGGGAACGTCCTGGAAGAGATCCCAGACGCGACGAGTGTCAACGGGGAAACGGACGGGTTATCTGAAATTACGTGTGAAGAGCTGGAGGAAGCGATTACACGAGGTGCTTGCAACAAGTCCCCAGGTCCAGACGGATTCCCGTTGGAATTTTACCGTGCCTTTGTGACCATTATGACACCGATGTGGCTATGTATGTTTAATGAGCTTCTGCGGCAAAAAGTACCGGTTCACATTCACTTCACGGAAGGGCTAATGATACCGATACCGAAGCCCCGTGGTGGCAAACGGCCTTGTGATTATCGCCCCTTGACCCTTCTCAATAGTGACTACAAGATCTTCATACGCATCCTGGGAAGTCGTATCAGAAAGTCACTGGAGAATCGAATACATGCCGATCAGACTTGTCTTGGCGGCATCAGTAATATCCACACAGCCTTGGGAGACTATCGTGACGTCGTCGCCCTCGCGGCAGCATGCCGCCTCCGGGGGGCGATGGTCGCAGTAGATTTCGATCGTGATTTTGATCGCGTGGATTATGTGTACCTCGCGGCGGTGATGAACAGGATGGGGGTCTCGCCATTATTGACCAATGCTGTGATGCGGCTGTTGCACGGCGCCAGATCAGCGATGGTGGTAAATGGAGGGAGAACTGAGTATTTTAAGATCTTAAGATCAGTGAGACAGGGTTGCCCCTCGTCGATCCTCCTTTATGCGATTGCCTTAGAACCGTGGCTCGCAGGCCTTCGCCGCCGTCTTACCGGGATCTCCCTACGGCATTTATCATTCAAATGCAAAGCATACGCGGATGATATTGTGTTCCTCGTACGGAATGAGAGGGAGACTCAAAGAGCACTGGATTGGTTACAGACGTATGGGATGGCAGCTGGAAGTGTGGTCAACTACCGAAAATCACAATTCAAGCATGTGGGGCGTGGACTAGAACCAGGAACGGATGGACCCTTACCTGCGGTGGAAACCCTCCGCTGTTTGGGTATCACCTTTCATAAGGAGACAGCGAGAACGGCTGCGGACAACTACCGAAGACTGTTACTCAGAGTCCGCACGGCAGTACGACTAAACGCCCTACGGTCGATGGATATGCTGCAGCGAGTGTTACTCGTCAACCTTTATCTCGCGCCCATGATGTGCCACGTGACACACCTTCTCCCCTTGACGCGCACGATGGCTATGAGGATTCAGGCGGCTTTTGGGTACTATGTGTGCCTGGGACAGCTATTTAAGGTACAGTACAACACGCTTACCCTCCCAGCGCGAGAAGGGGGCGTTGGTTTAGTGAACGTGCACGAGAAGGCGCGTGCCATGTATATTAATACTATGCTCGAACGGTGGCGCAACAGGAATCACTCGCTTACGGGGACGATCATCGAAGAACTCGTACCAACATCGCATCTTCCTCCAGTCAGTGTCGGCCATATATCGCCACGTTAACGTTCATCGTGGAACACAGTTACGTTCGAGAGCGTTTACCGACGACCCGACAGTCGACATCGAAGGACGTGTACCATTTGCTTCTTCGACAGATCTCCAGCAATAGGGTGGAACGCAAACATCCAGCTGTTAATTGGCACGTGGTGTGGCGAACGGTCCACCACCCCCACCTACCTACATCAGTCAGATCAACATGGTACATTGTCGTCAACCGAAAAAACCCTACAAATGATAAAAAGTACGCAATACATTTGGCGGATTCGCCCTTGTGCCAGCAATGTGGCGAGCTGGATACGGACGACCATCGGCTGGTCTGCGGCGAGGCATTGGCTGTCTGGACTCTCGCAAGAAAGATAATAGCGTTCATGCGGCGCACTATCTATACAGCAGTCTCTCCTGACATAGTATTTTTTCCAGAGGAAACGTATTTTCCGCGTCATAAGACGAACGCAGTGGCGCGGATCACGGGTATTGAAACGTCCCCTTTTTAAAACAGTTATACATGACTGTGCTTAAACTGACACACAATATTTTTTTAGCGCAACGCAATCTGACTTTCAATAACCCTACAAAGGAATGGCCCTTACTAACATTAACCTGTACCTTTCACAAATCACTTGCCTCACAAAAATCTTCGTTACTCAAGCTACTGCAATACAGCGAGCGCCACTACTGCCAGCTAAATGAAAGATTCAAACTACGGAAGGCACTAACTACTGATAGGGATAGTTAGCAAATGAAAGATATTAATAGAGAACAAACAATGTATTTACCTTAATATCATCATATATATATATATATATATATATATATATATATATATATATTTCATGACAAATTTCAAAACTCCGCCATCTCTCTCCCCACATCCAACACTGCTGGCGGCTCACCTCCAACCGCGCAACGCTACGCGCTGTTCACAGCCAGCTGCCTAACACTACAATGACAGACAACAATGCAAACTAGACACAGACTGCACACAGCACAGCCAGTGATTTTTATACAGAGGTGGCGTTACCAATAAAAAAACCTAAACAGCCTACTTACAGTATGACGGTCCATTACATCTATAGAGACACACGTACGAACTTACTGAACGTCCTGGATTACTGGCAATATTTGCAAGATGGACACACAAAACTATTATGGCTACAAAAGTACAAAGATTGGTATGCCAATTTCCTAGTAACGGTATTTCCGGACCCGCCATATACTTGGGGTGTGCCGGGTGCGCAAAGATGAGCGGCGGTGCTTTCGTTGTGCAACCGACCAAGTAATGTGATCGACTAAGAACACTATCCGAGTATGCGACCTACGAAACACTCACGCTTGAACAGTTAGCTAATGGATGTACTTCAAATTTTGTTTTCATATCCATAAATACTTTTCTTTAGGATGCCGGAGGTGGCCCCACTTTGATTTTGTTGTTATTTCATGCTGCATGGTAGGACGGCAGCGAGGTTCCTTCCAGGACAGGACAGTTATCATGTGTCAGGACGTACTATGTTTATTTTGTGAATAATAAAGGTTTCTGTTTCTCCTACCTTACTTCATATAAAAGAAATAAATACCCCATACTAAAAAAAAGAAAAAGATGGGTAGAGCGTCTGCCATGTAAGCAGGAGATCGCGGGTTCGAGTCCCGGTTGGGGTACACATTTTCACCTGTCCCCTTTGATATATATCAACGCCCGTGAGCAGCTGATGGTATTAATATAATTCTAATTTCGTTGAAGGTGGCTGCAGGTTATCAGTGGTGTCTGTTCCTTCGGACATGTCCGAAAGAATATACACCATATCCATATAAGGAAAGACTCAGACTGACACATAAAATAAACATACATGTGCATCCTCCACATCCTCTTCACGAAGTATAAGGGCCAAGAAAAGCTATCTGAGCCGTTTACACGAGATTTGTAATTACCATCAGTCAACAGAAACCAATCAAAAACGAAATTTGGCTAGAGCAGCCAACTTTCACTTTTGCTGTCGACAAGTCGATAGGAAGACTGGGCTATTGAGAGAGGAGGGAAGAATGAGGGAGTTGGTTAGTTGGAAGGAATGCATGTGAGGCATTGGCTGTGTGTTCTGATGTGTCTGTATCATAATTTGGTTTCAGGTGTTGTTGCCTTATTGAAAGAAGTAAATCTGAACTAAATTTAACTTTTCAAAATTGCCATCGTACTTACAAATGTTAAAAAATAAGAGAAATCGTAAAGGAAAACAATTGTTGAAAATAAAATTCTGGTCTCTTTTTCGTGGTAGTTGTTATTAAAGAAGAATACTCTGTTAATTAAAAAAGAATTATTTCAGACACCTATTTATAACCTATCGCACTTCTTTCATATTGTTAATAGTATGATGTTTAATAATTATCGAGTTCGAAATTCATAATCACCAACTTATTGTAAGTAGCAAACTTTCCTACTGTTCTCATTACTTTCGCAAAGTAACTAGTAATTCAATAAAATTGAAATATAGAGGAGCCCATGAGGTTTTCATATGGTTGTTGATGTGTTCGGTTATTGATTACATTTGTATGTCTTAAAACGAGTAATTTTTCGAGAGTTTCAAACATAATATTGTCTGAATGAAGTATATTTTGTTGTGTTTTGTCATGTTTACATTATCAATTGACTCTGGGAATATTGGCTTTTTTTTGTGACTGGTGGAAGTTGGTTTTTGGGTTGGGGTATGATATAAATCAACTGAATTCTTTTATCACCTCCGACCGAACACCAAGAATTTCATTAGAAAGAATTCGGGTCGCGCATTCTTGCAACATCATTGACATCTCAAATGTTTTAGCCTCTTTTAGTAGCTGTGAAAGGGTCCTGTAGCCACCTTTCATTAGTCCGGTAACCCATTTTTACTAGCATTTCTCTTTCTTTTCCTTGTTGCTCTTTCCTCATAACTCTCATAGTAGTGGGACTGAATGAATGTGGTTGTGTGTCACGTTGCTAGACTGTGGCGTAGTCTGCTGCAGAAGGTCTGCGATAGTCGTACAGATTCAGCAGCAGTTGTACAGAATAGCCAACTTTCGTAGTGGTCAAGTAGGTAAAGAGGTTTGCGCTACTTGTGAGAAATCCACCTGCGTTAGGTTGGTGGCGGAAATGGCATCTTTGGGTTTTCCGGGCCACACGGAGCGTGGAGGAGGTAGGAGATGCAGTCTGCCGCCGGTACGGGAAGCGTCCACAGCTGTGCTCCAGTCGAAGAAGGGTGAGTTAGACTGACCGCGTGGCGCGTTGTTACTTGGCGAGGGGAGAGCTGTTAGCTTTTGGTCTCGCTTTTCAACTCTGAAAGATTGCTTTGCCTTGTCGCAGCAAGGAATGCAAAACTTTGGCAGATCTTTCTTTTAGTAAATTTCTATAGCAGACTTGGATCCGCCGGAAGAGCGCCACTCAAAGGTGTCGATAAGAAGTGAGCATTCGCTCCTGTATGAATGTCTGTTTGCCTTCAGTTGTGCCTGTATAAGCTTTTATTTTCCTAAATGTCCATAGCTTTGCCTTTTCGTAAATTTTCCTTGCTTTATGTATCTTTCGTCCGTGGGGAGCAAACCACGTGGTTGAACGTTAGAGTTTGTTGGGCTACCGCCATCGCTAACTGTCCGATCTCATGTTTGTTTTAAAGAATGTTAACTGTTCATGATTGTGTGATGTGATATTGTTGCAACTTGGCCACGATACCTAGAAACCGCGTCCCCACAAACCACGTGGTCACGCGGGTGTACTGCGAAACGTGTACCGTTTCACGAGTTATTATGATCAGTAATCAGGCAACAGCAGTTGTATGAATGATTCACACCAATGATTTTAGGTGTAGATTATAACGGTGAATGTATCGATGCTTTTCTTTAATGTTTTAGGAATTAATGTTATCAGGAATTGTGTACATGCCTCACATCCATATCTTAGGAATAAATGATTTCATCTACAATTTTCTCTTGTGTTCCGAGGTTACGTTTTTGCACCTAAGCCACTCACCTCGTAGTTTTCCCGTTAGCACATCCAACGCGTTTCCTTACGCGCAGGTCCAGTGGTTAGTTTCCCCTTTTATTTTCAAACGAATGCTTTAGATTAAGTCTTATTTTCAGGTGTGTTGCTGGGAGCTGATCTTATGTACAGTGTTCATACATTTTCTAGTTTATTTTAAATGTTTGATTCTCGTGAACAGTGCACTGGCAATACTGTTAATTACATCGCATCCTCTATGAGCGATATCACGACGTATGCATTTTTATGAGTTTTTGGTCTGTGATGAAATTAATTTATTTTCCGACTTGGCCAAACCTTTGATTAGTTGTATGGTTAGAGTCGGTGGCGACCCTAATCTTCTCACATTAATTTCACACGCAATAAGTATTTCCATTCCCAATAATCTTAACGTAATAACCCGTAGTAACATGTTAGTTACAGCTGACTGTATATATATTTACCGTACCATCGCTCCATTCAAGGGACTTTCTTCACAAACTGTGGCTTTAACGCACGTTCGTTATGTTCTTGTGGTAGCGACACTAATTTTATTACAGCGGCACCCAAAGCGCAAAAGCTTGCACGGTTTTCTTTGGTTATTCTATTTTCTAAACTGAGTTTGCAGTTCCGTTTTGTCGTACCTCGTACTGCCGCGAATTAAACAAGTTAAGCCACCCATGCAATCACATAACTGTTATAGCGGAATCACAATTCTAGCAACTGGCGTATTTGTGTCTCTGCGAAATTCCGGAACGGTATTTAGACGGGCGCAAAGCATTATGCTTGCCCCAGGCGGCAGTGCGGGTTTTCTGCAGCCACTTACCGGATAGACTGCACGGTGCTGCAGGAGGACTGCAGACATTGTTGCCTCCGAAGAGAACCTGGAGTTAATTCCCGACCGGCTGAGGCGCTTCGCCCGCAGTACCAATAGCAGCAGAGGAGCCGTTCTGTCTCTCTCTCTCTCCCCCCCCCCCTCTCTCTCTCTCTCTGCTGCGACATCGCCTGAGTTATTCACAACGGCCCGTCGCGGCCATCTTTCTTCTGGGAGCGCAAGGGGAACCTGAATTACGGCTGTATTGTCTCGCAAGGTTTTGCACTTGTCAACAAGGTTCAGACATCAGACCGAGCACTTGTCGCTCAATGACGAAATACGAGGGCGGTTCAGAAAGTAACCTCCGATTGGTCACAGTGCGGGTTGTGGGGGGAGTAGCGACGCCATCTGTGCGTTCACGCACTCAACAGGTCAGTCGGCATCAAGCCGTGGTCGAGTGAACGTCGTACCTGCGCTAGTTTAGTTTTTGTGGCAGTTTGAAATGTGTGCTGCGCAACGGTGGTGACGAGAACGTACTGTCGCAGGAAGACCGGGGCTCTGGACGGCCACGTGACATTGCCGAGAGGAAAGACCATCGCGTTCGGCGTATGGCTGTGGCGCATTTTAACAGCAGTTGAGACCACAGTGACACCATCAACTGTTGTAAATTGGTGAGCCATGTGTCGGCTCGCGCTACACCTTGTGTTTAGATTGCATTGGTTTTCCTTTTCTTCCCCTGACATGTATGTTTGGTATGTTGTCTGTCATTAAGTGGCTGCTTGGTTGTCTTTTCCCTCTGCTATCGATATCTGCGTTTTTGCTTCCGGGAAACTGCTATGGAGGAAGTGAGATCTTTGACCGGTTGTAACCTCGTGCGGTGGCGCGGAAGTAGGGGTTCAAAATGGTTCAAATGGCTCTGACCACTATGGGACTCAACTGCTGAGGTCATTAGTCCCCTAGAACTTAGAACTAGGTAAACCTAACTAACCTAAGGACATCACAAATATCCATGCCCGAGGCAGGATTCGAACCTGCGACCGTAGCGGTCTTGCGGTTCCAGACTGAATCGCCTTTAACCGCACGGCCACTTCGGCCGGCGGAAGTAGGGGGTTGCGCGCAGAGAGTGTGGTGGACACGGGAGGGCTGTGTGGCTCTCCAGCGCGAAGCAGGCGTGGTCGGTTGTACCGAGTCGCCACGTGGTGTATGTCGGTTGCAAAGACCTTGTAAAAAATAACTAGACTCACTGATGGCGCTGCAGTCGCGGGATAATTTGAACCTTCGGCTGGACGCCATTATAGTGATTGTAGTCTGATGTGTTGTGTAGTACTGTTGTTTATGAAGACCCTGATTCAACATTGTATATTTGTTGGGGCGTACATACAGTATTTGTTACTCGTAATTCTACTGTCTGTACGTTCCAATCAAAAGAAGTACAATGGTGAAGAGTTGTGCAGCGATTAATTGTACTAATAAATTCGAGAAAGGAACGAATATTACATTTCACAGGTATGTGGATATTTTAAGTTGTTTTGTATGTCAGTGCACTTGCTTAGTAAATGTTTTTGTAACACGGTATTAGCATAATGTCTGTGCATATATTTGCAGGTTTCCTTTCTCAAAAACATAGCTGTTACAAAAATGGTTACACGCTGTCAGGAGGCAAGATTTCCGACCGACAGAATACCATTTTATATGTTCCGATCATTTTGAAGAAAGTTGTTTCCTTGAAAATTACGTAAATCGCAGAAAGCTGAAAGATGTTCCATCCATCTTTCGTTTTCCAGACCATATACAGCAGAAGATAAATTTTTCTTTGTGAACCACATTTTATTTTAACTATAAAAGTTGAGTTGCAAGCAACACGAAATTTGAGTTAGCAGGCTTTTATCGTTATAAAATGCAACTTAATGTGTGTAATTGTAATCTGATTTCACAACTTCTCTCGATGGAACAGTTGTTGAGTTTTATTTATTATATGGAAAAACCACACATATAAACTGAAGTGTACATCTTCGAAAGTAAATATTGTGACTAATGCGATACTGAATGCCTGCCTGAAGTCTTGTTTGTTGTAGCTGGCTGATCGGTAGTGTTTTCATGGTCTAGGTTAGGTTGAAACTTGATAATTTGGTCGTGAGTTGCGAAAGCACTACGCCATATATAACGCACTTTTCGTCATAAAATCTAAAGCAAGGTAGAGTCAGAAAATATCTATTAACATAGTGGGCAAATCTTCGAGTATTTTGATGCATTTTGCGTACATCTATCGTAAATGAACTACGAAAAATGCTAGGGGTCCAGTGCATAACTTTTAGCTACGGCAGATTCCATGTACTACGTAACATAAATTCATAAACAGTCACTAGTTG
The DNA here is from genome assembly GCF_023864345.2 of Schistocerca serialis cubense. Lineage (NCBI taxonomy): Eukaryota > Metazoa > Arthropoda > Insecta > Orthoptera > Acrididae > Schistocerca > Schistocerca serialis. Next base: position 35,454,401 of record NC_064644.1, read on the forward strand.
CTGTTTGTTCATAAATTTAAAATTATATTGTAGTAACGTATTTAAATGAGACATTATGTTTGTGACCTAACTCTAGGGAAGGCATTTTATAACCAAAAGCGATGTATAAACATTCGAAATCCGCGCGTCAGTTTATCACTCTAATGGCCGCCGGCCAGCTATTCAATTTGTCCGCTCTTCACAGTCGACCACTCGTGCGGTTTTGGGGGCCTGGTCGGTTGTGCGCAACGAGCGGGTCGAGTTGACGGAAGAGCTCCCCGCGTGTTGGTCGTATACAGAATCGCCCCACGAGTAGTTGCTGTTCATTTCGCCTTGGTGGGACGTTAACAAGCTTCTGTAAGTCCTCCGTTTCAACACTGGAGTTTAAAAGGAGACACCTAACATGAAGGAGCGGTCACTACCCGTCAACGTAGCAGAGAAGACGTGAACCCCGGTGACAGAGCGTGTTGTCGCGCGACCGTGGCGCGTTGGGTAAGCTGGCGAGGCGTGCGCGGTCGGATGTGTGGATCCTGGCCATCGGAGGCCGTGTACTGCCTGTTCGAGCATAAATGCAAGTTAAGTTCGTGGAAGGTTTAATCATTAAGTAATAAGCTTGCGTAACCAGTGTCTCTTCTGCCTTGTGACCTCCGGCGATCGGGTTCAAATGGCTCTGAGCACTATGCGACTTAACTTCTGACGTCATCAGTCGCCTAGGACTTGGAACTAATTAAACCTAACTAACCTAAGGACATCACACACAGCCATGCCCGAGGCAGGATTCGAACCTGCGACCGGAGCGGTTGCTCGGCTCCAGACTGTAGCGCCTACAACCGCACGGCCACTCCGGCCGGCCCGGCGATCGGGTTTCCTGTCCCCGGCACCGGTGTAATTGAAGACAGTGATCTATCCTCCTCCTCTCGTTACTGTCCGATGGGAGGTGTAGTTTTGGGCAGTTTAATTGTTTCGCTATTCTGTCGCGGGTTATGAGTAAATCATGCTTCTTGTTGGTTGATCATGTGGTCGTTCATTCAGGACTGTGTGGTGTAATGTTTCCTTGCACGAGGTTAGCTCTAATTCAGTCAGCAAGTTAAGCCATCTTATAACAAGTTTTCGCTGGCTAAAAGTCGGTGCAGTGACCAGCCTGAGAGTGGCAATTGTGTTTACGGGCGTATTTAAATTGGTCAGTATTCTGTCTAGCCTGAACATCCCTGAGCGGGTGATTTGTGGCCGCCTTACACGGGTCCGTCATATCTGTTATGTTCTAATGATATTCCAGGACACTTTTGTTTAAAAAAATTTTAAATTCCTCCAAGTTTGTAAATTCCTTTTATTGCCATTAATCGTGTGTTTGCTGAGACCTGTTTAATTTTTTTTTAATGGCGGTGTTGGTAGCTGCACTACCTCACCGTACCTTATTAACGAAGTTCTGTATTTACTTTAGTAGCCTGTTTACTGATGTTCTTTAATTTTTTTTAAATTGTTGTATTACTATAAATTACTTTCATTGGAGTTAGCGGCGTGTTTTAAATGGTACTTTATTGCCGTACTGCTAGCTTCTGTGTTTAAAAAAAAAAATTAAACTGTTGTATTGCTGTAAATTACTTGATTGCCGTTAGCGGCGTGTTTAAAAGACTGTTTATTGCCGTACTGATAGTTTCTCTAAAATACGAATAAAACATTTGTGAAAATCTCAACTCGACAGTAAACTACTAGAAATTTGGCCCCGTTTCCCAACTTGTGGTGTGGCTTGTAGCAACCGTAACCACTGTGTGTGTGTCAATTGGTTACTTCAATGATAGCTCCGAACCTGACGCCCTGTAGCGAGCATTCCACTGACCCCAGAACACAGCCATGTGCCACTTCAGGGGTGTCAAGCGGGAGCTCACTGACGGGCAGGCTGGCAGTCTGTTGTGTTTGCCGATGAAAGCTGGTTCTGCCTCGGTACCAGTGGTGGCCGTGTGTTGGTTTGAACGAGACCGTATGAAGACCCGCACCCAACCTGTCAGAGTGCTAGACACACTGGACCTACACCTGGAGTTGTGGACTGAGATGCGATCTCGTACGACAGCAGGAGCACTCTCGCGGCTATTCCAAGCACCCTGACTTGCAAATCTGTAGCTCACTCTGGTGATTCGACCTGTTGTGCTGCCATTCATGAACAGCATTCCAGGGGGTGTTTACCAACAGGACAACGCTCGTCCACAAGCGCAGGTGACGCCTGTATATAAGAAGGGTAGAAAGATGGATCCCCAAAATTACAGACCAATATCGTTAACATCGGTTTGTTGCAGGATTCTCGAACATATTCTCTGTTCGAATATAATGAATTTCCTTGAGACAGAGAAGCTGCTGTCCATGCATCAGCACGGCTTTATAAAGCGTCGCTCCTGCGAAACGCAACTCGCCCTTTTTTCACATGATATCTTGCGAACCATCAGACGGATGCCATATTCCTTGACTTCCGGAAAGCTTTTGACTCGGTGCCCCACTGCAGACTCCTAACTAAGGTACGAGCATATGCGATTAGTTCCCAAGATAGTGAGTGGCTCGAAGACTTCTTAAGTAATAGAACCCAGTACATTGTCCTCGATGGTGAGTGTTCATCGGAGGTGAGGGTATCACCTGGAGTGCCCCAGGGAAGTGTGGTATGTCCGCTGTTGTTTTCTATCTACATAAATGATCTTTTGGATAGGGAGAATAGCAATGTGCGGCTGTTTGCTGATGATGCTGTGGTGTACGGGAAGGTGTCGTCGTTGAGTGACTGTAGGAGGATACAAGATGACTTGGACAAGATTTGTGATTGGTGTAAAGAATGGCAGCTAACTCTAAATATAGATAAATATAAATTAATGCAGATGAATAGGAAAAAGAATCCTGAAATGTTTGAATACTCCATTAGTAGTGTAGCGCTTGACACAGTCACGTCGATTAAGTATTTGGGCGTAGCATTGCACAGCGATATGAAGTGGGACAAGCATGTAATGGCAGTTGTGGGGAAGGCGGATAGTCGTCTTCGGTTCATTGGTAGAATTTTGGGAAGATGTAGTTCATCTGTAAAGGAGACCGCTTATAAAACACTAATACGACCTATTCTCGAGTACTGCTCGAGCGTTTGGGATCCCTATCAGGTCGGATTGACGGAGGACATAAAAGCAATTCAGAGGCGGGCTGCTAGACTTGTTACTGGTAGTTTTGATCATCACGCGAGTGTTACGGAAGTGCTTCAGGAACTCGGGTGGGAGTCTCTAGAGGAAAGGAGGCGTTCTTTTCGTGAATCGCTACTGAGTAAATTTAGAGAACCAGCATTTGAGGCTGACTGCAGTATAATTTTACTACCGCCAACTTATATTTCGCGGAAAGACCGCAAAGATAAGATAAGAGAGATTAGGGCTCGTACAGAGGCATGTAGGCAGTCATTTTTCCCTCGTTCTGTTTGGGAGTGGAACAGGGAGAGAAGATGCTAGTTGTGGTACGAGGTACCCTCCGCCACGCACCGTATGGTGGATTGCGGAGTATGTATGTAGATGTAGATGCTGTTGTAACCCCACATGCTCTACGGAGTGTCGGTTTGTTGTCCTGACCTCCTCGATCATCAGACGAGTCTGCAATCGAGCACATCCGGGATATCATCAGCCGAGAGCTCCAGCGTCATCCACAGCCAGCATTAGCCGTTCCTGTGTTGACCGACGAAGCACCAACAGGCATCGAACTCCGTCCCACAAACTGACTGCTGTGTGCGCGCACGTACACAGCCTCGATTCAACATTCTGGAGGCTACACCGATTACTACCGTACCAGCATTTCGCTTTTGCAATGGCTTGTGTAGCGCTTGCATTAACCTCTGATCTTGCCATATTAATCACTTAAAGATGTTACCTAGACAAGTGTATTCCGTAAATTTCGGTCGTCTAATTAATTATTTTTTTGGTGTTGCAATGTTTTCCCGTCACTGAAATTTTAAAATTTCGTGACATGCGAGGTGCATTCAAGTTCTAAGGCCTCCGATTTTTTTTCTCGAGACTGGAAAGAGATAGAAACATGCGCATTGTTTTAAAATGAGGCCGCGTTCATTGTCAATACGTCCCAGAGATGGCAGCACCGTACGGTAGATGGAATTTTACCGCCAGCGGCGAGAATGAGAACTGTTTTAAATACTTAAAATGGCGACGTTTTCCTTACTTGAACAGCGTGCAATCATTCGTTTTCTGAATTTGCGTGGTGTGAAACCAATTGAAATTCATCGACAGTTGAAGGAGACATGTGGTGATGGAGTTACGGATGTGTCGAAAGTGCGTTCGTGGGTGCGACAGTTTAATGAAGGCAGAACATCATGTGACAACAAACCGAAACAACCTCGGGCTCGCACAAGCCGGTCTGACGACACGATCGAGAAAGTGGAGAGAATTGTTTTGGGGGATCGCCGAATGACTGTTGAACAGATCGCCTCCAGAGTTGGCATTACTGTGGGTTCTGTGCACACAATCCTGCATGACGACCTGAAAATGCGAAAAGTGTCATCCAGGTGGGTGCCACGAATGCTGACCACATGGCTGCCTGTGTGGCACGTTGCCAAGCAATGTCGACGCACAACGACAGCATGAATGGGACTTTCTTTTCGTCGGTTGTGACAATGGATGAGATGTGCATGCCATTTTTCAATCCAGAAACAAAGCGCCAGTCAGCTCAATGGAAGTACACAGATTCACCGCCACCAAAAAAATTTCGGGTAACCGCCAGTGCTGAAAAAGTGATGGTGTCCATGTTCTGGGACAGCGAGGACGTAATCCTTACCCATTGCGTTCCAAAGGGCACTACGGTAACAGGTGCATCCTACGAAAATGTTTTAAAGAACAAATTCCTTCCTGCACTGCAATGAAAACGTCCGGTAAGGGCTGCACGTGTGCTGTTTCACCAAGACAACGCACCCGCACATCGAGCTAACGTTACACAACAGTTTCTTCGTGATAACAACTTTGAAGTGATTCCTCATGCTCCCTACTCACCTGACCTGGCTCCTAGTGACTTTTGGCTTTTTCCAACAATGAAAGACACTCTCCGTGTCCGCACATTCACCAGCCGTGCTGCTATTGCCTCAGCGGTTTTCCAGTGGTCAAAACAGACTCCTAAAGAAGCCTTCGCCGCTGCCATGGAATCATGGCGTCAGCGTTGTGAAAAATGTGTACGTCTGCAGGGCGATTACGTCGAGAAGTAAAACCAGTTTCATCGATTTCGGTGGAGTAGTTAATTAGAAAAAAAATCGGAGGCCTTAGAACTTGAATGCACCTCGTACTTCCCCGGGTACACTTGCTATCAGGTAATGTCCATTACTTCCTCTGGGTTCCTTCAAGTACATACTGAATTAATACACTTCTCTTTTCGGCGGGGGAGTACGTGTTTTCCGGGTAGCAAATTGTTTTTCTGGAATCAGTACTAAAAATCCACAATTATCTACAGAAATGTCTACGCCTACTCACTGCGAATACGTGGTCGTTGAGGCTATTATTGCGTCATACAGCCGGCCGCTGTGACCGAACGTTTCTAGGAGCTTCAGTCCGTAACCGCGCTGTTGCTACGGTCGCAGGTTCGAATCCTGTCTCCGGCATGGATGTGTGTGATGTCCTTAGGTTGGTTAGGTTTAAGTAATTCTAAGTCTATGGGACTGATGACCTCAGATGTTAAGTCCCATAGTGCTTAGAGCCATTTGAACCATTTTGTGCCATACACAGGACGTCCAGTTATCATGACGATCCGAAATAACATTTTGCCCAGAAACAAAACAAAAAATTTATCGAGCAAATGTTGAATATGTTCCAGGGTTCATTAACCAGCATTATTCCCTTTCTTGTAACTTTGTTCGCTACGATGGTATAAACAGCAGTACGTCTTTCTCCTCAAGACCTGTTCAAAACGGTACGACAGTGTACCATTCAAGTAAACACTATGTTCTGAAAAACGTAATACATTACTGGCACCCAATGCTGGTAACTGATGTAATGCAACTCTTCTAATTCTTGGAATTGACAGTAAACAAATGAAAACACAAGGAAAATGCACTTTTCCGCTCCTGAAATCTGGGTTATAGACTTTATTCCTTACAGAACATCCATGCATTCCTAGAAACGATTGCCTGTGATTCTACTGGAGCTTCTAGCATCAGCGACCCAACGGGAAATACTGTTGTTTTAGCGAAAGCTACAGAACTTGGGTTTGTTAGGATATCAGGCAGTTCACAGTAAACCGTTTTCTTGCGCGGCGGCGGTTTAGGAATTGTTTTTGGGTGGTAAAGGATGTACGACCATTTAAACGAATTTGCCGAAATAGGTCCCATGTGGTACCTTTGTCGATACCTCGTACAACACTTAAGCTGAAGAAATGGATAGTTCCACACCAATCACAAATTAAACATGGCCCCATTCACCCATGGTTCGCAATTAAATCACAACGGTAGTTTGCCATTTGCCTGCGTACAAAGTGGACCCGTCTAGGCATGCTGAGACTACATTCACGGCGAAGCGAGTGCAGTACACGCTCAGGGCCACTGCCACGCTATGCTGTAGGTGCATCCACGTATACTTCAAATATAGACCCAAATGAATTAATAGAAAAGAAGAAATGCCATTTTATGCGCAAGAAGAGAGGGTGGAAAATATGAAACTTGAAGGTCGAAAAGATGACGGAAAGATGATATATCTCGGTATTGCAACATGTATGGCATGCGACACGGTGTAGCGTGCACTCGGCTTTCCTGGAGTTTGATTACTGTGAAATATTTTCGGGAATTTAGCCGTTGCGTCGTCCATATGTCTGCAACCGCTTCCATAATCAGAAATGAACGATTACACTCAAGCTTAGGATCACAGTCGACGTCACCGGACCGAAATTTTACTATCAGCTTGGAAGTTAACAAGCCGTGTTGTTTGCCTCCTTCCATTTATACTAAATTTATCTGCCCCTTGTCACTACAGGCGATAGGAAGAACACTTTAGTTGCATATACTTAAAGTCTGATTACATCGATTTATCACGGGGAAATTTATTCTATAACATTTCAGTGATTTTTGGTAAAGGGGCTATTAGTTACAGTCTGCGAATACGTGAGAAACGCAACGCCTGCACGCTGCACTGAATGCGGCAGGTGTGTCGTGGCCACTCAGAGCTTTCTGCCGGCTTGCATATGTCGAGTGGCCACCTACAGAAGCTCGCAGAACCTACCGGTCCTTTCCACAAAGTCGGGTTTAGCGGCCTCTGGTACGGCTCGCCTCTTGAGATGGCCGAAGGCAAGTTTCAAGTGCTTGCTGGGACACCAGAGTATATGGCGGAAATTTACGACTCTTTGAATGTGGTTTGGCCTCGGGAAATTCAGAAGGGTTGAACTGTTCTCTGATTCGATTCTTGAGTTTCTCCCGGCGTATTTGATAATCAAAATATCCACGGGTGTACTGCCGGTCTACAGTGTCCAACGGGCACAATATTTCGGCGATCATACATGTCGCCATCATCAGGTGAACTGACGGACTGAGCTCCTGTGAACGTGCCGGCACGGAGATCCGTACGCTATGGCTGCTCTGCTGCTCTCATCTATTACTTTCCCCTCTTTGGGGAAGTGTGAGGGGGAGTTTGTAGCCTTTCGGCTTTTACTCCCCTGTGAACGTGTGTGTGTGATTTTTCTATAGTTTTTTTTTTCTTTTTTTTTTGTGATGATTGTTGTGAGTGTCTCTGGTACTTGCCTGAGGTAGGCGAGAAGATTGATGTTATATGGGAAGGAACAGGATTATGGATTGGGTGTTGGGATTTTCCCTTCGACTTAGTCGTCGAAGATCGTCATAGGGCGCTTGTGCTTATCGCAGGACATGTCATACCGACCTAGGGAGTGTATGAATGCATTTCCGGATCTGGAAGAACCCTCATAGAAGGCCCTTGCCAGATCCTGGAAACGCTCTCTCAGGAGTGGGATTTCGGCTGCGGCGTGCAGGTCGTCTGTGGGGAATCCAAGAGGTAGGTGCAGTGCCCTTCTGAGGGCGCGGTTCTGCCGCCTCTGGAGTTTGTCCAAGTGCTGCTTTGCTGCGTATCCCCAGACAGGGCACGCATACTCCATTACTGGCCGGATCAGGGCCTGGTACACATTTACTGCTACTGGGCAGGGAAGGGAGCTGTTTGTGCTCAGGATAGGATATAGGATGGACATTCTGGCGCAGGCCTTCCTGTGGACCTCGTCTATGTGGGGTTTCCACGTAAGACGAGAGTCCAAGGTTACGCCAAGGTACTTGGCGGTTCTGCGCCAGGGGAGTTGGGTTCCATTTAGGTGAAGGTGGAGGGGGGGGGGGGACGTTGAGGAGGTTCGCGCCTTCCGAGCCTGCGGGTAATCAGCATTGCCTGCGTCTTCTCAGAGTTGATGGTGATGCGCCAGCGACGGGCCCAAGGCTGCTCAGGGGGAACTGGCTTCGGTCGCGGCGGCGGCCGATTTAAATACCCTCCGCCCGCGGCGCGCTCCCTCCGCCGTCCGCGCCCCGCGCCACGGTCGCGCGGTGGAACAGATTGCGACGGCGTCTGAGATGACGTCGGTGTGATGGCTCTGTCCGCCGTGGTCGTCACAACTACACGTTTGCTCGATTGACGCTTGATTAAATCACACCACCCGTGGATATTTTGTTTATTCTCTGATTAGTTCATCGCTGGCTGACGTCAGTCGGAAATCTCTAGGACAAACTAGCGAGGAAAATGTGCTCTGGTTGTCCTGTGACTGAGGACATTCCGGGGTGGGGATTTGTTAGACATTGCACTGACACGTTATTGGTGGGAAAGAATAACATTTCTCCTGATGGCGTTTGCGGCTAGACTGTCGTAAACTGCCTGCTGGGGAGCTGGTGGAAAAAGAGGGACACTCTCTTGGTTAGGTTGTGGACGGAGACAGGTCGCTGGTTCGAGAGGTCGTGGCGCTTGGAGGTCTACGAGTCCGGACAAGCGAGATTCTGATTCTCCACCAGGACCAGATCCTCCGACTTACCGTCACAGCAGGCTGGTGAGAGCACGCAGCAGCATGGCTCACTAGGTGGGGGTCAGTGTTTAGACAAGAAGAGTACCATTGCCACAGCTCCACTAAGCCCCCTTCATGCCCTAGTATGTTCTAATGTGGTATTCAATCGACCACTGCAGTTTCTAAATTAATCGTTGGGCTGTATGGGATTAATCAAATTGGTTCAAATGGCTCTGAGCACTATGGGAGTCAACTTCTAAGGTCATCAGTCACCTATAACTTAGAACTACTTAACCTAACTAACCTAAGGACATCACACACATCCATGCCCGAGGCAAGATTCGAACGTGCGACCGTAGCGGTCGCGCGGTTCCAGACTGTAGCGCCTAGAACAGCTCGGCCACCCCGGCCGGCTATGTATGGGATTAATGACTTAATGTGCAGTTAGGATACGGTAGCCATCCCTCCACTTGCCTACTTTGTTAGTTGTCGTCAGCAGTTGACTTTGTTTTTTGTAGAAAGTTCATGACGATATTTTGTCATTGTTTAATATAATAAAAAATCGCTTTATGTTTCATTTGCAGTTTTATTTGATGAAGCACGTAGTCCCCTTCGATTCACGGATTTATTCTATTGAATCAATGGATATATGGTATGATTTTTGCAATTTTCTTACGATAGTATGTTAGGGCATTTGAAGATATCGATTCCGTTGCGTAATTAACACTTAATGTGGATTCTTCATCAGGTTGCCCTCCATGGGGTGGGTGCACGCAACGACTGTGGTTATATTGGGTTAGATAGAGCAGCAATCAGTAGTAGAATTAAGTTGCTTTAATATGACCTTTATAGTCACAACGCAGATCAGTCAATGCTTACACAGTTCAACCATCACTCAATGGTTGAACTGCACAACTGTGGCACGAACAACTGCTACAATTCCGCACTGCATTGATAATGACCTGACACAGGTCGAAATTTGATCTGCGTTGTGGCTATAAATGTCATCTTAAAGCAACTTAATCCTATGACTGATTGCTGCCCTATCTAACCCAATTTAATGTGGAGTCTTAAGTGCAATGTGACGGTGTCTGTGTAGGTCCATTACTGTTATACGTTTCACAGTCTCACACACAGTGGGGTACTGCAAACCTCTGAACATGACGTTTTTGCAGGATTGCTGGAGTTCGGGAACCGTTCATGAAAATTTCCTCAAATGAAACAGCACGAACGTAAGCTTCAATCACACATAACCCTTCATTCATACAACACGATAGCCTTTACTTGAATAACGCAGAGAACAACGAGAAGAACTTTCTGCCACGGTTGAAGCTGTGACAATTAGCCGCAGTCGTCACATGATCGCAAGATTGCGCTAACAGCAGGAAGTCACGATGCGTGTCGCTTACGCAGCGGGGGCCACCATTATCTGACTGTGAGATACGACTCATACGGCAGCGGGATACTTCAATTTTGTGCTGCGATTCTGGGATTGTGTCGTGCAGGTATTAAGCGAACGGCACATTACGCTCTAGTGAGATCAGCTCTAGTGTACTGCTTCAGTAGTGAGGCTCCTTGGTAATTGGCTTTGACGTAATATGTCAGAAACTTCACGCGAACATGACTACAGTCGTAGGATCGTATAACAGGCACCTATATTCCGTTAAAAATAATTATAACAGAGTGGACGTTCCAGACAAAAGCTTAAATTGTCTTCCAGACGGGAGCTCGGGCACTAAAGCCTGGCCTTCGTGAAAAGTGCGCTACCTGCTGAGCTAGCCGAGCACACCTCGCAGAAGGCCAAAGATTCTACTTGCACACTAGTTTTATCCCTGCCTTCTTAGCTTCCCTAAACAGTACATGCGTCTCATGTGTGAAACACTGGTACTCAGGAAACGTAAATGGAGAAATCGTTGGAAGAAACGGGACACTAGAGTATGGAACGAAAATGAACACAAAGAAAACTAAAATGACGAGAGTAGATGACAAAGACTATACTGAAACGAAAACAATAGAAAGACAAAATCCAAATGGCTCTGAGCACTATGGGACTTAACATCTATGGTTATCAGTCCCCTAGAACTTAGAACTACTTAAACCTAACTAACCTAAGGACAGCACACAACACCCAGCCGTCACGAGGCAGAGAAAATCCCTGACCCCGCCGGGAATCGAACCCGGGAACCCGAGCGTGGGAAGCGAGAACGCTACCGCACGACCACGAGATGCGGGCTAATAGAAAGACAAATTCAACGGGTTGTACAATACAGATATTTGAGGAGCATGCTAACTGACTACTGGACGACTGAAAAAGAAGACCAGGAATTTCAGTGGCAAAGCAAGATTTCTAGAAGGAGAAACACTTATTATGCAGTAAATTGGAACTGGAGTTAAGCAGAAGCTTGGTTAACTGTCTCGTGTCGCGTGTTTTTCTGTACAGCTGTGAAAGATGGACATTCAACGAGAAAGGAACAGACAGAACTGAAGTATTCCAGAGATGAATTTGGAGGAGAATGGAGAAAATGAAATTGTCGAATAAAGCGGAGAACAGTGACGTATTGTAAACGGTGAAGGGCTGAGAAAAAGAAAGTAGAATGGGTGGGACATATACTGAAATAATTTGAAATCTGACGACAACTATCGAAGGTAAACTGAATGACCAGATGAAAACAGGAAAGAGAAGATTAAAAGTGCTGTCTGATCTAATGAGATACTAGACTACCAAGCTATTGGCCTGCAGTAGGATCAGGCGAATAGCAGTGGTGTCGGGAACTTGGCCAACGTGGAGCACCTCATGATAATGACGATGATGTTCTCGAGAACCAGTAGTGTGTATATTTAGAGAAGCACTAGGCTGTGCAACAACTATCTCACATAGGTGTTATTGGGGTAAGACAAAAGAGATTACTCCGCTGGTGGAACGCATACTATTATTTTTGCCTTGCCGCTTAAACGAATGGAATAGGAATAGGAGAGGGGGTGACCAGTGCTGCTATGAAGTACCATCGCTTATGGTATACATGGGCATATGGCTTCAAATGGCTCTGAGCACTATGGGACTTAACTGCTGAGAACTTAGAGCTACTTAAACCTAACTAACCTAAGGGCATCACACACATCCATGCCCGAGGCAGGATTCGAACCTGCGACCGTAGCGGACGCGCGGTTCCAGACCGTAGCGCCTAGAACCGCTCGGCCACTTAAGGCCGTCCATGGGCATATGCAGATGTAAAACAATTACCATAGAATACTTGAATAATTTCATTATTTGCTTCAGGTGGCGTAAGGTAAACAACAAATATGTTAGTCTGGTCGGATAGATGTTTAGACACTTAATTACAAATGCAACTGATCTTAGAGAACCTGTCGTTCAGTGGTAATTGGACATTTCTCACGTTCACAGCATTAATAATTTCTTCTGACTAACACTTATTCGTGATGTGATCGGCAGAGCACCATTTGTTCTTTGAGAAGCTAGTTGCGGATATTTGCTTTGGATTAGAGGTTGGTGATGGGTAGTGGGGCTCGGTACTCACCCCCCTTCTCCCCCCCCCCTCCTCTCCGTTATATGGACTCCGCTGTTTATCACGATTTGGTGAATCCACAAAGCAATGTCCGCAGCTTGATCGTTTGTCCTGCCGTTTTATGTCACTACTGTGTTACTTTTGAAGCACCTAACATAACGCATACAGTACATGCCTATTTTTCTCTCTGGTATCATCGCTGGTGGCGCCAGGTTTCGTGGCAAAACCTCTTTATTTACTTTTAACTCAGCATAATGGACCTTGTGGTATGACCTTTCTTTCCTCTAACCCGTCAACCACAAAATCGGGTCAGTTACTGGGGAACAGGTAGAATAATGGAGAATTCAGGTCATGGTACAAACAGATGATTTTTTTTTAACTTACGTAATGTATTGCTAGTCGTGAAAGTCCCGTTTACTACAAGGAAAAAAAGTCCTGCATCTACCATAAATTGAACTCCGGATTTTATAATTACTCCTCTCACACTCTCACACCATATTTTATTTGGACGAATGGTTCAAATGGCTCTGAGCACTTTGGGACTTAACATCTGACGTCATCAGTCCCCTAGAACTTAGAACTACTTAAACCTAACTAACCTAAGGACATCGTACACATCCATGCCCGAGGCAGGATTCGAACCTGCGACCATAGCGGACTCGCGGTTCCAGACTGAAACGCCTAGAACCGCTCGGTCACACTGGCCGACTTATTTGGACAGTCTGGCATTTGTTGAAGAGCGCAAATGTTTAGTTAGCAAGGGCTGACATGGAATCTTCACAGTACCTAGTGCCTCGTTCCTCTTTTCCGCCCTGTTCCTGAGGTACTGAAGATGTTTATCGAACATTACTCGCAAGTAATTAACTTCAGTACTCCAGGGCAGCCCTTTGTCTCACTGCGACGGCGTTTTGCCCTCGTTTTAATGTCCGTCGCGTGCCCCTTGAGCAGGTGGCGCTACGCTGGAGCTTCGGCCAGGTGTTGCATGATTTCCCTGAAGATAGTTTCTCTTTACAAAATGTATCGTGTTAGTGTAAACAGCTGTTAGAAAACAAATGTTAAACACTAAAGAACGCTGCATGCGTTACTGTAGAATCTGCAACACATTGTAATTATCTGACCTAATCACAATGAAGACGGGCCACCTGTAAATCTGGATGTTGCAGTTTTTATTAAAAACTTTATTTGGTCGGTTCTAAATGTAAAAAACAGTCATTTGGAACATTTAAGCGGTTGAAACTACCAATCACATTTTTCTACATTGCGATCTTGGCCAAATAAAGGTTTCAATAAAATCTACAATATCCTTGTATACATTATCTTGTAAACTGACTCGTTTCACATCATTTCGATGAAAGAATCGTTCAAATGATCTAAGGAACACGTAACTAACTAAGATACGTGTCCTTTGTAGAAATCATCGAACCTTTTCTTGGCTCATACATCGCTAAAGGACGCTCTATGACACTTTGTATCAGTGGCTTTACAATTGACCTCTATCAGTTACCCATGCAAATAATTTTTGTACGTCACGGGTTTAAATGTATTTTTTATACGTACAGAACAAAAATAAAGACGTAACGTACGAACGCCACTTGCGTGGACCATTGACAGAGATCAGTTAAGCTAATGACATACAGTATCACACGATGTCATTTAGAAGTGTGTGCGCCAAGCAAGGCTGTAAAACAAAGGAAAACAGAAACAAAGTGAAACTCGTCTTAGAAAGCTATTAGGAAAGTTAAAGAAGGTTCGTTGCAGACAGAAACGAAGCCAAAGCCTTGCATGCAAACAAAAGCTGAACGGAGTCTGCTAGGAGAAGCATTCGTAGATTCGAAAGTAACATTTCATCCTCCAGTCAGACGAAACGTTCCGTTATCTATAGTTCTTAATTAAAGTCTGTAAACTGATGGAACTCTTCTTTCCAATGGCTCAGCTATCACAGTGGAACGGAAACGGAGGAACGACAGAGAAAATGTCCAGTTTCTGAATCTGGTCTTCCGATATGGTTTCACTGAGGAAATCGGATTACGGTTCGTCTTTTCAATTGTTCCGTAAATTTTGCAACGACCGTTACTGAGATAAATGGCGACAGAACAGAAAATCAAAACTGAAACGTTTTAAAAAATGACAGACAGATACATTTAATGGATACCATTAGAGTAAGCGAGAGAACTTGACCTCCTTCAAGCAGCAGTTTTTCTTAGATCAACGGACAAACGAAGCGATACTAGCGATTGGAAAAAGGCTACAATATAGCAGGTCAGCAACTGAAAGCAGTTTATTCCATAAATTATATGGGAGTAGACATTAGGAGTTATTTAAAATGGAATGACCATATAAAATTAATCGTCTGTAAAGCAGATGCCAGACAGATTCATTGGAAGAATCCTAAGGAAATGCAGTCCGAAAACAAAGGAAGTAGGTTACAGTACACTTGTTCGCCCACTGCTTGAATACTGCTCACCGGTGTGGGAACCGTACCAGATAGGGTTGATAGGAGAGATAGAGAAGATCCAACGGAGAGCAGCGCGCTTCGTTGCAGGATCATTTAGTAATCGCGAAAGCGTTACGGAGCTGATAGATAAACTCCAGTGGAAGACTCTGCAAGAGAGACGCTCAGTAGCTCGGTACGGGCTTTTGTGGAAGATTCGAGAACATACCTTCACCGAGGAATCAAGCAGTATATTGCTCCCTCCTACGTATATCTCGTGAAGAGACCATGAGGATAAAACCAGAGAGATTAGAGCCCACATAGAGGCATACCGACAATCTTTCTTTCCACGAAAAATACGAGACTGGAATAGAAGGGAGAACCGATAGTGGTACTCAATGTACCCTCCACCACACACACTGTCAGGTGGATTGTGGAGTATCGATGTAGATGTAGATGTAGATATAGATGAATCACGTTTTCAAGTAACATCGTGGGACCTGGGCGCGTAGCTACTGAGTGCATCTCAGTTTCTTGTGCTGTCATCGAACACGTTTTATGGTTACTTACTATAACACTTTAGGCATGGAAAGTCTTCTCTACCGTTTCTGCAAACGGTGATCGTGTGGAGCTGAGCTCATTATGTTAGGCAGTGACACCTTGCAACCAGACGTCCAGAAGCTGGTTCCATACTGAAGCCTAGTGAAAAAAATGCGAACATATGTAATATGAAATACATAAGCGGGGCAGAGGCGAGTGGGAAATCATTTTAGTGACGATCAGTCCACAAAATGGGAAACGAGCGCACAAGCGACTTTGACAAAGGGCAACAGGGAACGAGCATCTCAGGAACAAAGGAGTCGATCGACAGTTGGTACCATTCTGTCGTGGGTACCTGCGGGAAGTGGTCAGAGAGGAAGTCCTGCAAGGTTTCGGGAGAGCTTCTGTGAAGTCTGGAAGGCAGGAGACGAGGTACTGGCGGAATTAAAGCTGTGAGGACGGGTCTTGAGTCGTGCTTGTTAGAGCACTTGCCCACGAAGGGCCAAGGTCCCGAGTTCGAGTCTCAGTCCAGCACACAGTTTTAATCTGCCAGGAAGTTTCATGCTGATGTCTTACCAACCACATTAGCCTGAGCTGAACCTAATGGAACATATCTGGGCCTCCACATACCAGCGGTTTGTAATTTACGGTACTGTACTTAGACATCTGGTGCTGAGTACCTCAGACAACCTACCAAGTAATTGTCGGATACAATCGCTGCAGTACTGCGTTCGCAAGGTGGACGCACACTCCATTAAGCAAGTGGTCATGTTGTTGCGGCTCGTCACCATTATGTTAGCGAATCCTGCTCTTTAACAGACCTTTCTTAATTTTGGAATCTGGCAGTCAGACTACTGGATACCAATAAGATCCATTTTCTGTCGCGCCAAGCGAAGTGCTGGTCTTAACAGTACGGCAGTGACACGCTCAGAAACAGTTGTTGTTGTTGTTGTTGTTGTTGTTGTTGTGGTCCTCAGTCCTGAGACAGGTGTGATGCAGCTCTCCATGCTGCTCTATCCTGTGCAAGCTTCTTCATCTCCCAGTAACTACTGCAACCTACATCCTTCTGAATCTGCTTAGTGTGTTCATCTCTTGGTCTCCCTCTACGATTTTTACCCTCCACACTACCCTCCAGTACTAAATTGGTGATCCCTTGATGCCTCAGAAAATGTCCTACCAACCAATCCCTTCTTCTAGTCAAGTTGTGCCACAAACTTCTTTTCTCCCCAATCCTATTCAATACTTCCTCATTAGTTATGTGATCTATCCATCTAATCTTCAGCATTCTTCTGTAGCACCACATTCCGAAAGCTTCTATTCTCTTCTTGTCCAAACTATTTATCGTCCATGTTTCACTTCCATACATGGCTACACTCCACACAAATACTTTCAGAAACGACTTCCTGACACTTAAATCTGTACTCGATGTTAACAAATTTCTCTTCTTCAGAAATGCTTTCCTTGCCATTGCCTGTCTACATTTTTTATCCTCTCTACTTCGACCATCATCAGTTATATTGCTCCCCAAATAGCAAAACTCCTTTACTACTTTAAGTGTCTCATTTCCTAATCTAATTCCCTGAGTGTCAACCAACTTAATTCGACTATATTCCATTACCCTCGTTTTGCTTTTTTTGATGTTCATCTTATACCCTCCTTTCAAGACACTGTCCATTCCGTTCAACTGCTCTTCCAAGTCCTTTTCTATCTGTGCCAGAATTGCAATGTCATCGGCGAACCTCAAAGTTTTTATTTCTTCTCCATGGATTTTAATACCTACTCCGAATTTTTCTTTTGTTTCCTTTACTGCTTGCTCAATATACAGATTGAATAACATCGGGGGAGGCTACAACCTTGTCTCACACCCTTCCCAACAACTGCTTCCCTTTCATGTCCCTCGACTCTTATAACTGCCATCTGGTTTGTGTACAAACTGTAAATAGCTTTTCGCTCCCTGTATTTTACCCCTGCCACCTTCAGAATTTGAAAGAGAGTATTCCAGTCAATATTGTCAAAAGTTTTCTCTAAGTCTACAAATGCTAGAAACGTAGGTTTTCCTTTCCTTATCTAGCTTCTAAGATAAGTCGTAGGGTCAGTATTGCCCCACGTGTTCCGGTATTTCTACGGCGGAACCCAAACCGATCTTCCCCGAGGTCGGCTTATACTAGTTTTTCCATTCGTCTGTAAAGAATTCGCGTTAGTATTTTGCAGCCGTGACTTATTAAACTGATAGTTCGGTAATTTTCACATCTGTCAACACCTGCTTTCTTTGGTATTGGAATTATTATATTCTTCTTGAAGTCTGTAGTAGTGAAAAATTATAAAAGCGCAATAACTTTTATAATGAATTTTTATTACGCGTTCTAGTATACAGCGGATGCCACTGACGGATTATTATCTTGAATCGACAACGAGGTCATATCAACACGTACGATAGCAAAAACGAAAGGATTCATTCATAGACTAAACAAATTGCCTGCGTATGGGATATCGCTTCGATTGTGCGACTGGATCCCTGATTTCCCCTCAGAAAGGCTATAGTACGTAATAATCGACGGAAAGTCGTCGAGTAAAACAGAAGTTGTATCCAGCCCTCTCTAAGGAATTGTTCTAGATTCTCTGCTGTTCCTAATCTACATAAAACACTTAAGAGATAATCTGAGCAACTCTGTTAGACTTCTTCCGGATGATGTTGTTATTTACCCCTAGTTTGGTTGGTTTTTTGGGGGAAGAGACCAAACAGCGAGGTCATCGGTCTCATCGGATTAGGGAAGGACAGGGAAGGAAGTCGGCCGTGCCCTTTCAGAGGAACCATCCCAGCATTTGCCTGGAGCGATTTAGGGAAATCACGGAAAACCTAAATCAGGATGGCCGGACGCGGGATTGAACCGTCGTCCTCCCGAATGCGAGTCCAGTTATTTACCCCTAGTAACGACATCAGAAGATCAAAACCAGTTGCTAAATGACTTAGTCGCGATATCTGAATGGTGCAAAAAGTGGCAATTGTCTCTCGCTGAGGAAAATTATGAGGTCATCCATACGAGTACAAAAAGAAATCCACTAAATTTCGATTACACTATAAATCAGGCAAATCTAAATGCTGTAAGTTAAACTAAATCCTTAGTGGTTGCAATGACGAATTAATTAAACTGGAACGACACATAAATAAAATTGCGAGGAAAGCAAACCAAGGACTGCGTTTTATTGGCAGAACACTCAGAAAACAGAACAGGTCTACTAAAGAGACTGCGTGCACCACGCTTGTCCGCCCTCTTCTGCAGTACTGCTGTGCTGTACGGCATTCTTGCCAGAAAGGATTGCCGGAGAACGTCGAAGAAGTTCAAAGAAGGGCAGCTCCTTTTGTATTATCGCGAAATAGGGGAAGAGTGTCACTGATATTAGAAGCGAGTCGGAATGGTAATCATTTTCGTTGCGGCGAGATCTTTTCATGAGATCTCAATCAGCTTAGTCCTTTGAATGTAAAGATATTTTATTATCGCCAACCTACAAGGGGAGAAACGATCACCGTAATAAGATAAGAGAAATCAGAGCTCGCACGGGAAGAACTCAGTGTTCATTTTTTCCCATGCGCTGTTAGATGGTGAAACGGTAGAGAAATAGTCTGAAGGTGGCTCGAAGAACCCTCTGCGAGGCACTTAGTGTGAATTACAGAGTAGTCATGTAGAGGTAGATGTAGATATACACAAGTTATTTCCGTAAAGAAAAATATTTTCACATGATAGTTCACGGCTGCAAAATACTAACGCGAATTCTTTACAGATGAATGGAAAAACTAGTAGAAGCCGACCTCGGGGAAGATCAGTTTGAATTCCGTAGAAATATTGGAACACGTGAGGCAATACTGACCTTACGACTTATCTTAGAAGAGAGATTAACGAAAGGCAAACCTATGTTTCTAGCATTTGTAGACTTAGAGAAAGTTTTTGACAATGTTGACTGGAATACTCTCCTTCAAATTCTAAAGGTGGCAGGGGTAACATACAGGAAGCGAAAGGCTATTTAAAATTCGTACAGAAACCAGATGGCAGTTATAAGAGTCGAGGGACATGAAAGGGAAGCAGTGGTTGGGAAAGGAGTGAGACAGGGTTGTAGCCTCTCCCCGATGTTATTCAATCTGTATATTGAGCAAGCAGCGAAGGAAACAAAAGAAAAATTCGGAGTAGGTATTAAAATCCATGGAGAAGAAATAAAAACTTTGAGGTACGCCGATGACATTGTAATTCTGTCAGAGACAGCAAAGGGCTTGGAAGGGCAGTTGAACGGAATGGATAGTGTCTTGATAGGAGGATATAAAATGAACATCAACAAAAGCAAAACGAGGATAATGGAATGTAGTCGAATTAAATCGGGTGATGCTGAGGGAATTACATTAGGAAATGAGACACTTAAAGTAGTAAGTAGTTTTGCTATTTGGGGAGCAAAATAACTGATGATGGTCGAAGTAGAGCGGATATAAAACGTAGACTGGCAATGGCAAGAAAAGCGTGTCTGAAGAAGAGAAATTTGTTAACATCGAGTATAGATTTAAATGTCAGGAAGTCGTTTCTGAAAGTATTTGTATGGAGTGTAGCCATGTATGGAAGTGAAACATGGGTGATAAATAGTTTAGACAAGAAGAGAATAGAAGCCTTTGAAATGTGGTGCTACAGAAGAATGCTGAAGATTAGATGGGTAGATCACATAACTAATGAGAAGGTACTGAAAAGAATTGGGGAGAAGAGGAGTTTGTGGCACAACTTGACAAGAAGAAGGGAACAGTTGGTAGGACATGTTCCGAGGCATCAGGGGATCACAAATGTGGCATTGGAGGCAGCGTGGAGGGTAAAAATCGTAGAGGGATACCAAGAGATGTACACACTAAGCAGATTCAGAAGGATGAAGGTTGCAGTAAGTACTGGGAGATGAAGAAGGCTGCACAGCATAGAGTAGCATGGAGAGCTGGATCAAACCAGTCTCAGGACTGAAGACCACAACAACAAACAACAACAACAGTTCATCAACAACAGAAACTAATTTTCTTTTTCTCAAAATAAAAGTGAGTCTTCATCAGCACAATTGGAATATTTTGTTGCACTTAAACGGTTACGACAGATAAATTTGTTACCTTCGTAAGTTCAAGCCAACGTGCATACCTTCGCAAATGAAGCATAATGTCATGACATGTGACAAAATGAACATAGTGTGTGCAATAATTATAGCAACAGGCTTTGGTTATAATTATCGCACACGTTAGCTCCGTTCACAGACTTTGGCGGGCTAATCGGTACTGACGTACCGCCGTGTCATTCTCCGCCAATTGCGTCGCTGACTCGACGTTTGATTTTCCCGCTTCAGTCGCGCGCTCGCTAGATCTCACACCGTGCTGAGCTTCAGGTCACCGTCTCTATGTATATCAGTGCCTTTTGTTTCGATGGCTTCTTTAATTACACTGCCCGAGAAGCCGTTAGTGCGAGTCACGACGAATGTTTCGTCAATTTCATCCGGTGCACGCTTTCTGAAGCGTGCTCAGCTGAAACAGATTTCTCAGAGTAGCGAAGGCGATAAAACCTCTCATGTTCCTTCCTGCGCTCCTTGTTCGACGTAAGGGTGGCCACACTCGCAAGGTATCCTGTAGACCCACGTCTAATGAGACTGCAGCTTCTTTAATAGGTCTCAGTAATTGATGAATTTTTGTCGGAGGTCTGAAGATGGATTTGATGTTGCGTCGTTTCAGCAAGCGGTTTATCTTGCCCGACGTGGAGCCACAGAACGGTAGAAAACATGTTTCTTTTCCTGCATCTCGTCGCTGGTTTCGGTGTAAATCTCGGGTGAAATTACTTCATTTGTATTGATGGACGTTATAGCCGTTGTTCCTGGAGTTCTTGCGTAGGTTGCTCAGCTCCTGGGCAGGTTATCAGCTTCTGACATCATTCTTGCAGGAGGCAAGAATGGCAGTGCGCTTCTGTGCCGTGTTATAATGGCTGATGGCATGCGAGTACAGACCGATGTGGGTGTGTTTTCTGTAGACGCTGTGGCCGAGACATCTATTTCGTTTGCGGTGGACGAGAACGTCGAGGTAGGGCAATGCATCGTCTTGTTCTACCTCCACGGTAAACTAGATGTTACTGTTAACGCCGTGGAGGTGTTCCAAGAACTCGTCTACTTTCTCGCGTCCGTGGGGTCAAACGACAAACCTCCGCCGCGAGACATTCCTACCTGTGATATAATAAATGGCGTCGAACAAGCAGTCTGCAGGCTCCCAAATGAAATAGCGGATGAAACACAGCGTGCAATGAGTCCTATTCTGACGAAAGCAACGTTACCGCCACCCAACGTGACCAAGGCTGAGCGCAATGGCCTGCGAGCACACTGTGATCAAAGCATTGTCGTCCTTGCTGCTCGCAAGCGGAATGCAGCCGTGATTATGGAATAAGCGTACCATGATACGGAGCGCTGCGAGCTACTGGACGAAGATACTTATCGAAAACCCCCACGTGACACAACATTGAGAATAATAACTTCGCAAGCGTTCTTCGGTGGAAGCCACTGTGGTCAAGATTCTCCTCTCACAGGTACCTAGATGTGGTGTACGTACCGTAAGACCTTCAGTACACACACAATCAGCTTATTTGACTTGTCGCTCTAACGAAGTAGGCGAGAGTGAGCAATATGTCTCATGGTCTTATCGTGGTGTGCTTATCTTCTGCCGTTAGGTCAGACGATAGAAAGGCCACTTGCACACTCAGAGTAGCAGATTGACGGCGACCAACTTTAAACAGGACTTGATTAATTTTCACACACATTTATTAAAATAATAACAAGCATAAAAAATACTTAACTTGGTTCTGGATGCTATTTACAATTGACAATCTGAAGTTCCTTTGGTATTGGTACGTTAATCTTATTCTCACATTTATCTCTGATACTTGACAAAAGTGTCTATTCATTTATCTTCATGGCTATGTACAGGAATATGGTAATCTTATTAGGCGCAGACTGAAACTTGACTACAGACTGATACAGACAAATGTAGAACTCGTAAAGACAGATACAGACTAATACAGACTGGTACAGACTGATGCAGACTGACTAATCGGAGGTCTGTACACTCGTTATAATACCTCGCGCGTTCATGTATCACTGTGCGAGTGTTATCCACGAGGAGCAAAGGTTCTACGTTAGCAGCAATCTCATTGGCTGCGTTACAAATTAATACGCGGATCGGCAGAAGCAGAATTTGGTCCGTCTCTATGGCAGCGCCACCTCGTAGTGCAGAGACAGACGAGCGCTGCGCCTGCGCCGTTGTGCTTAGCGGGGCGCGCTCTAATGGGAAAGTTGTGTACGCGCTGACTATGCGGAACTATGTACACAACACTAGACCACCTACTGCTTGTGTTGTACCGAAGATCCACAAGGACGGGATCCCATTCCATGTCATTGTATCCACCGCTGGCTCACCAAATACAAGCTGGGCAGGTACTTGGCCAATCTCCCCGCTCCACGTGTGGGGACACTGCGAGCACCATTTTAATAATTCAGCAGTTTTTATCAACAGAATTAACCGTCTTCCACTCGACGTGCAAGTCGCTCAAGTGGTGTCAAATCGAAAGACTTGCAACCGGGGAACGGTCTACCCGATGGGAGGCCCTAGTCACACGACATTTACATTTTATTTTACGTCTTCGACTTAGCGATGGCGACATTATGGTCAGTATTGATGTGGTTGCGCTGTTTACGAATGTGCCTGTCAAAGACTGTTTGGACATAGCATTCCAGCTATTTGTAAGGGGTTTTCTTGTTCTCTGTACAACGGTCAGTATTACGATCAGACGAAAGGCGTTGCAATGGGTAGCCCGTTGACTCTAGCTGCTGCAAACCTCTTCATGGAGAATTTTGAGGATATTGCCTTCGACAGGGCTCCTTTCAAGCCTAGATACTTTCTTTCGATACGTCATTTGGCCCCACGGACGTGAGAACTTGACGAGTTCTTGGGACACCTCAGTGGCATTAACGGTAACATCTAGTTTACCGTGGAGACAAAAAGACGATGCATTGCCCTTCGTCGACGTTCTCGTCCGCCGCAAACGGAATGGATGCCTTGGCCCCTGCGCCTACAGCAAACACACCCACATCGGTACGTACCTGCACGCCATGATCACCCGGCACAGAAGTGCACTGTCTTACATACACTGGTGCATCGTGCAAGAACGACGTCAGACGCTCATAATCTGCCCCATGAGGTGAGCCATACACGCAAGGTCTTCAGGAACAACGGCTCCTCGTCAGTGGACTTGCTGTGAGTTTTGTTTTCTCGGTGTTCGAGTTTTTTCTAAGACATCATCATCAAACCTGTAAAAATAATTTATATTAGGAACACGTTTTGGTCTTGATTTAGTCTTTGGAATAATTCAGTATGAAGTGTGAACTCCAGTAACACAACTGAATTAAATAATTCTAATATCTAAAATTTGTTGTGGTCTCTATATCAAAAGTTAATATTTTTTATAACGAGCAAGAAATGAAATGTTGTGTAAATGTGTAAAATAAAGAATAATAATAAGCAAATTCTTCGTGTATTTCTTTTTCATGAAATGTGTATTGTACTAACAACTCATAAGTGTATTTGGAAAATATATGTCAGCTCGCTATTACGAGAAGCATTTAAAAATAGTTTCCAGTGATGAACATTCTAAACTATTGTCATCCACGTAAAACGACGAGTGTGATAGTTCAACGAAAAATTGCATTGGTTGTCAAGAAAATTTAGTTGTTTTTACTTAAATCCTGCCGGCCAGTGTGGTCGAGCGGTTCTAGGCGCTACAGTCTGGAACCGGGCGACCGCTACGGTCGCAAGTTCGAATTCTGCCTCGGGCATGGATGTGTGTGATGTCCTTTGGTTAGTTAGGTTTAAGTAGTTCTAAGTTCTAGGGGACCGATGACCTAAGACGTTAAGTCCCATAGTGCTCAGAGCCACTTAAATCCTACATCTAGGGACAAGCTCTCAAGTAGGTGCATGATTTGTCAACAAGAAGATAGACAAAAAGAATTAAAAATTACAAATGATCTCAAAAGTTAATTCAGTCACATAATATAACAATTTAACCTGACCCTACAAATGCAAATAATCTCAATACCGTGAAATTAGATGCTCTCAGAAATTTAGCTAGTAATCTTGCTATTATTTGATATACCACCTTGTTTACATGGAGATCGATAACCGCTTTTTCACAATGTTAGTATGCCTCCTTGCTCCAGATCTTGCACATGCGTCGGTCTACAACAACAATCGAAATTCCAGAGGGAGATAGATTTGCAAGAGTCTTCATTCGTTTATAAAATAAGGTAAGGGAGAAATTTCTAAGTCTGCGATATTAATTTACCAGCTGAAGACTGCTCCACTCATGTCTTTGCTACAGTAACTGCAAAAGATTCTCCGCCTGGAAACGGTGTTCACGTGTTGTAATGTGCACTGGTCGTCGCTTCTTCAGCTGCAATACTACGCGGTTTATGTATTTGTTATGTGGTTACACTAATATCATTATTTCACGAGAAGGATATGTTGCATTTGAACAATAGACCGTAACATTTGAAAACAATCTCGTTATTTTCTATGTAAATAACACGTGAATTAAAAATGTTTGAAGCATCTTCAAACTTTAACCCTTTATTTGGCAGTGTTGCTCTCAAGCAACATCAAATTTACGTTGGCCTTATGGGATAACAAACACTTCTCAGTGTCTTTTACTGGCATTGTTGTCTCCAGGCAACGTTCCTTTACGCACTGCGAATTCCAGTTGTTGTAATAGTTCAAGGTTTTCCACATGAGATGGCAGTTTGTGCAGTGGTGTTACAGAGATCTCCTCGTGTGAGCAACAGGGGTGTCTTATTTTGGTTCTGAAAGAGTGCATTTAAGTAAATTGGCAGTAATCTTAGATTTTCTTCAAGACATACCCAGAGGTGAGTTTACAGCAGAAATATTTCAATCTAATATTGTTTTGAATTACGTAAATAGTATAAAACTTTTATGTTGCCTGTGAGCAACATTGCCCATAGTTGGGACATGTGCCATTAGTATATTACATATGCTTACGGCGGATATTCAAAACAATAAAATCGTGACACTTGCAAGCTCATTTTATGGTGTCCAACCACTCTCAACTGTAAGATGATGGGACAGCAATGAAAAAAGAACTGATGTGCCTTGTCCCAGTATTGTACGTGAGTACAACAAGCGCATGGGAGGAGTTGATCTTTCTGGTATGCTGATAGAGCTCTACAGAGTACCAATGAAAACTAGGTGTTGGTACATGAGATTGTTTGGATTTATGCTAGATCTGAGTGTTGTAAATGCCTGGCTGGTATTTCGAAGAGAATCTCTGGACAAGAAAACCTCACTGAAGTCATTCAGGACAGATACTGCCAATGGTTTGATGTTTTCAGGGAAAAGGAAAGTAGGAAGGCCCTCAATAGACATAACACCACCACAAACGAAGAGGAGGAAGCCAACAGCTCAGACTGTTACACAAGATGCCCGATTTGATAATATGGAGCATTGGCCTATATACGGTCCCAAAGGTCGTTGTCGTTATTGTCCATCTGAATTTTCTACAGTCATGTGTTCAAAATGCAATCTAGTACTGTGCTTCGTTTCAAAGAGGAACTGTTTCCAAAAATCCCATTGCAAGAAGAACTAGAAGGGAAAATAAAACAGTTCTATTACACAGCAGGGATGCGTAAATGTGTTTATAAATTAAGTTATTCACGTACAGGAAACCTTTTGCTTGAGGTTATTGGCAAACATTTTTTTCTATAACATGTATAAATGTGGTCTACTGCTGGCAATGTTGCTTGTAAGCAACATTTCATAATTTTCGTAATTTTTGTCAAAAATTTCTAAAACTGACTGAATTGTATTTCTTTAAGCATAATAAATAAATATAAGCACTGCAAAACTTTTTTTGTTTTTATTTTCACCATTTCCCAAATAAAGGGTTAAGACCAGAAACGGCTGGAATGTATAGATAGAATGACTCGTTATCGAAAAACAGGGTCGCTATATCTGTCAAATTTCCGTATTTCGTAGGAGGCTGTTCGTCCACTGACAGTATGCACCACTGTGCAAACGTTTCCACCTGCACTGATAAAAAGAAAGGAAGAATAAAAGAGGAAAAACAGCTCGTTGTTTCGCATTGTCGGTGGCGCGGAGCGCCTGCGCGCTTGCCGCTGCTGAATCGACTGTATTTATTTACTCTTTTGTCCTTAATGTGTCTGCTGGAGCGCACATTTTATATTATTCACAGGAAAAACATTTGGCACTCTTTTGGAGGGTGCTGGCAAGTGTTCGTGTCAATGGGACACATATTAAACGCTCTCGATCCATTGTGTGCTGCTTCACGAAGTACGTGTCTTTCCAGTGGCAAATGTCCGTACGGTACCTAACAGAATTGTAAGTGTCAGCAGCAATCGAACAGAGGACCTTAAGCTGTCCCAGGGTACCTTACGGTGTGGCGTCCGAGGCTTGGGGTTCACCGATGGACTCAGCGGCGGTAGGGGGAGGCCCAGCCTGCTGTAGGCTTGGACCACACGAGCAGGGCAGCAACTCAGCTCAAGCTCTCCTCCTTTGCGCTTCTGCCGAACTCTCCACTCTTTTCATAAATGTGACGTCTACTGCGACTCATCGATCTGTTCCCAGTCGACTGCTTCGAGTGAAAACTCCATCGTAAAGCACAACCCAAAATTTCTCGTTGTAAAAGTTTGTTCTGATATAAGCCAAAAGACGTAAAATAGCTTGAAATTATCGGTCACTCCCCATATCGTTGTTCCTACTTGTATATACACTACTGGCCATTAAAATTGCTACACCAAGAAGAAATGCAGATGACAAATGGGCATTCATTGGACAAATATATTACACTAAAACTGACATGTGATTAGATTTTCACGCAATTTGGGTGCATAGGTCCTGAGAAATCAGTACCCAGAACAACCACCTCTGGCCGTAATAACGGCCTTGATACGCCTGGGCATTGAGTCAAACAGAGCTTGGATGCCGTGTACATGTACAGCTACCCATGGAGCTTCAACACGATACCACAGTTCATCAAGAGTAGTGACTGGCGTATTGTGACGAGACAGTTGCTCGGCCACCATTGACCATATCGTTTCAAAGTGAGGGAAGGCGACGTTCTTTTGAAAGAACACTCTCGCGAAAATTTAGAGAACCAGCATTTGAAGCAGAATGCCGAATGATACTATTGCCGCCAGCGTGCATTGCCCTTAAGCATCACGAAGGTAAGGTGCGAGAAATCAGGGCTCATACGGAGGCATAAAGACATTCGTTTTTCTCTCGCGCTGTTTGCGAATTGAACAAGAAAGGAGATGACTAGTAGTGGTACGGGGTACCCTCCGCCACGCACCGTACAGTGGCTATGTACGTATAAGGTGCAGAAGTAGATAATATCTGTAATTTAGCATAAATGCCATGGTACTCATATTCGCAAATGCCTTGTACTGTGGCGTACTGCAGGCTCAGGAAATATTAAAACCAAATAAATACACCGTCTAATTCACATATCAGAATGGTGTGACTGCTTGTGGAACGCAAGAATAATGTTTTGCTGTGAGTGGAACAGCTATTAAAAACAATGCTGATAATTATGTTCGTTTTGATACTGGTTCGGGCTGTGGAGCTGAAAAGAAACGTCCTGTCTTTACTTTTTGGTGCACATCAGTAAATATGTTTGTATAAATAATGATTGTAATGAGTCTCATTCAGTGAGATCCCCCATTCTTTACAAAAAGCGGTCTTGTTGTTTCAGACGAGAGGCTACCGGTAAAGAAGGCGAAAAACTAGTATTACAATATTAGTAGCAAAACAATATAGTTCTACCCACTCACAATTGCTGGCATTGTTCAAAAAGATTTCTAAAATTTCGTATGTAGAGGTAAACTGAAGGGATGTGATGAAACTTGTTGGGCTACGGTAGTAAAAAAAAGGAAGGGTTGTTACAGATAATAGCCGAAATCCGTTCCTATAAATAAGAGCGAAAATTATGCAAAAAAAGCTAAATTTTCAGAAAGTAGCTTGACTACTTCCATTCTTGAGATCCACGGAATTATTGGGAACAGTAAGTAAACCGTTAGTGGTTTTATTCTATGACGACACAAAACGCAATTTCGACGTCACGCAGACTTTGTGGGATCTGTGGACGCAGAAGAGGCGCCCGCCATCTGTCGCAGTGCCGTTGGGTGCTCGCGCGACGCGTTTCAGATTTAATTAAAAAATCCCGAACGCCTGGACACTGCAGCCTCTCTCGGCTACCCTCTTTTTATCTGTGCCCCGTCACCAAAGTCTGCTATGCGCATGCTTGTCTTCCTTTCCCGTTTTCCTTTAGTTTGTCTCTCGCGTCCCACATTCGGAATTATTTCATGTCTGAGTTTCCGGCGTTACCACAGCAGCATATCTCACTCTAACTGCTCTCGACTGTTTAGGTTTCAATCTATATTCAGTACTGCTTTAGAACACTGCATACGCATTTAATCTCACATCTATGTAGAACCATCTTGAATACGGTTTTCCGTCGTTCACTCAAAAAAAAAAATGGCGGTATGGCTCCTTTCAAGTGACCACGTCCGGAATTTCGCCATGTCCTTGTCCTGTTCGCGTTGGTATCTTTAATGGCGGCGTCATGAACGGACGCAAATCTTCTTGGTTTCGTTCGTCACTTGGCCGGCCGTTGTGGCCCAGCGATTCTAGGCACTTCAGTTTGGAACCGCGCGACCGCTACGGTCGCAGGTTCCAATCCTGCCTCGGGTATGGATGTGTGTGATGTCCTTAGGTTCGTTAGGTTTAAGTAGTTCTAAGTTCTAGGGGACTGATGACCCTAGATGTAAAGTCCCATAGTGCCCAAAGCCATCTGATCCATTTTTTCGTTCGTCACTTGTTATAATCAAGACATGGCGACCAAAGTAAATATATTCATTTTTGTGGTGGTGTATCATTTCCTTAAAATGCTTATCGCTGTTCATTTACCCAAATATTAAATGTCGTATCATACTACTCTTAAGTTTTTGTTCCTTGTTTGCAATTTTTTATCATCATATCTGAGAAAAAAAGGCCTTCAGTGAATTTTGAGTCTGTCATAGACAAAAATAACTTACTCGTCATGACAGAATAGGACTCGTACAGTGTGTCCAATAAAGATGTTTGGCAGGCTACTAATAATGACCCTCGTATGTTCATTTTTCCAAACAAATAGAAAAGATTTAATTATCTTAGTTTGGCGACGGATAGTCATTAAGTTTCGCTTGTAAACCCGAAAAAATAAAGTTGCATATCTGATCTTTCGTCTGTTTGCAAGTACATGACTGCAGTCATGACACACATTCGAATTCTTGTACCGGCACTAGAGCAGCCAAAATAACATGGCACAGCCCGTTGATAAAGTGCTGCATCGTACGGTTATTCGTTTTCTGTATCTGAAGGGGTACGGGACTGCAACAATCCGTGCTGAATTGATGAAAGCGCATGGCGACAGAACAGGACGTGGACATGGCGAAATACAGGACGTGGGCACTGTAAAGGAGCAATACCACCAGTTTATTCGAGTGAACGATGGGAAATCAAATTCTGTATGGCTCTACATGAATGTGAGATTAAATGCGAATCCAATGTTCTAAAGCAATATTGAATATCGATTTAAACGTAAGTAATCGAGAGTATGTAGGCTGAGATATGCTGTTGTGGTAACGCCATAATATCAGACATGGCAAGTTCAGGGTTTCGTCTTGGATCACCATTCCATCAAAAAATTTAAAAACTCTTCTTCACCTAGTACCATAGTCAGCATTCGCTGATTTGAGTGTTCAACTATATCATTTTTTTGTTTCTAAAATTTTTCGTTCACATTTCCAGATTTCAGCCTTCCCGTCTTTGGTTAGTACTGAACTGGCATCTGAGCTCATGATATTCATAGAGTTCCTTCTCTGGGTTTCTGTATGTTTACTACACAAAGCTTCTGTATTCCCCACAGTTAAGCACGTTTCTGCAGCTTTTCGTTTCTTCTCTAGCCGTTCCTGCTTTACCATTCAGCTCCTCATGCACCGATTCTGAGCTTCAACTTGTCACTGGTAGCGCAATGCCCGCTAAAGGCAGGGATCCTAGATCAAAGCCCGGTCCGACACACAGTTAGAATTTGTCACATACAACCAACGTAGCGTGTATCTGGCAGGGAGTAAGGCAGTATTAATTCTACTCACAGTCTGAGACTGTGGGCACGCAAGACTTCTAGCTATATCCAGAGTCTAGAAACAGCCTGTGCAACACTGGGGAGCAGGGAGTAGTTGTGGTCTCAAAGGCGTGCCTATACGCCCTACCTGGTACCTGCATCGTACTCTGCTGAACACTGCAAAGTTCTCGGCAGATGTTACTCCCCATTGTACCACAGGTACTGCGGAGTCTTCCATTCTATACATGTGTGAAACGCGGGAAGAATTATTGCTTAAAAACTTCTTTGCGCGCGACGATGAACTCTTAGTCTTGTCTCCGGACTGCCTAAGGTATTGACTTGTAGTAGACTGCCGCGGTATGTCGCTACATTTCTTATTCGATACTAGTCCTTGTCACTTTATAGTGAGACTACCTTGGAATAGTTAGCGTCTATATTCGAACGTCTGCCATGTCTGCTTTTCCAGTATTTGCAGGACACTCCTCCTTGGGTCAGACAATCCCGTGACAATTAGTGCTGCCTTCCTTCTACATCTACATCATACTCCGCAAGCCACCGAAAGGTGTATGGCGGAGGGTACTTTTGGTACCACTGTCCGATCCCTCCAATCCTGTTCCACTCGCGAATAGTGTGTGGGAAGAATGATTGCCGGTAAGCCTCTGTATAGGCTCTAATCTCAATACGCGAGATGTACATGGGGTGAAGTAATACGTTGTCCGACTCCTCCTGTCCCTAAATTTCAATAGTAAATCTCTCCGTGATGCATAATGCCTCTCTTGTAAAGTCTGCCAGTGGTGTTTGTTCAGCATCTCCGTAACGTTCTCTCGCCAGCTAAACGATCCCGTGACGAACCGCGCCGCTTTTCGTTGGATCTACTCCATCTCCTCTATCAGGCCTACCTAATAGGGATCCCAGATAGGTGAACAGTACTGAAGAATCGCGCAAACAAGCCCTTATAAGCCACTTCTTTCGTGTGTGAGTTACATTTCCTTGAGATTCTTCCTATGAATCTGAGTCTGGTGTCTGCTTTTCCCACTATCTGTTTTGTATGGTGATTCGATTTAAGGTCGCTCTGGATAACTACGCCTAGATATTTTACGGCAGACGCTGTCTCCAGCTGTCATCAATAGTGTTGCTGTACGGAAGTGGCCTACTAATAGTATCTCCTCGGGTATGGCTCCCACAGACTTGACCAATGTCTTAGGATGGAATGTTTTGTACCGAAATCTGCCGCCTGCCTTACCTATGACTGATCTTACGCGATCATTGTTACGCTCAGGTCATACAACACACTTCCGTGGTCACACCTAAAGTTACTCCTGCGTCTTCTCTACCGAGAAGACTTGAATCCAGTCACTTGATTTCATTTGTACCCCCTTGTGATCACACTTCCATTAATAAATTTTTCTGTGCCAAACACTTTTCGTAAGTCAAGAAATACTTCATCTACGTCGTCTTGATCTATGGCTTTAAGGACGCCATGTAGCAAAATCGTTCGGTTACGCATGAGCGGTGTTAACGGAAACAGCGGTTTTCAGCAGTGTAACCACAGGAAAAGGGGATCGAAGCTGAAAGGCTGTTTCGAGTTTGGAAATCATTGTCAAGAGTGTGTCTTCTTGCGTAATAATCGAAACTTTTCGACGGGACGACAACTCAGTTAAAATTATGGTTGAATTAAGCAAATAAAATACAGTGGAACCTCGCTTAACGAGCATCTCCCATAAAGCGCAATTCGCACAAAGAGCAAAACAAATTGTAATAAAATGATTCGTTTAACGACCAAATGTTACGCATAACGAATGACGACGATTCAGTGTGACGTCACCAGCCGTTCGCGCGCATCTTGGGGAACGTTCAGCACTATGAACACATTTAACTGTCGGTAGCGGCAAATGAACAATGTCTTTAGTACGTACTGCAGTCTCGGTTTAGTGCTCTTTTTGCTAGCATCTTAGTGCAGCTTCTGATCACACATATTTCTAAACTTGTATTCACACAGTGTTTTTTCGTGTGCAAATTTTAATAACCTTCGTAGAAATGTCCCCGAAGATAAAGCCGCAAGAAGACGACCATGAGAGAAAGAAAATGACCTTAGAAATGAAACGTAACATCACTGAAAGACACAAACGTGGTGTGAGCGTTGCTGATTTAGCACGCTCATACAATCGGTCTATATCAACTATTTAGACTATCTTCAAGAACAAGATAAAGATTAAGGAGATAGGTGCTTCAGAGGGAGTGACATGAGTATCTAAACAACGGTTTCGTATTCTGCACGATGTCCAAAGGTTGCTCCTTATATGGATAAATGAAAAGCAATTGCTAGGCGACTCTGTTAAGCAGAACATCATTTGTCAGAAGGCGAGAATGATTTTCGCCGACCTCATTAAGAAGGCGCCAAGTTACGAATCTCACTCTCAGAGAGTTTAGGAAATATCATTTCAACATCGTTGCCTGCGTCAAGATGATCGAAAAGGCGTGGGAAGGGATTACCAAGAGAACTCTCGAATGTAACTCTGAGGCATTTGAGTCAGTACCGTGGAGCCTGTAGTCAACGAGATTGTGTCTTTGGCCAAGAGCATAGGATTAGAAGTTGATAACAATGATATCGATGACCTCGTGGAAGATCACAGCCAAGAAATGACCACCGAAGAGCTTATGGTTTTGCAGTGCGATTCACAGTAGGAAGTTGTGGAGAGGATTTCTTCATATGAGGAGCAGCAGGCGGTAACAGCAAAGCAGCAATCTTCTGGCGCAATAAGAGAAATGCTGAAAGCATGGGAATCGATTGCATCATACACTGAAAATCGCCACCCGAATAAAGCAGTGGCTAGGCACGTTACAAATCTATTTGAGGATAACGCTGTGTCGCATTTTTGCCAAGTGTTGAAGCGTCGGCAGAAACAAATGACTGTAGATAGCTTCCTAGTAAAAAAGAATTAGTTATGCATTGTGAATAATAAAGTACATAATGCTGTACGTATAATTTTCTTTGAATAAATGGCACGAATAAGACAAAACTTTTAGTACTTTTTCTCCAGGAGTGCACCATCGTATTTTACATTAATTTGTACAGAATAAATTGCTTTGTTTAACGAGTGTTTTGCACAAAGGTTAAGATTCTGGAACGAGTTGTGCTCGCTATGCGAGGTTCCACTGCAGTTAAGGGGATACGGAATCGGATTTTGGGTTAAAAAATCGAATTTTTTTTATTGGCGTATTATATTCTGCCATGTTTCCTCTTTAAAATGACGTATCATACATAGCTCTACTACAATTATAACTATTTTATTTTTATATATTTGTGAGATCGGGTATTGCGCTTTAGTTATACACGTCTCTCGTGGCTGACCATGAACTTTTTGGCAGTACCTTTAAAGTGACATGAATTCAAATATCCCGGTTTCCAGCGACTATTTATACACTAGTTGCCCGAAAATGTTTCTCTCTGGTTTCCTCAAGTTACTCTTTGACTTTGTGGCGGGACTGTTTTGTAAACAGTGTGATATAAGAAAGTAGTTGTTGTTCAGTTATTTCGTATTTAGTGCTTCATTTTTCGCAGTGAAAATGCCTAGAGCTAAAGCAAAAGTATTTAAAAAGCGTGTGAACTGGCAAAAGAAAAGAAATAATGATTCATTAGCAAAGCAAAGCAGTTCATCATCATCACTGTTGGAAAATGTGAATCCACTTATTACTGATTTGCCGAACGAACTTACACCAAATGAAAACAGTGCTTCTCATAAAAAACTAAGAGATTTGGAAGAGAAATATAATTTACTTGATAGAGGGAATGAAGTTTTTGAACTCATTGATACGAATATATTGTGTGAAGCTCTTGAAAACAGTTTGTGCTGCAAAAAATGTCATGGAAACGTTTCTCTGAAAGTAGAATCCCATGTTGGCCTGGCTGCCCAGTTTAATTTAATATGCAGTGTTTGTAAATACAGCTGTAAGTTTCCAAGTTCGGTTTCAGTAACTGTAAATAATGGATACAAGAAAACTGAACTTTATAGTGTAAATATTAGGTTAGTTTATGGATTGCGAGCAATTGGTAAGGGCAAAGCAGCTGGTGATATGCTATGCGGTGTTCTAAATCTTCCAAGTGCACCTTCAAAGTTTGAAGCTTACAATTATGTACTAGGATCTGCAGTTGAAGATGTAGCACAGAAGTCAATGCAGGTTGCTGTGGAAGAAGCAGTGGAAGAAAATGACGGCAGTCGTGACCTCACAGTGGCGTTTGATGGCACGTGGCAGAAAAGGGGCCACACCTCCAACAATGGTGTTGTAACAGCAACTAGTGTTGATACTGGCAAGGTTATTGATGTTGCAATAATGTCTAAATACTGTAGGTGCACAGGCAGGCTGAAAAATGAACACAGTGATGACTGTATTGCTAATTATTATGGTAGTAGTGGTGGCATGGAGGTTGCTGGGGTGAAGAAAATTTTTCATCGCTCTTCACAGTGGTATAATGTTCGCTATGTCAAATATCTGGGAGATGGTGACTCTAAAGCATTCAAAGAAGTTTTGGAAAGCAAACCATATGGGAACAGTGTAAATATAAGCAAACTTGAATGTATAGGACATGTGCAGAAGAGAATGGGTGCCAGGCTGAGAAGGTTAAAATCAGTTATGAAAGGGAAAAAACTAGATGATGGGAAAACCTTGGATGGCAGAGGAAGATTGACTGATTCCATAATAGACCACATTCAGAACTGCTATGGCCTTGCAATCAGGCAAAATACAGGCAATCTTGAAGAAATGAGGAGAGCTATATGGGCTTTATATTTCCACACCGCATCCACGGATGAGCATCCACAACATGGTTTGTGCCCCAAAGGTCAAAACAGCTGGTGTAAATACAATAGGGGACTAACAACAGGAGAGAAATACATTCACCACCACAGTCTACCATCAGCCATCATGGCAGAAATAAAGCCCATTTTCAGAGATCTGGCTGACAGAAGTCTTCTGATGAAATGTCTTCACGGAAAAACGCAGAACCCCAACGAGTGCTTGAATAGTGTGATATGGCATCGTCTCCCAAAAACAGTGTTTGTCGGAATTAATACACTACATTTTGGTGTGTATGATGCTGTGGCAACCTTCAATCTTGGAAATATAACTAAATGCCAGGTCCTTCAAAAGTTGGGTATGTGTGTTGGTTCCCGTACGGTACGTGCTATGTTCTTTTTAGATCAGCACAGACTAAGGCATGCTGATAATATAATCAAGACGTTAGTGAAAAAAGCAAGACAGGTGCAGAGGGGTGCCAAAAGAAGACTTGAAGATGATTATGAAGACTGTGAAGGGGGTATTAGCTACGGATCAGGAATGTTTTAATCTTCTTTCTCCGTTTCCCGTAAGTTTACTTTTTACTTCATCTAGGAACATTATCTCAGGTACTGGTCAACCTAGAAGTCTGAAATTTTTATGACGTAGTGACATAGGTCCCTATTACATACTGAAACAACGATTTTTTAATTAATTGATTTACAAAAGACTTAGGGGTGATAGTCTAGTAAAAAGCGATGGAAAAAATTTACTTAAAAATAAATGTACAATATCTCTGTAAGAAAATACTTTGACAATAAACTGTTGTTTCAGTACTGTTGTAACATATGAATGCACATACAGTAAAATTTTTACCTCTCTGTCTCCAGTAGTTTGTGAGAAAATGTTCCCTATAGTAGGCATATATTAACATTGCGGGGATAGGTGATTCCGTATCCCCTTAAGCATGTCGGATGACCTCACAATTTCATAGCAGGTTTTACATTACAAAAGGAATTATCTCTGAAGCTGTCTCGAATCTCTATCTGCGCCAATTTTCCGTCTTGTTCTCTTATTCAGATGGAACATGAGTGCTACCCGAAACGACCAGCAACTGGAGCAGCACGGCTGGTGTCTGCTGTCAGCTTGTTAGTGTAATGAACGTCCTTGTCGCACTAGCGAGCGCGTGATGAACGTAGGAGGGACGCATTCGAGAACGCCCGTTAGACATGCACGCTGTAACGCGCGATCGCTGGCGCCTACGCTCTACTGCGGCTGAGACTAACGCCCCTTTTACTCGGGCGACTTTTGATCAAAATCAAATACTCGGCGCGGGTGCGTGTCACGTGCTTGCATGTAAACCAGTCGCAAACCACATCCCGAGTGCGTTGGTGACGGTAGTGATCAATTGACTATGCCAAGCGAGGAGATCTAAGAGCCCGAATATGCTGCAGCATGCACACAAAGCGGACTGCCTATGGTGTCATCTGATGATGTTGTTGTTGTTGTGGTCTTCAGTCCTGAGACTGGTTTGATGCAGCTCTCCATGCTACTCTATCCTGTGCAAGCTTTTTCATCTCCCAGTACCTACTGCAACCTACATCCTTCTGAATCTGCTTAGTGTATTCATCTCGTGGTCTCCCTCTACGATTTTTAACCTCCACGCTGCCCTCCAATACTAAATTGGTGATCCCTTGATGCCTCAGAACATGCCCTACCAATCGATCCCTTCTTCTGGTCAAGTTGTGCCACAAACTTCTCTTCTCCCCAATCCTATTCAATACTTCCTCATTAGTTACATGATCTACCCATCTGATCTTCAGCATCCTTCTGTAGCACCACATTTCGAAAGCTTCTATTCTCTTCTTGTCTAAACTGTTTATCGTCCATGTTTCACTTCCATACATGGCTACACTCCATACGAATACTTTCAGAAATGACTTCCTGACACTTAAATCAATACTGGATGTTAACAAATTTCTCTTCTTCAGAAACGCTTTCCTTGCCATTGCCAGTCTACATTTTATATCCTCTCTACTTCGACCATCATCAGTTATTTTGCTCCCCAAATAGCAAAACTCCTTTACTACTTTAAGTGCCTCATTTCCTAATCTAATTCCCTCAGCATCACCCGACTTAATTAGACTACATTCCATTATCCTTGTTTTGCTTTTGTTGATGTTCATCTTATATCCTCCTTTCAAGACACTGTCCATTCCATTCAACTGCTCTTCCAAGTCCTTTGCTGTCTCTGACAGAATTACAATGTCATCGGCGAACCTCAAAGTTTTTATTTCTTCTCCATGGACTTTAATACCTACTCCGAATTTTTCTTTTGTTTCCTTTACTGCTTGCTCAATATACAGATTGAACAACATCGGGGAGAGGCTACAACCCTGTCTTACTCCCTTCCCAACCACTGCTTCCCTTTCATGTCCCTCGACTCTTATAACTGCCTTCTGGTTTCTGTACAAATTGTAAATAGCCTTTCGCTCCCTGTATTTTACCCCTGCCACCTTTAGAATTTGAAAGAGAGTATTCCAGTCAACATTGTCAAAAGCTTTCTCTAAGTCTACAAATGCTAGAAACGTAGGTTTGCCTTTCCTTAATCTTTCTTCTAAGATAAGTCGTAAGGTCAGTATTGCCTCACGTGTTCCAGTGTTTCTACGGAATCCAAACTGATCTTCCCCGAGGTTGGCTTCTACTAGTTTTTCCATTCGTCTGTAAAGAATTCGTGTTAGTATTTTGCAGCTGTGACTTATTAAGCTGATAGTTCGGTAATTTTCACATCTGTCAACACCTGCTTTCTTTGGGATTGGAATTATTATATTCTTCTTGAAGTCTGAGGGTATTTCGCCTGTTTCATACATCTTGCTCACCAGATGGTAGAGTTTTGTCAGGACTGGCTCTCCCACGGCCGTCAGTAGTTCCAATGGAATATTGTCTACTCCGGGGGCCTTGTTTCGACTCAGGTCTTTCAGTGCTCTGTCAAACTCTTCACGCAGTATCGTATCTCCCATTTCATCTTCATCTACATCCTCTTCCATTTCCATAATATTGTCCTCAAGTACATCGCCCTTGTATAGACCCTCTATATACTCCTTCCACCTTTCTGCTTTCCCTTCTTTGCTTAGCACTGGGTTTCCATCTGAGCTCTTGATATTCATACAAGTCGTTCTCTTATCTCCAAAGGTCTCTTTAATTTTCCTGTAGGCGGTATCTATCTTACCCCTAGTGAGATAGGCCTCTACATCCTTACATTTGTCCTCTAGCCATCCCTGCTTAGCCATTTTGCACTTCCTGTCGATCTCATTTTTGAGACGTTTGTATTCCTTTTTGCCTGTTTCACTTACTGCATTTTTATATTTTCTCCTTTCATCAATTAAATTCAATATTTCTTCTGTTACCCAAGGATTTCTACTAGCCCTCGTCTTTTTACCTACTTGATCCTCTGCTGCCTTCACTACTTCATCCCTCAAAGCTACCCATTCTTCTTCTACTGTATTTATTTCCCCCATTCCTGTCAATTGCTCCCTTATGCTCTCCCTGAATCTCTGTACAACCTCTGGTTCTTTTAGTTTATCCAGGTCCCATCTCCTTAAATTCCCAGCTTTTTGCAGTTTCTTCAGTTTTAATCTACAGGTCATAACCAATAGATTGTGGTCAGAGTCCACATCTGCCCCTGGAAATGTCTTACAATTTAAAACCTGGTTCCTAAATCTCTGTCTTACCATTATATAATCTATCTGATACCTTTTAGTATCTCCAGGGTTCTTCCATGTATACAACCTTCTTTCATGATTCTTAAACCAAGTGTTAGTTATGATTATGTTGTGCTCTGTGCAAAATTCTACCAGGCGGCTTCCTCTTTCATTTCTGTCCCCCAATCCATATTCACCTACTATGTTTCCTTCTCTCCCTTTTCCTACACTCGAATTCCAGTCACCCATGACTATTAAATTTTCGTCTCCCTTCACAATCTGAATAATTTCTTTTATTTCATCATACATTTCTTCAATTTCTTCGTCATCTGCAGAGCTAGTTGGCATATAAACTTGTACTACTGTAGTAGGTGTGGGCTTCGTATCTATCTTGGCCACAATAATGCGTTCACTATGCTGTTTGTAGTAGCTTACCCGCATTCCTATTTTCCTATTCATTATTAAACCTACTCCTGCATTTCCCCTATTTGATTTTGTGTTTATAACCCTGTAGTCACCTGACCAGAAGTCTTGTTCCTCCTGCCACCGAACTTCACTAATTCCCACTATATCTAACTTCAACCTATCCATTTCCCTTTTTAAATTTTCTAACCTACCTGCCCGATTAAGGGATCTGACATTCCACGCTCCGATCCGTAGAACACCAGTTTTCTTTCTCCTGATAACGACATCCTCTTGAGTAGTCCCCACCCGGAGATCCGAATGGGGGACTATTTTACCTCCGGAATATTTTACCCAAGAGGACGCCATCATCATTTAACCATACAGTAAAGCTGCATGCCCTCGGGAAAAATTACGGCTGTAGTTTCCCCTTGCTTTCAGCCGTTCGCAGTACCAGCACAGCAAGGCCGTTTTGGTTATTGTTACAAGGCCAGATCAGTCAATCATCCAGACTGTTGCCCTTGCAACTACTGAAAAGGCTGCTGCCCCTCTTCAGGAACCACACGTTTGTCTGGCCTCTCAACAGATACCCCTCCGTTGTGGT
Organism: Schistocerca serialis cubense; assembly: GCF_023864345.2. NCBI lineage: Eukaryota > Metazoa > Arthropoda > Insecta > Orthoptera > Acrididae > Schistocerca > Schistocerca serialis. The sequence continues at coordinate 35,494,555 of NC_064644.1, forward strand.
TGCACCTACGGTACGGCTATCTGTATCGCTGAGGCACGCAAGCCTCCCCACCAACGGCAAGGTCCATGGTTCATGGGGGGGCATCTGATGATATCGGAAATAAACCTACCCCCGCTGCTTCTGCAGTAATGGACTTTTTCAGCGTTTTATTTTATTTTATTTTATTTGTTTTCTGTGTGTCCTTGACAAAATGCAAATGTTCCACAAGGACCCGGAATTTTTTTCTGCTAATGTCCTCCCATAAGACAGACCAAATACTGGGTGATTCACGAAGATATGCAAATATTTTAATATGTTATTGTACAAGTAAAACTAAAGAAATAAGTTCATATAAACGTAGGTGCTCAAATGTTTAGTTACAGAGTTGCGACTAATAAAAGATTTTGGCTGAAATTTAGCAACTTCGCTAATATGGAGCCATCGCAAAACTGTACAAGGTTAAAGTAAAGCACGATTTGCATTTATTTTGTTATTGTCTAGTTAATCCAGACGTGTATCTGCAGTAGTTTTGCAGAACATCCAGATTATGTCTCCCGTTAACATTCGAATTACTCCACTAATGGTTCGTGCATTCGGAATCCTCAGAGTTGAATAACGTACGCGATATTCGTTAACTGCAGCCATAGCATTACCATCACATTTGCCATAAATGAACACCATATCGGCGTATTCCTCTGTCATATATTTGAAAGGCATCCCTATTTCATAAATTATCTACAAACTACAACAGTTACTATGTGATTTCACTTAAATACACTACTGTTATTATGTTCTTTCACTGAACTATACAGAAAAATAACTTTTTTCAAGATTAGGAAACGACTGAAACAACTGACTAATGGTTGCCGACAATGACATAAACGTTTCTACGTTCTTGATGTAAAGTACACAAATTTACTTGTATAATAATATTTGCTTCTCTGGATGTCCTGGAAAACTACTGCAGATACACATCTGCGACATGTTTTATTAGATTCATCAGACCAATAACAACAAAATAAATGGAAATCCTGCTTTATTGTAACCTCGTACAGTTCTACGACGGCTTCATATTAGTGATGTTGCTAAATTTCATGCAAAATCTTTTATCAGCCATGACTCTGTAACTAAACATTTGCGGAAATGTATTTGTATAAACTTTTTTGTATACTTTTAGTTGTAGAATAATACATTAAAATATTTGCATACCTTCGTGAATCATCATGTATTTGAAACTAAAATGGCGTTTAGATGTTACAATACCTAACAGTTTATGTCTTTACATAAAAATAGATATAACTTACTTTTTTTTAGAATTTAAGGCAAGTCATTCTATTTCTTTCTTAATTTTTGGTTTATACAGATCACCTAGTCTGGGTAAACAAGATTTCACTGTACTGTTATCGTCTACTAGGCTTAAGCTAAGTGCTGAGGTAATCAAATTCACTAAATCATAGTATGGTTTACAGTTGTGGTGACAAACTGTGTTTTGTGCACCTGAATCCAGGAGAGCATTAATGATACACTAAAGTGACAATGGCAGAAATGTTCTGTGTAATTGATTTTAGAATCACGTTATTGACTGACGTTTTGGGCCTACTCAACACCTGTGAAGACTCAATACCAGTCACAAGCATTCGATTTCTATCGACGCAGTCCCTCCCACCAACTACCTTGCCAACTGCCCTCTTAAAAGTGCCACCAGTGCCATGTACTGAGCCAGCCCCTCTATCTCTTTGTAGAGAAGTTATCTGGTCGCCTATAATAGGTATACATGAAATAATGTTAATTGTTCGATTTTTTACTAGCCACCTGTTTCCTCTGTGACAGTTCTGGAGTCATTCAAAGACTGTATACAGTCAGTAGTGAACAAATACCCAGATCATGCAATAGTAGTTGGAGGCAACTTAAGCTTATCGAGTACAGATGGGGATGTCTGTGAATTCATTGTGGGGATGCAGACAGATGGTCATGCGAAATACTTTTGAACATGTTTCCTGAAAATTGTCTTCAGCAGCTAGCTCGGCAGCCCATAAGCAATAGAAATATCTTAAACCCTGTAGCTTCAAATAGGCCGGACCTTATCGACAATGTCAGTACAGAAACTGATTAACAATCGTGATGTCTTTATATCAAATGTGATTACGAAAGTTAATAAATCAGTCAAGAAGGCTAAAAGAGAGTTTCTGCTAGATAAAGCAGATAAACAGTTGTTACCATCTCACTTCGACGATGAATTGACATCATTTTGTCCCACTAAGATGGATGTAGGTGTTTAAGCAGATTGTAAATCATGGTATGGAAAGTTACGTGTCTAGTAAGTAGATAAAGGATGGAAAAGATCCATTGAAACGTTGCAGCAAGACGACGACCCCATCTGGCCGACAGTCCGAGAAGATTTTATAACTGAAATACAATGAGAAAGCCTGTAATCACCTCTATGGGGAAGATGTGCAGCACAGTTACAAGATGCTGCAAAAATTACAGATCAAGAAGGGGAAGCTCCTCAGCAGATTAGCCTTCTTACTTCGGTGTCAGGATAAGGAATTGTTGCTGCAGTTCGCTAGCTTACAGCATCCTGTTAACATGAACATAACAATACGCATTTTACGGTGGCCAGTTGAGCCCCAGTATGAGAGCACATCTGGGTCACAAGGCTGGAACTCGATAAGAACACCTACGTTTGGCCCCCCTGCCTCCGAGTGCAGACTTGGGAATGGGTAGGCGGCAACACTTTTGCCAGTGGTTAGCTGATCAAGAAGAAAGCCATCGCGAAGCAGTGCAACAAGTTTCTTCACCTTCCAGGGATGCAACAACAAGACAAAACTAGCACTGATAAGGTTGTCATTCACCTGACAGATCAAATGGTTCAAATGGCTCTAAGCACTATGGTACTTAACATCTGAGGTCATCAGTCCCCCAGACTTAGAGCTACTTAAACCTAACTAACCTAAGGACATCACACACATCCACATCCGAGGCAGGATTCGAACTTGCGACTGTAGCAGCAGTACGGTTCCAGACTGAAGTGCCTAGAACCACTCGGCCACAGCGGCCGGCCACCTGACAGAAAGAGAAGTGGATGAACCAACTATTTCAGTGCTGTTGAAAGATGTAAACTTCACCACGGTTCCAAAATTGCTATCAAAATGAGACATCATCATCAGCAGGAAACAAGCTGTAAGAGGACTCCTTTCAGAAGCTGCCGAGGAAGTGAGAAGAGATACATGCAGAGTGCTTGGGAAGGTAAAGATGCCAAGGAACAACATTTTGGCTGCAGAGCACAGGGAACTGCAGGCACTTTGGGAAAACAAGGATATAGTGGTCCTTGCAGTAGACAAAGGGAATTCAGTGTTTAACAGACCTCTTCCTAAGTTTTCCACAGTCTATAAGTTGTCCTACTCCTTTGTCCACATGGTGACTTCAGGCACTACAGGAGATTCAAATTTATAGTCCGAGGTCGTTAACAAGTACGAACAGTTTGGTACTTAACTCATATCGATGGCTGTGTTGTTGTCTTCGTGAAGTCTAGAGGTGATTCCACTGCGATGTTCCCGCAGTTTTCTTTGTGTTTGGATGAGACTAACTGGTTTGTAGGGCGACGTGGTATTTTGATTTTTAGAGAGCAAACGTTACATTAGTTTTGCACATCACTATTTAATTAATTTATTCACATTTAACACTTCTACAATAATATGAAATAAGACATTGTTTTACACCACATCTGTATCACCACTTCCTCCAACCCACGCTCCCGATCCAAAGAATCATCAACCACCTCCTCCAAAGATCGACCTCCTTCTCCCACGACCAAAGATAACCGTCTCTTAGTTGTTAAACTCGCAGTCAAAGGCTATATTTACATAAAACATTACACGTAAGGAAATTACTGACACACATGATTTTACATTCTGTTGTAAGTGGTACTGCTGAGGTCACAAGATTATTGGAAAAAGATCAACACTCTTCTGCAAGATCCTGCTTACAAACAAGTGGGTAAGGACGGACTGCTTTGATGACACACATAAGACAGTATCTGAGGACAGCAGCACCACAACCACAGTACGGCCCACTGAAAATTCACAACAAGGAGGTTCCACTACTACCTGTGAGGAGGTTGGTGCTGCTGCCATCCAGACCTCTGTGTCCACCAGCATAATAGGGCCAGAAATGCAACCGGGTAACCTAACGGTGCCAACGTAGCTTGTAACCGGCACTCCCCTGGCAGAAGCCCTGTTTTCTGCTCCAGACATTTCTACAAACACACATAATGCTGTAATCCACAAAACACCACCATCATCATACGTAGTCAGTACTTGAGGTCCTACCCCTCCTCCCCTTGTTAAGTCCGATCCTGCTTGCCAGTGCCACAAACAGCCTCCCAAATTACATAGCATCCCTGTGTAAAGCCAAGCAGATGACCCGTCCTCAACCCAACCTTCCACTCGATCCACATACGTAAAATCCCGCCCCCCCTCGGGGGCATGCAAAGAAGGAGCTCAAGAATGGACACTAAAAGAGCAAGAAAAAGTCCACCCCCCCCCCCCCCCAACCACTCCTTTGCCCTCTGAGGAGCCTGCACCCCCGACAGCACCTGTTGTCACCCTGGGAGAGAACCACGAAACCATCGCCCTGGAAGGGAACTGCGTAACTGGGCAGGATTCAGATGGTTTCGAGTTGGCGAGGTAATCCTTTCACCAGCCGAGGCTTCTGACGGCCCAGAGAGTAGAACCAATCCTGAACAGGTTTCAAGCAGTGGCTGATAACCCAGAAAAAACACAAAACAACGCAACAGCAACACAAACGCAGAAACACGTCACGTACTATCTCCCTCCGATTGTTGCAGAATGTCCTCGAAATTACAAGGAACTCTTCAAATTGCTAAAAATGGAAATCTGGGGAGACAATTCCAAGGCAAAACCTGCTGGTGGTTGTAATGATTCATGTTGAATGTTACTTAAGTTTCTTCTGCCTGGTCCATTGATGAATGAATGTGAAATTTTCATGTTTAGCAAGATTTCTTCACATTGACATCCGAACTGCACACTCATCATGTAAACAAAACAAGGACAGACTGATCTCTTTGACTTCCAAAAGTAACTTCAAAACTTACTTCACAGGTTGACTTTCAAACAGACCCTCTAGCAGACTCAACATCAACAACAACTGACTGACTGCCAGCCTCACTGCTTTCCCTTAGAATTTTAACAATTGCTCACAAAATATTCCATTATTAATTTTATATAATTTCAATGTTACAGTTAAAATTTACAAAACGTGAAGAAACTGATGTTACAGCCAAATAAGGTATAAAATACATTATTTGAATAACAGTCCTTACTAGTGATAGCTTTAGTTTTCCATGAGAAAACCATTCTGAACTTTAATTACAATAATGTCTCTCGTATTATTTTTGTTAAATAATTAATTACAGTTTGGATTTGGTTACTAACATGTGATGGTATTACAAATCTTGTGCTTTATCCGACTGCATATGAGAAAATTACAAATGAAGCCTCAATTTCTGAAATTGCAGAACTATGAGATGTAAACAGTTGGAGAGTTAATTAGAAATGTAATTACAAGGACTATTAATTGCAGAGGAAGACATAAAAATAAATAACAAATGGAAATACATCGCTTGGTAATAACTTTTAAGCTGATTTTCAAGATAATGAGGTTCTTTGCGTTAACTTGTTACTCAATTGTAATTATGGTTATTAGAGGCACCGGCCACCTATGCCAACACTTCCACAGCATTTTAACATTTTCCGCCAAATGTTTATCGCTTCAATTTCGTTACTATACTTTCAACCCAGCATTTGTACGTAATTTTGTTAATGACAACAATCTCTTGATAATTATGAGAATATATGTTTTTCCAGAACCTTCTATTTGCTTTCACAATGAATATCAAGTATTATTAGCAAATTGGACAGAATGATATACATATAGACACACATACAAGTCCCTAGGAAGCACTAAATTGTCCGCTATTATCGGATGCATATAAAAGAAAAGGTGGTATCAGACATTTCATATGAATTTTGGGGAAGGCTCCATCGTTATACCACCCCCCCCCCTCCCCCTCCAGCCACTCTGTAAGTATTACTTGTATGAATGGCAGCTAAATACATAAACATAACTTTGAAAAAAATCAAAGCAGTTTTCTTTTCTTAGCTGTCACTCCAGTCACTGGTTCACATTGCACATCTTAAGGAATTGGCAGCTCACAATCATCAGCCCTTTTACGCTGTCCATCTTATTCCTCAAATAATGTCATTCAGTAGTCGCATTACATACAGAAAACTTATACTGCAAATAATGTATAGTATTTTCACTAAGAGATAACTTCGTTACTTGTTTATAGATGAGTAAAAGATGTAGCATCCGAAACCGAAAAGAAGAAAATAGAATGATACATAGCTCGGAGAACTAGTGCTCACCATGCACTTGACACAAAGATGTGTCCTCCTGAGGGCATTTACATCATTTTATTTTTCTTGGTATTTGACACTTGCTTATAGGGTTTCAGTTCAGTTATGTTACGTAGACCAAATAACCTTCTTTGGATGCACTAACCGGTATGTATTTGGGTGTGGCATAGACTGAATTTTGCATGGACCAATATAGATGACAAAGAATTTCTTTAATTCATGACTTATAGCCTTGGATTTTTCATGTGTTTTCACCAGGACCAGATCATCGATTTTAAAATTTGTAGGTTTCAACTTCTTATCATGTTTGTTTTGAAGTTTCCCCTGTTGTTCCATTACTTTCTTGACTATTTCTTCTCTTTTCTGTGGACTCACAGCATTACATTTGGAGAATTCAATTAATTCATTGATCAGATTTGATGGTGTCTCATAATACATTATTTCATATGGGCAGAACCCAGTAGACAAATGTTGTAAGCTGTTCAGTACATCTTCAAAGCTGTCAACATACTCTATCCAACTTACATGATTTTTGTTGCAATAAGTTCTAATTAATCTCCTTATTTCTCTTATGTAACATTCAGCCAGATTGCTTGATGGGTGATAAGCAGATATTAGAGTATGGTTTACGTTCTCATCCTCAACAAATGTTTTCCAAAGTTTAGAGGTAAATTGTGCTCCATTGTCAGAAATTATACTCTTGGTTTGCCTACCTTTGTGAAATAGTCTCTTCTAATTTTCAAAATGATGTTCTTACTTGTTGCTTTCTTCAATGGATATGCACTACTGGCCATTAAAATTGCTACGCCATGAAGATGACATGCTACAGATGTGAAATTTAACCAACAGGAAGAAGATGCTGTCATACGCAAATGATTAGCTTTTCAGAGCGTTCACACAAAGTTCGCATCGGTGGCGACACCTACAATGTGCTGACATGAGGAAAGTTTCCAACTGATTTCTCATACGCAAATAGCAGTTGACCAGCATTGCCTGGTGAAACGTTATTGTGATGCCTCGTGTAAGGAGGAGAAATGCATACCATTATGTTTTCAACTTTGATAAAGGTCGAATTGTAACCTATCGCGATTGCAGCTTATTGTATTGTGACATTGCTGCTCGTGTTGGTTGAGATCCAATGACTGTTAGCAAAATATGGAATCGGTGAGTTCAGGAGGGTAATACGGAACGCCGTGCTGGATCCAAACGGCCTCGTATCACTAGCAGTTGAGATGACAGGCATCTCATCTGCATGGCTGTAACAGATCGTGCAGCCACGTCTCGATCCCTGAGTCAACAGATGGGGTCATTTGCAAGACAACAACCATCTGCACGAACAGTTCGACAACATTTGCAGCAGCATGGACTATCAGCTCAGAGACCATGGCTGTGGTTACCTTTCATGCTGCATCACAGACAGGAGTGCCTGCGATGGTGTACTCAATGACGAATCTGGGTGCACGAATGGCAAAACATAATTTTTTTGGATGAATCCAGGTTCTGTTTACAGCATCATGATGGTCACATCCGTGTTTGGCGACACCGCAGTGAACGCACATGGGAAGCGTGTATTCGTCATCACCATAAGGCGTATCACCCAGTGTGATGGTATGGGGTGCCATTGGTTACACATCTCGGTCACCTCTTGTTCGCATTGACGGCACTTTGAACAGTGGACATTACATTTCAGATTTGTTACGACCCGTGGCTCTACCCTTCATTCAATCCCTGCAAAACCCTAAACCCTACATTTCAGCAGAATAATGCATGACCGCATGTTGCAGGTCCTGTATGGGCCTTTCTGGATACAGAAAATGTTCGACTGCTGCCCTGGCCAGCACATTCTCCAGATCTCTTACCAATTGAAAATATCTGGTCAATGGTGACTGAGCAACTGGCACATCACAATATGCCAGTCACTACTCTTGATGAACTGTGGTTTCGTGTTGAAGCTGCATGGGCAGCTGTACCTGTACACACCATCCAAGCTCTGTTTGACTCAATGCCCAGGCATACCAAGGCTGTTGTTATGGCCAGAGGTGGTTGTTCTGGGTACTGATTTCTCAGGACCTATGCACCCAAATTGCGTGAAAGCTACAAGTTGTAGTTGTTCTTTTGGCAAGATGTTTTGCATATTTCCTTTGCAGGTTTGATTACTAACTTTTACCCTCTGGGACCTGTCACATGTAGATAATTGCTTTCTCTCTCTCCTGGCAATATTGTACAAGTATACATTTTCTTGAATCTTTTGGATACATTTCAATGTCCCACAATGTCCAAAACTCTCATGTACATACTTTATCAGTACTTTGATATACTGCTCTGGCAAACATAATCTCCAAGTACCACTGTCTGCACTATATTTTCTGAAAAGTATGCCCCTGTGCACTTTGAAATACTGCTGTACTTTCTCATATCCGCTCTTAGCCAGATAAATTTTAAATAACTTCCAATTGGAATCATGGTTCTGATATCTACAGATATCATTACAAATTCTACAATTAAAATTTACAAAAGTAAAGAAACATGTTACAGTCAAATAAGGTATAAAATACATTCGAATAACAGTCCTTTCTAGTAATATTTTTAGTTTTCCATAAGAAAACCATTCTGAACTGTAATTACAATAATGTCTCTCATATTATTTTAGTTACATAATTAATTACAATTTGGATTTGGTTACTAACATTTGACGGTATTACGAATCTTGTGCTTTATCGAACTGCATATGAGAAAATTACAAATAAAGCCTCAATTTCTAAAATTGCAGAACTGTGAGATGTAAACAGTTGGAGAGTTAATTAGAAATGTAATTACAAGGACTATTAATTGCAGAGGAAGACATGAAAATAAATAACAAATGGAAATACATCGCTTGGTAATAACTTTTAAGCTGATTTTCAAGATAATGAGGTTCTTTGTGTTAACTTGTTACTCAATTGTAATTATGATAATTAGAGGCACTGGCTACCTATGCCAACACTTCCACAGCATTTTAACATTTTCTACCAAATGTTTATCCCTTCAATTTCTTCATTATACATTCAGTCCAGCATTTGTACATAATTTTGTTAATGACAACAATCGCTTGATAATTATGACAATATATGTTTTTCCAGAACCTTCTGTTTGCTTTCACAATGAATATCAAGTATTATTAGCAAATTGGACAGAATGATATACATATAGACACACATACAAGTCCCTAGGAAGCACTAAATTGTCCGCTAAAATTATCCGGATGCATATAAAAGAAAAGGTGGTATCAGACATTTCATATGAATTTTGGGGAAGGCTGTATCCTTATACTGTGACAAGATAAAAGTAACACTACAGTGTTAGAAGACTACAGTACAATCAAGGCACTTTCCACCAACAAAAACATACCCCACTACACATTCTCTACAATAAAAACACGTAACAAGAACATTGTCATCAGGGACCCCCCACAGGCTATTAAAACAGACCTGACTGCCCAGGGATTCATCAACAAGGCTGTTCAGCAGATGGGCAAAGTCGAAAGCAAGTGGCCTTTATTCCAGATCACACTCCCAGATATCCCCCAGAACAAAAGGGAGATCAAAGTGGTCCTGACTGTGCCTGTCACCACCGAGTTACTGCATTGCAAAAACAAGACAAGCAGTGCTTCAGGCATCAGGGACTAAACCACGTTGCAGCACACTGCACCATGGCAGTAAGATGTAGGAAGTGCGCCGAGGCCTACGACACGAGGTCCTATACACTCAGACCCACGGACCCACAAATAAGGTGCATGCTGTGTGCCAAAAACCACACAGCGGGTTACCAAGGTTGTGAGGTCCATAAAAGACACACACGCAGTAGGCAAAGGGTGGAAAGACCGCCCCCTCACCCCCCCCCTCCCCCACACACACAAAAACAAAACACCACCACCACCTCTAGACACACAAAGAACACATCAACACACGCAGACAAAACTTGGGTTAAAAACCAAGACCTGACACTCCTAGGGCAACAAACGCTGAAGTGGTTTCTCCACAAAGAAGAGCCCTGTCACTGCAATGACAACCACAAACTGGGTCAGACAAAACAACAATGACTAGGTCCCCAACATGGAAAGCTCTGTGGAACCCATAACACAAGCTGCAACAGAGTGCAATCTCTCCCCAGCAGTTCCCCAATCCCCCCCCCCCCCTTCCCCAATCAGATCAGCTATTAGGCATTATGGTCCAGACCATGAACCTCTCATCATGTAGAGGATGAAGGAATTCAGGGAGGCCCAGAGGTAGAACACACAGATCCTCGTTGCCCTTCAGGCAGCAGTTCAGCAGTCACTCCCGACTGCAACTTCACCAGTAGCACAAAACCCCATCATGGATTCTTCTTCTTTTAGTGTTCAGCCCTGAGGTTGGTTTGCAGCAGAGCACCATTCCTCTCTTCTGTCTGCCTTCCTCTTCTTTTCCACGTATGTGTTACATCCAACATCATTCATGATCTGTTTGTTGTATGTATGATATCCCTGGTTTCCCCCACCAATTCCTTCCCTCAATAGCTCCTTCTGCTATTGTTCCAATAATGTTGTTGTTTGTCTGTTCTTGTTTGGATGAGCCTCCACAGAAATCTCGTTTCCTGTACTCTTCTAGCTGATCTTCATCATCCTTCTATAGCACCACATCTCCAGAGCCCCTAGCCGTCTTCTCTCTTCTCTTCCAACTGTCTGAGATTCATGTCCATAGAGGGCAACACTCCAAATGAAACCTTTCATGATACGTTTCCTTATTTTCAGACTGATGTTGTTGCTGGTAAGTAAGTTCCTCCTCCGATTAAATGCAATTTTGGCCTTTTGTATTCTGCTCGCAGTTTCTTTCCGGTTTCTACCATTCCTTGTGATTTTGCTTCCCAGGTAAGTAAAGTCCTCTATCACGTCCAGCTCCTCTCTTCCAATTCTCATTCTCAGAGGTTCATGTACTGCATACCATCACTTTAGTCTTTTTCTTGTTTATTATCATTCCATACTGATGGCATAGAATTTTTTCCATTGTTCTGAGGATGTGTGTTGTAAGAATAATACCTATCCTGGCAGTTCAGAAAAGCCAGTGGTGGAGGGGAGGATCCAGATGGCTTGGGTAGTGAAGCAGCCGTTGAAATCACCCAACAGTTTCCATCCCCTCTGTCCTATCATCTCCTCCCTGTTCTCATCTCCCACCCTCAGTTGTGTTCTGCTTTCTGTCAACTCACCCACCCATATTTCCCCCGCCACATTCCTCTCAACTCACCCACCCATATTTCCCCCTCCACATTCCTCTCTTTTTCTGCTCCCCATCTCCTTCCCATCTTCCTGCACCACAGCTTCCTGGCACTGCACCAGTTAGCAGTCTAGTCTATGCACGCTCTGTCAGAACGTGCTCTTCGCTCTTCTTCACCAGTACACTGCTATCCCTTCCCCACCCCCTCTAGATTGCTGCTTCCATTCTATGTGACAGTTGCATTCCAGTCTGAGCCACTGAAGATAGTGGTCATGTGAGTGTGAGGTGTGTTTTCTTGTATGAATGAATGTATGTGCGTTTCCTTTTGTGACAAAGACTTTGGTCAAAAGCTAATGTGTAAACATCTTTTAGTTGTGCCTGTCTTCAACTTCACATGTTATCTTTATGTTGAGTGGCAGTCTATCTTTTCTTATATTGTTGATGCTCCAACTTGTAGTTTCCATTGTTTGTTTAAACTTTTTTATAGACATGACATGTTCTGCTGTCTTTTCAGAGGCTATGGAGGAGGACTGCACGGACTTTGAGGGCCGCACGGTGGAGCACGGTCTACTGTATGTGCCGGGTCCCAGCCCCTGCTCGCTGTGCGTTTGTTACCACAGTGAGCCCATGTGGTGTAGGGCGATCTACTGTGACCCGCCATATGTGAGCAACACAGTTTCCTGAATTTCTTTCCTTCTGCACCACAGCACATCACATCACATCACTTGAAACAGCACAGAAGCTCTCATTGCTTACCTTGGTACTGTAATAGTTAAGATGCATACAAACACACGATACAGAGACTGCATATGAAAGCCATTGCAATCAGGATTCATCTGCTTCAATGAATATAGTCATGTATGAAGGTAGCTCAGAAGGGTTTTAGCATAATGATGCCAATCTTAAGATAAGCAGTCCATAGTAAACAACCAATACTAATTGTTCTGGAGTTTGTTATATCCACAACATGCTGACATGTTACAAAGTGCTAATTTAATCTAAGTTCTCAATTTCAGCACTATTTACGAACACAGTCACTAAATGTTTTCACACTGTTACCAGTTTCAGTTGTCCAATAGCCATCTTTAGAACTAATTATCTGATCTTTCTGTGTAACTGTCTAGTTATATATTTTTCAAAGTATGACTTAGGGTCATGCACATTCCCACTTACCACCAATTAAAGCTGTAGCAACAATAATGCTTTCACATGTAGGGCAGTTCTTGAATTTTTCTACTTCAAGAATTTTCCTACTTCATGATAACGGAATGTCACTTCTCATCTTGAGGAATGTTCTGAGTGATGCATAATGTATAATTTGTATTTTTGTCAGAAACACTTGTCAAGCTGAACAATCTATTACTGTAACAACCAAAACAATGACTCACAGCTGGATTCTTGAAATTGGCATTAAGATCAATAGAATTTAATAATATAATATTAAGATATGACAAATATTGCTACAAATGGAAATATGCATAATGTACTTATATAATGCAAATTATGTGAGGGTGGTTTGATAAGTCTGGTAAATTTCCATGACAGAATGGAACATCTTTGTTGCACCTTCATGGAAGGTAAGCTGTTTTATTCCAAATATCATATAAAGAATTTTAACAGTGTACTGAATACAGTTCATTATTGACAGCCATTTGAATTGATCAGTGTGATGACTGCAATTGGAAATCAAGAAAACTGAGTTTTGTGCTCTTATCAAACACTTTCATTTGAAGGGTTGACCTGCTGCACCAATCAAAACAGAATTTGATGTAGTTCATGCAAACTGTGCACCCACATTGAAGACCATTTACTTTTGGATTAATGAATTTAAACACGGTTGGACAAGCTCTGAAGGTAAAGCGTCCTCTGGCTATCCAATTGAGATCACCACAGAGGAAACAATGGGCAAAATCCATGATATGGTAATACAAGACTGTCGAATAAAAATTCGTGTGATTGCTGAGACTGTAGGCACATCAGCTGAGTGAGTGCATAATATCCTGCATGGAGAATTTTCTATGAAGAAGCTATGTGATAGGTGGGTGTCACAGTTGCTCACAGTCAAACAAAAGTGCATCCAGTACAGCATTTCAGCACAATATCTAACAACGTTTAATGGGAATCTGCAAGATTTTTTGCACTGATTTCTGACTGTTGATGAAACCTGGATCCGTTGTTACACACCAGAGTGAAAATGGCAGTCAAAACAGTGGACAAAGATTGAAGAAAGTGCACCAATGAAGGAAGTGACCATTTTGTCAGGTGGTGAGGTGATGGCCACTGTTGTTTGGCAGGGTGTATATGCCACAGCACAACCAGGAAATCTGTGAAAAACCCAGGAATTTTTTCATCTGGGACAAAACCAGGAAACAATCAGTGATTTTTTAGGATTCCAGGAATTTTCCATTATTTTAGTTTTCAGTTACAGTTCTGTAAAAGAATTTGACTTTAGACCACTACTGCAGAATAATACTGCATCAATTAAACATAAATGAGAGACTAACATCAAAATAAAACTTTAGTCACAAAGAAAATGCACTATTTATAACAAGAAAACACAGTGCAAATACAATCATCTGCCGAGAACAAAACGTGTCAAAGCCTCTAAGAAAAAGACAATACAATACTTCGTAACAGCAAAATACTTTAAAAGAGTTTGACATCACAACTGTGTATGTCTCTAAGAGGTCACAGGAAAATATTGGGAATTGTAGTTTGAGAAGCGTTGTTACTTAGTGAATTTCCTTTTACGCAAGACAAATTATTGTACGCTGAGAATGTGCAATGAATTTCTTAAACTATGTAGCATCTGATCTATCAGAACTTATCACTTTGAGGACCAGCCACTTAGAAAAATTTCAGGCTCAGAAGACTAGCCATATATGCCACCATTTAAAATTTTACTGGCACATTTGTGTTTGATATATCTTAAAGAGTAACACACTGACAGAGGTCAATCTTCAAGATTAGTTTTCATATTTATTTCAATTCTTTCATAGATTACAAATTATGCAATAACAATGGCAGAAAGTGTAATCATCCTTCAAAAAAAGTGCAAGGCGAGTTCTTGAGGAATTTGACACCTAATCAGCTATTCTATGGATGAGTTGAAGTGCTTGATGGAATATGTATTCAGCCAGGTAACCCAGAAATGCTTGTTGCACAGCAGTGAAATTTACAATTGTGCCTGTCAGAAATATTCAGCTGCTGCAAATTAAGCTGTGCTCAGAAAAAAAAGGAAAAATTTTTTTACGACTAATATTATGCATGAAAACTTAGCTCTTCTTGATAGCCGGCCGGTGTGGCCGTGCGGTTAAAGGCGCTTCAGTCTGGAACCGCGTGACCGCTACGGTCGCAGGTTCGAGTCCTGCTTCGGGCATGGATGTGTGTGATGTCCTTAGGTTGGTTAGGTTTAAGTGGTTCTGAGTTCTAGGGGACTGATGACCACAGAAGTTAGGTCCCATAGTGCTCAGAGCCATCTTCTTGATAAAAAATATTATCTAGTAGTCGTATTTTGCAAAGCAGGAATACATATTATTACACCATATTTTCCCGAATTTGAAGTTCACTGCCAGGCCACTCACAGCCTTACTATGGTCTCACTGTATCATAGCATGGGCAGCACACTTCCTATATTTTGGTGTTCTGTGTATGGAAACTACCGTGCTTTATATGGTGAATTTATATTTATACTTTTGTAATACCAGAATACGCAGTGTACATATTGCCATGCATTAAAGGTCATTACAGAATGTGTTGTTTTTTTCTGGGAGTGCCAGATAGTTCAATGCCAGTGTATAAAACCTTTACCATTGAAGGGATTGATATGTTTTACAGCTCCGAGGGAAAGTATATTGCTACTTAACACTGAAAAAATGTACTTTCATGTGGGTTATAGTGTATTTTTACTCAGAAAAAGTGCCTTTTCAACCAAAAATAGCGTATTTTTAATGAGGAAAAATTGGAATTTTTTTTTCTTGTCCACATATACATCCTGTTCGTGATTTTCAAGCAGTAATCCTCATAAAAAAGGGCACAATCAAACTGGACCCTACTACACTTAATTGTTGGATCATCTGAAACTTGCATTGGCTGAAGAAAAGACCAAGGTTGATATGCAAGAAAGTGCTCTTTCACCAGGATAATGCACCATCCAACACATCAGCAATAACAATGGTGAAAGCGCATGAATTGGGCTTTGAATTGGTTCCTCATCCACCCTATTCACCAAACTTAGCCCCAAGTGACTTTTTCCTGTTCCCTAACTTGAAACTTTGGCTTTCTGGGAAGAAATTTTCATCAAATGAGGAATGATAGTTGCAGCCAATGAATATTTTGCAGAGTTTGACAGAACCTATTTTTCCAGTTAGATGAAAAAGCTGGAAATCCCTGGACCAAGGGTATACTCCTCAAAGGGGACCATATGTAGAAGTAAAGTGACTTGTTTACAAAACAAACATTTTTTCTTGCTTTTTCACCTAACTTAACAAACCACCTTCGTATAATTCGTATTTATGTTAGAAACACCAATTTATCAAGCTAAACAAGTTGTTACTATAACCACCAAAATAATTACCCACAACTGGATGCTTGGAATTGGCATTAAGATCAAATAAATTTAACAGTCTAACATTAAGATATGACAGATATTGCTACAAATGGAAGGAAATAGTTTTCTCTAGTAAGGTATATTGCAAGTATTTATTTATGGGTTTTTCACAAGAGCAACTTGGTGTCTCATCCCAGTAATTGACATTACAAAGAAATACTTTAGGACACTAAATGCATAGATTCTTGCATTGTGTTAGTGGAGACAGCATATGAAAAATTAACTAGTAATGTGAATTCCTTGGAGGCAGTACCACTGTACCATTTTCAGCAGTGATGGCATACAATGATAACTGACAGTGAAAGCTCCAGAGATGTATGCAGGATTTAAGAGACAGCAGAAATTCAATGCAAATTAAGGAAGATAAGAATATCTGGACTTTATTCTGCAACAAGATTTCATTTATTCATAACCTTAGCAGATGAATACATTACTGAATTACAGAGAGATTTGTTTCAGTCCCATAAAGTGTACAGTAGAACTTTTGGGAAGTTTGGAAGACAGGAGAGAGTTACTGAAGAAAGTAAATCTGTGAGGATGGTTTATGAGCCATGCTTGGATAGCTGTACCTATAAGAGTATTGTTCATGAAAAGCAATGCCCTAGGCTTGAGTCCCAGTCTGCCACAAAGTTTTAATCTGACAGGAAGTTTAAAAACGATCACACGCTGCTGCAGAGTGAAAGATTCATTCCCGAAGTTTTTCTGTCTATTTGGCATGCTAGCTGTCATTAAGGGAATCAGTGAAACCAGTGAGCCATTTTCATTTACAGCCTTCCTGCTTAGCTGAGTGGTAACATGCTTGTCTACCATGCAGCAGGCCCGAGTTCAATTCCCGGTCAGGTTGGAGATTTTCTCTGCCCATGGACTGGGTGTTGTGTCATCCTCATCATCTCATCATCAACGATGCACAAGCTGCCCAATGTGGCATCACCTGAAATAAGAGTTGCACCCAGCTGCTGAACTTCCCCGGATGGGGCCTCCCAGCCATCAGTGCCACGCCATCATTTCATTTCATTTACATATTAGGAAAAGAATATTAATCACCACAAAGAAAAATGTGGAGTAGCAGGAATGTGGAGTAACATGGTTAACTGGTAAACTAAGTATAAAAGAAGTGAAGCAAGGGAGAAAAAAGAGAAAACGAAAGAATCTAATAAGAGATTATGCTGAGGAGATGGGTCCCAAAAGGAAATGATGTTGGTACAGTCAGAACACAATCTTAACTGAAGAATGGAATTTAAATAAACACAAAAGAAAAATTTTCAATGATCACTCACTGCAGTTGAGAATCGAGAAAAAAAGTACTAAAAATGCTGCGTAAAACGACATCAATTTTTAAATTGATAAACCAGGAGATTATGAGGCTGTTTCAAAGGTACAGGAATTTTCATTTATTGGAAATAATTTTATTTATTCATCTACATTAATGTTATCTCCTCCTACATAGTCCACATTTTATATTATACACTAATGCCAGCGCTTCTTCCAATCCTCGAAACACTTCTGAACTCGATCTTTGGGATAGCTCTTAGCCTTTTCAGCAATTTGCTTTTAATCTCATCTAAATTGTAAAAAAAATTAAAGTTTTCTTTATTTTTGGAAACAGAAAAAAATTCACACGGGCCATATCTGTCAGACATGGAGGTTGGGTCATCATTGCAAGTTTCCCAAAAATTCACTAACAAACAAAGTGTGAACAGGTGCACTTTCATTTGCAAAAGCCATGACTTGTTTCGCCACAAATCCAGGTGGATTGCTGCCAGCAGACAGCATTTAATTTGTAGGTAGTACTCTTAATTGAGCAGATTCAGAAGGATGTAAGTTGCAGTAGGTACTGGGAGATGAAGGAGCTTGCACAGGGTAGATTAGCATGGAGAGCTGCATCCAACCAGTCTCAGGACTGAAGACCACAACAACAACAACTCTTAATTGATTGTTTGACCTTTTGGCAAGAACTCGTGCTACACCAATCTGTTAAAGAAAGCAATGTGTAGAACATTCACCTGCACTATCCAAGCTTTTGTCAGTCTTGGCAATCCATAATGCCTCCACTGTGACAATTGAGCCTTAGTTTTTACATCATATCCATACAGCCATGTTTCATCCCCTGTTATGACATGTCTCAGTAGTTCTGCATCACTGTTGACTTCATTTAGTGAGTCCTGAACAACTTCTGTTTGCCACTGTTTCCGCTTGAAATTTAACACCATTGGGAGAAATTTTGCTGTCATACGTTTCATACCCAAAACATCCAAAAAGATTTGATGTTATGAGTCAGTTGATATGCCAACATCATCAGTAGCTCTTCTGATTGTGATTTGGTGTTCATTCAGAATCATTTCTTTCACTTTTTCCATACTTTCATTGGTTGTTGATGTGCAGAATATTCATCTTTAACTTGTTCATGGCTATCTTTGAAATGCTTATACCATTCATAAACCATTGTTTTACTTATAACATACCCCTCAAAAGCAATATTCAATATTCTTAAAACTTTGTTTCATTTTATTCCATTTTTATAGCAAAATTTAATGCAAATTCTCTGATCCATTTTTTAAAAAAATCAATAATTGCCACTCTTAAGCAAACAAAGTAACCTTGACATCTGACAACACTGTTGTCGTTGTGGTCTTCAGTCCTGAGACTGTTTTGATGCAACTCTCCATGCTGCTCTATCCTGTGCAAGCTTCTTCATCTCCCAGTAACTACTGCAATCTACATCCTTCTGAATCTGCTTAGTGTATTCATCTCTTGGTCTCCCTCTACGATTTTTACCCTCCACACTGCCCTTCAATACAAAACTGGTGATCCCTTGATGCCTCAGAACATGTCCTACCAACCGATCCCTTCTTCTAGTCAAGTTGTGCCACAAACTTCTCTTCTCCACAATCCTATTCAATACCTCCTCATTAGTTACGTGATCTACCCATCTAATCTTCAGCATTCTTCTGTAGCACCACATTTCAAAAGCTTCTATTGTCTTCTTGTCCAAACTAAATATTCAGTATGGCTAACATTGTATACATTCAGTATGGCTAACAGTGTACACATACATTTCAGACATGATTGCCAACACAACAACAAAAATTCACACTAATCAGACTAATATTATCTGTGAATTACAAAATTCGTAATATTTTTTGAACGCGTCATATACTCTGCTAAGCTGTTAGGAGGCTGGAAAAAAGACCCCTTCCATATTATAACTCATAATATATTTTTGAATTAGGAAAAAAAGGAAGATCAAGGACAACATAAGGCACAGTGACAAAGCTGAGTATGGATAATGAATCAGTGGATCATGCTCAGGACAGAACTCACTGCAAGAGGATTGATGAGAAGATGTGTAACAAGTGAGGCCTTTACCTTTAGTAAAGTAAAGAAAATCTTTGAATTTGTTAAATTCACAGAGACAAATGGATGTCAGGGGGTGAAACACAAAAACTGAATAAAAGCCCTTCTTGCTTTCAAAAATACATGTTCATTCTCCCAGTGAGAAGTGAAGTGGCAAATGCAAATAACACAATAAATAAAGTATACTCAGTTACTGATCATTGGGTCTAAGGGTGGTGTTCTTGATTACTTATCAAATGGTGTTGCATCCTGTATTTAAGGCATTTTCCATTGTGACGGGATCTTCTCATGAAATTTAAATCACCAGTTTTCTCCTCCAATTCTGAAAAAATTCTGTTGGCCCCCACCTACATAGGGAGAAATGATCATCATGATAAAATAAGAGAAATCAGGGTTCGCACAGAAAAATTTAAGTGCTCGTCTTTCCCGCGTGCCGTTTGAGAGTGGAACGGTAGAGAGACAGCATGAAGGTGGTTCATTGAACCCTCTGCCAGGCACTTTATTGTGAATAGCAGAGTAATCATGTAGATGTAGAATCACAGTCACTGCTTGTATTTTGAGTAAAAATCATCAGTAAAGGGGACCGAACACTTCCCATGTAAGAAGTCACTCTCATTTTGCCAACAGCATTCACAAAGAAGGCAGAGGAATAGAGTTTCATGGCACACTCTAGCCATTGTGGTGTGAAATTGGTTCTAAAGGCAGAAAAATCTACAGTGATCCATGGCATGAGAATGCAGAAGGCAAAGCACTGTATTAAAGACATGTAATTTGTATCCATATGAAAAGTTGCTTGTAGTTGAAAAAGGTCAATGTGATCTCTCCATTGGTAGAAGATTCCAGATTAGGTCATATTCAGATGCCCCTGAGAGGAACTGCCTAAGTGGAGGTGCTGATGAGAAAAAAACAGTGTGGAGCAGGATTATTTTTTCATAGATATACATTGCCTCTCTCATCACGTGACTTTGTGGTACCTGACTATGAAGAGTAACTATTTCTCCTTTAATTTTCAACCATAGCAGCAACAATCATACACCACT
The DNA here is from genome assembly GCF_023864345.2 of Schistocerca serialis cubense. NCBI lineage: Eukaryota > Metazoa > Arthropoda > Insecta > Orthoptera > Acrididae > Schistocerca > Schistocerca serialis. The sequence continues at coordinate 35,515,199 of NC_064644.1, forward strand.
GCAGCTACAAATAAGTGTAAACATACACACCACTCACACATTTTGCCTTATGTCTATTCCAATCGACTGAGTGACTGCTACCTACTTAGCAGTAAAAGGAGCATCTATGATCTTGGGAAATGTGATTGACATGTCACCAATCTTTCCAGCTGTTTTTGCCAGTAGATGAATCCTCACAGTGCTGTTACTTCTTTATTTGACCAGCTCTTCATTTGGCTGCACAAGGCTGAGTGGACCCCATTACAGACCTCTCTCTGTCAGAAAAAATCAGAGGAAGTACTGGGAATCGAAACTGGGTCCTTATGCAACAAAGACAGCAAAACTAACCCTTTGCCTACAGAGGCACTCACTACATATGATATATCTGATATCTGCAGAAATAGGGCAAGTGTTGTGGTACTAAAGACCTGGTCCATAGTTGCTGCCAGAACTCTGTGCAATACATTTCTGACCATGTAAACCCCAAATCACCAAAAAAATTTGATCTTGTATTCTTCCTGCAATATTTTATATACAAAATAAGTAAAAATTACTTATTTACCATAGTTCCTGGTGTTGTGGTTTTAATGTGTAGCAGTATGCATTACTTTTGTGACTGAGAAATATCAGACATTGAATGAAGCTGCCTTATGGTGATGTGAGCCAAAGTTTATCAGTGAATCTTTACAAAATATAAAATATTTTGTACATGTAATTGTTGACATACTGTTACTTCTAATATTTACAAAATCCATCATTGTGACAGTGCCATACAAAGAAATGTAAATAAATTGGTATCTTTGATGTGGGAGGCTATATTGATTGGAGGTGATGGTCAATGAAGGCTGAAATTCTTTTAGTGGGGGAATAATAACCAGCTGCAAGGGGTCTAGCATTGTTGGGTTTGTGGATTTTGGAGAGCATGTAAAAGGTAGGTGTGCAGGGTGTAATAGGTGAGTAGGGAAATGGATTCTGGGGAGAATTTCTTGGAAGTGGGGGTTGGAGGCTATGCTGGACTTCTAGCGTGGAATAATTCTGGCAGAGTTTACAGATTTAGGAATCAGATAATTGGCAGAGGCATGCTTCCAGGTAGTCGCTGCAGTTTGTAACAACAGTGGTGGAACCTTCTTGTGCAAGTAGGATGATTAGGTCAGGATTTGAAACTTCCTGGCAGATCAAAACTGTGTGCCGGACCGAGACTCGAGTCTTGGTATGGCACACAGTTTTAATGTGCCAGGAAGTTTCATATCAGCACACACTCCGCTGCAGAGTGAAAATCTCATTCTAGGTCAAGATTCGTTTTTATGTTGTATATGGCTATTCTTTCTTCTGCTGAAAGGTTGACATTCTGAGGAAGGGACCTGGCAAAGGATCGTGAGGCTAAGTTGGACGTAAGGAATTCCTGGAAGGTGATGAGCAGGTTGTTAGGTGGGAGGGGAAAGGATCACAGTTGGATGGTGGTATGAACTGGGAAAGGCAGGATTGGAGTGAGGTGGGTTTTGGTTGGAGGGATTGGGGACAAAGAAGTGTTTCCATTCCAGGGATCAGGAGAAGAAGAGGAGGTCTTTGACAAGTTCAGCATGGCTTTATCCAGTTGTAGGGCTTAAGGTGAGGCCTTTGGATAGGACTGAAACTTTTATGGATCTGAGAGTTTGGGTTAAAAGTTTAACAACAGTGTTAGGGGAATGTTTTGTCTTTTTATTTAATGGAGTGGTGGCAGGGAATTTTGGGGAATGTGGCACACTGGAAAGGTCAGCTAGGCAGAGTTTAGGTGCTATGAGGGGTGGATGAGGATGAACCCTGAGGGTAGGATAGGGGTTGGATAGTGGTGCCCAAGGCAGCAGACTCACAGTTTTGGTTTGTGATTGTAAAACTTGTCATATTCTAAAAATTATATCATTCACAACTGAAATGGAAGAACCCCTATTTGTGTTGTATCCCACCTTGGTATCTCTGTGTAGGAATCCAGGTGGCCAGGAGTAGCAAAGCAGCAAGCTGTCGCCTTCAAAGTTGTGCAAAATGGCAAAGATTTAACCTTCATCAGTAAATGTATCTTCACTTAATTTTGATCAGTCCTGACATATAATCTGATATCATAGTCCAGTACTCACAGCAATATACATCAACACTGAATAAAAAGTAGGAGAGGTAGGATGTGGTGTTGTCTGTTCTCTGGCCCATGAGCAACTGAACCAAAACTGGCTGGCTGCTATGGGATTTTCCTATATCCAATCTGTAGAAGGTTGCCCTTCTCGGCAGCAGACGGTGGAGGCTGGACCCTGCGAGCATGCAACATTATTTGTGGTGCTGTCCTGCATGACCACTATGACCATCTGCTAAAATCTTGCAGTGTGTTGCCAGCTGCCGCCAGGCACCATCTCTGGTAATATCGATTGCAACAACATGATTTAAGGATCTGAAAACGTTAATAGCAATTATACAAATAGAGCAAGCCCCACTTTAAGTATGTTTAAACATGCAGCTTAGAATAAAATTTGTGTACAGTCAAGAAACATATCATTTGCCACCCACCCAATCTCTCATTCCTTCACCTATATATGAAGGGATTTCCTTCTTCTGGACATGTACCACCATTTGAGGAAGATGAAGACAACAGGAAATTTTTAATGCAATGCTGTCTGCACAGACCCTCAGGAAATGGAAAATTGTCAAATGTCAGAAGGAGCAAGTGATATAAGTGCATGTGATGTGGTAGTACAACCATCACCCCTCAAAAGAAGAGGTTAAGCTAGCAAGTGATACCAAGAAGTCATTTGCCAACTCCCTGATTTGATGAAACTTAGTGACAGGTGTAGAAGAGTTATATGAAGGTAAAATATATGTCAATTTTGAATGAACAGCTGAATGAAAGCAAGAAGGAGACGTTGGAGTTTTTGCCTTCATGATAGGCTTCTTACATTTCAAACACATTGTCTATCCCTGTGCCAGCCTCTGTCACAACATCAATGGTGACTTATCTAGCTTCAAGTCTGGCAGTATTTCTTGTGAATTCATCTGAAGCTAAATCACATTCTACTTTAAGATATCCCTTTCCTACATGAGAGAAAATTTTTTTGGAAGTTTATCTGATAGGTATCAGTTTTTATACTTTATGACCTCTGGAATTACATAAAAATACTGAAAAAGTTCTGATGGCGATAGTTTATTCAAAAAGTCACTAGCATGATTGTGCTACTCAAAATAAAAAAGTATAATATCTAAAAGGACCTTCATGTATGTGTTTGGACACCTTACATAAGTTAAATGAAACATTCTCAGCATAAAATAATGCAGGAATGGCCTGAAAATAGTGAAATATAGGAAAATATATTTTATTTATCTCAGTGACCAATGGCTTTGTCTTTCTGTTGAAGCTTGAAATGATCTGTTGTGCTCTGGTGGTCAGAATACTGAACAAAACAACTGCCAAACAGAAGCTGCGAACTCGCAGAATCTTTGCAGTCCAGCGTTACACAGGAAAGTGGATAAAGTTAAGCCACAACAAATTTAAAACTGAATCCGCATGATCCTGCAGGCCAGGGTGGAAAGGGATATTGAACAGTTCTAGCTTTTTAGCTTTAAACATTATTTATGTGTACCTCACTGAATAAGGTACAACACTAAATGGTCTTGCTAAAAATAAACTTTTGATGGTAAAATTTTTAATTTCATTCACACACTTTCACCAACTTACCTTCTCAGCAGGAGAAAAGCAAGCCAAATATTTGCATCCTGCTTTGTCAGAGTAGCTGATACTAGTGGCTCCAAAAAGTGGAAACTGTGTGGACTCATTCTGTAGAAATTGCAGAATTTGTGTTTGTGTTGAAAGAGTGGACAAAACACCATGGCCAAAATATGTTTGATGTTAATAGCATTGCATGAATGCACACATTACTTCCTTTTCTTTTTTAGTTTTTTGAGCTTTACATAATGATATCCTTTTGTAAAGGAGCTCATGATTAAAACTGAAACAGAAATATGCTTCATGCTGTCTTGTTCCTTGTTGTAACCCAGGTCACACTGCATATTGTATCATATATTGTATCACCACAGTGGGAACATGAGTGTTGCACTGACAAGTGTCATGTCACACAACCTTTAGTGCAGTGTGTTGTATCGCATATCATATCACCTGAGTGTGAATCGCACGTAAGTGGATGAACTGGTAACAGTTAGTTATTAATATGTTCTGTAGATCATTTGCACAATTTAATCAGAATAATGTGGGAGTCACTTCTTGAACTGAGTGAGAAGAATAAAGTTCACCTTTAGTGAAACCAAGAAATGTCTCTATGGGGAAAGAAAGAAACACAGTTAAGTGAGTTTATATATTTAATGTTTTCTGTATATCAGCAAAGTGAAGAAATTTGAATAAAGTCCAGATGAACATTATTGGTAATAACATTACTAATATTTACCAATAAAACTATTTTCATTGCTGTATTACTGATAAGTTAACTCATATGAATTTCTATATAGCTCAGTTGTGAATTACTTAGACCTGTCTTGTACAAACAACAGAAGAAATATGAAGGAGTCATCATTCATATATTTATTTCAACTGAATTCTGAGATTAAAAGTAGCTGAAAGGTTCACCTATACATAAATGACCGACAATCACTCTCCATATTCAAAATCACATTTTGCATGTTACATTATTGCTGAGTCTCTGTACACTGATGAGCATTAGTAACTTAACTAACTTTTCAGTGGAAGTTTCAACCAGAATACATTTCTTATTCTAGTTAGTGTGAGATATTTAAGTTTAGGACCATGCCAGCTGAATTACATTAAATACATTTTGTGAATGTTTTACCAAAGTGTTTGGATTCAAGAATGCAAATACAACAGAAATAAGTGAACACATAATTTCTGGGCTAAGTCTAATGTGGTTTCAACTTATATTTAGTGCCATTATTTCCCAGTAAGTGCCTTTCTGATTACTTCGTTGTACTATAGAAAACATTTTCTCAAAAAAAAAAGAACTGAGGAGTACATGATACAACTTTATCTTTTGTCTCTCTCCCACCATTAATGATTTTGACACTAATACAATATTAGACCCTAATTTTTCTTCCTTTATTCGTATGATCTCTGATAATTCCCCAAGCAGTCATTTGTAAATAATAATACAGCTATTGTTCATCTATAATAAAGAAGACATTATGATTCAGTGAAACAACAATGAATCATACATCCATACATCTTCCAAGGGGGTCTGCGTGTTACCAATGAGATCAGTACATATTGATTATGTTAATGCTACCCAAGATTCATTACCATCAACAATGTTACTGGATAACAATTTACTTTTTGTTTCTGGAAAATAAAAATCCAACATACTCTAGCTGAAAAGGAAAATGAACACTTCTAAAGGTGTGACACAGAAATGTCATTCTTTACTTTTCCACTACAGTTCTTTCTCTGTAATCTGTCTGAAATGATTATGTTTATTTACTCGCTATGGAAAGCCAATTTTCTCCTAACAGCAATGAAGTAAGTGAAACAGTATTACAAAACAAATATAAATTTTATATCTTGCATTTAATCTTATTACATTTATGCACAGAGTTTGCAATATTATTAGACAAGGATTGCTGTCTTAAGGCAAGGTTAAAACCAGTTGATTGGTCTTTCTTTAGATATATTTAAGTTTCTACACAGTGCAATTACATTGACATAAATGGACACAATCAGCACGTGATAGTTTTCAGAAGGAAATGCAGGACTGATATGCTTCAGAATTGTTATATATGAGATATGACTTAAGGAGCTTTATTTCAAATCAGTCTTCTGCTTTTAATAAATGAGTATAGCCTTGTCTGTTGGAATGGTCCATATTATCACAAGCAAAACCTATGAAGTAAAAATGTGTTTGCAATTTTAATTTTGCCATAAAAATTTACTAAAATTAATCTTTGTTCTTAAATTTATTACTTTTAACATGCAGAAGGGGAATGCCCAATTAGGTAGGAAATGGTTTAATAGTTCTCTGTATATTGACATTAATTTGAGTGTTGTAAATTCTTAAGTATCAGAAAATGATTACAGTGAGTTAACATTGTGGTATGTGCTTTAATTACACTATGATATCTGTTTGATGACATCTGTTAGTCTGGACTAGATGTGACCAGGACAGTTTGCTCTGTGTGCTATGGCTCTTGCCAAGGTTGCATGTGGCAAGAGAGTTTATGTGCTGGCCTTCTCCTCATAATCTATATATAGCACTTACTTTGCAGGTTACACACAACTGTTATTGCAAACACTGTCACTGTTGGTAATGTTGTTGTTAGACACTGCTTTTGCATGCACTGTAAATAGTAATACTTAGATGTATTTGGTCTTTAATTGTACTATGCTGAAAAGTGTTACAGTGGAGCTTTACTAATAATTTATAACAACAAAGTACTACAAGAACATGACATGCACCCATTTCCTTAATGAGAAAGTTGTTCAGAATTTCCTCATTAAGATACTGATTGGTGACTCATTTTTTGGTGATGCATTGTTTGATAAGTCCACTGTTAATATTCTGGAAAATAATCATATCATAAGTTGAAGCCAAAGCAATTTTCTGTTATCATCAACTGGTTTTAATTTTCAAAAGGGAGATGCTGATTTCATGCACACCCCTGTGTTACATGAAATTTCATTGTGTTTATCTGCTGTTGACTGATCTGTAAATTCTGTTGGGCTTTTATTGGCATTATGTTATCAGAGGAAGTATTTCTCAGAGGTTAATGCTCATCATTCAATAAGCTACATGCACTCCTGCATTGTGTGAAATGGCAAGAACCTCAGAGAATTTTCCAGCTTTGGTTGAATGTAACAGACATTCAGAAGAGTGTAAATGACCAGATCAAGAAACTGACACATTTATTCTCATCTTAACCACACCTGTGTTACCAGAACAATATGTAAGCTAGCTTTGTTCATCCTAGGTATAACTATACGTGCCTAGTCCAGTGAGATGATATAAATGCCAGTGGTATGTGAACACCATAATAAACTGTAACAGTTATGCAACTTGTAGGAAATATGCTGAAATGCATATTAGACAGGAAACTTGTGTAGTTTGTCACTGTTCTGTGTAAACAGCACTGAAAGTTACAAATCTGAGCAGCTGTGATCAAAATGACAGCAGCTGTTTGGCACTTCTCATCAGACTTCATTGGTGTAAGCCAATAAAAACATCTGTACATGTGAGGATTTCTGCAAAAAAAAAAAAAGTCAAGACATCAGCTAATGCACAATATAGCAACAAATTCAGATCACCAAATCTACCACATACAGATGTGGAAAAATCAGCAAGCGTGCCTCAAGCTATAAAGTTACCACCTTCAGATGGAATTTCACTAAGAGAACCAACAAGGCCCTCACTTTAAACGCCAGCTGGCAAAGGATTGCCAGCTTGATGGAAACTGAAAGATAAAGCAAAAATTGAAATGCCTCACATTGCAGTGGAGCATTATAGGATTCCAGAATATTGTAAAGGATTTGGGATTTTAAGGACAGGGTACATTCCTCTGCTTGAAAGCTGGAAGAGAACAGTTCTAACAAGTCTGACAGACCTTTTTTAACAGGTTAGAATCTCAACAGAGTGGACAATCTCAAATGGGGCGCAGGCTAAAGTTAGTGTTATAACAATGTACCACTCCCTGCAAGTAGCTGCTGTTGCATTCCACACATCTATTTGTTTCCTGTGTCCAATCAAATGAGTTGTTTCAATAAATTTGCAGCTGATACAGCATTGTCATTATTTAGAAAGAGAACCTCTTATGTGCAAGATGCATCCAGCAGATGGCATTTCATCAACAGGCGGCCCAGGTCTTGCACTTCACAGCAGTTACAAAGAATGTCTGCTTCACCAGAAGGAGATGCCACTTCTCCACATTGCTCTTGCAGTGATATACCTCTGCCTGCATACTATATAGTACCCACCAGACATGATAGCTCACAGATAGGCTCTTCTGTTGGAAGGATGTGTGGACTATCTAGTTCATTCATATCTCCCTCATAGTGGTTCCAATGGACATCAAATAACACCTGAGTACTTTGCAGGAAGCTTTTTCAGGACTCTAAGTGGCTTCCAGTGGGCTTTAGTGACAAAGATTGTCTTCTATCTTCATACTCTCAATATTTAAATAATGTAAAATCTCTGTGCACACGAGGGAGTACAGTGCTGATGAATGAATACAGTTTCTGCACCAAAATCAGCTCCAAGCATCCCAACATAGTTGGCAATGACTTTTTTATTGTATTGTCCACTCTTTTTGCATAAGCATAGGCATTCCATAGTGGAGCAGCATACTTAATAACAGATTCACACAATGACATAACAGATATTCACACCAACCATGAATGGTCATCACATTTCCTGATCAGTAAGAACCTGATGATGTTGTCCACACAGACTTTAGCTGTGGTGTTGGTTACAAAGGTCAGAGTGCTGTCTGAATTAACCCCTAGGTATTTGGGCTGCTCACAATGTTGTAGTCATTCAACTTTCCATGTGACATGCAATTCTCATCTCTATACCTCAGTTACTGTGATAGGAAACACAGACCTGTGTCTTGCTAGATTCCAGCGACAGATGGTTATTTTCATAATATCTTGTGCAGCTCCAGCTGTGAGGTGCCACTACTGTATGATCAGCATATATGAAATGGCTGGTGTGAATTTTCACTGACTGGTAATTTCTATACACCTTCTACAGCATTGGTCCAAGGCTGTAAAACATTCTTTTGGTTTCTCCACCAACCGTTCTTACCACACAGTCTAACTCACAATGTTCTGTTAAGAAGGAATGTGCCAATCAAGGATGTCAGATGGTGATCCCTCATGAGACTGTACAGCTTAATCAATAGCTACAACACAAATACCAAATCATGTTATGATAATTTTCCTTTTCCTGTCTCCTTATGACACTGTAGAAAGTGAGTATCTTACCATCTTAACACACTACATCCCTAATCATGCTTTTTGAGCTGATATTTTAAGGCAAACATTGTATTATGGAATTCTGCTGTAACATGCTACTATGGTAGAGCAGTTGAGCACCTTTTAGAGATCGAAACATCTCTTCTGTACAGCAGATAGAGTTTGAATTTAAGCATTGTGCCCCAGTTGACCACAGCCGTTAATCTCTTGATGCTGTCAACCCTGGCAGATATTCTCCAGTGTTAAGCAGTCAAAAATTTACGCTGCAGTAACAATTTCTCAATCTGGATGCCCCTACTAGATTAAGCAGTGCCCACGAATAAGTTGCCACAATGGGTGATTGACAAGAAAAACTGAACAATGTACAGCCAACTGGCTGTGTTTCACAACCTTGTAACAACATCTACAAATGTACGCAACACAGTATGGGTAGAGTGCTTCAGTCCATTTATGGTCAGGCACATTGCTCTGCAGTGGTTTAAAGGCTGAAAAAAAAAGCACTCAACCTTTTTGAAGAACCACAACCTGATGAACTATTGAAGAGAAAGAGAAAAGTTCATGGTAGATTACTTGGACTAATCATACTGCCTAAGGAGAACATAGTAACTTTCTTGTAAATAAAACTCATATCTTGTGTTTTTTCAGCCTCTTGTCACATCAATCACAAATCAGATCATAACCAGTTTTCATTTCCTAGAAAATCAACACCAGAAATTCTGTTTTCTTTCTTTTTTCCCAGTCGCATTACTGTGACCATCTGTCAAAAGCCTGAATAATCACATTTTGTAGTGCGAACCCACTATGAGACATGCAGGAAGTGAGTCACTGAGGTCCTAGAAGGCATTGATAGGGATGTGGAGCTATGCCAACTCCAGTGCTGTGACCAGCTACACTAGGTTTCTTGATTGAGGTTCCAGGGTGCGAACCCAGTTCGTTTGGTTCCTCATATTTTCCTTTAAGCTTAAATCTGGAGAGTTTTGTGACCAGTGGAGTAAAGTAAACTCATCCTGGTGCTCTTCAAACACCACACATGCACTGAAGCTGTGTGACATATTGTCTCCTGGTAGATGCATGTGACATATTGTCTACTGGTAGATGCCATCACGTCGAGGAAAAACAAACTATATATAAATGTCTGCTTGTGTCTGTATATGTGCGGATGGATATGTGTGTGTGTGTGTGCATGAATGTATACCTGTCCTTTTTTCCCCCTAAGGTAAGTCTTTCCGCTCCCGGGATTGGAATGACTCCTTACCCTCTTCCTTAAAACCCACATCCTTTCGTCTTTCCCTCTCCTTCCCTCTTTCCTGATGAAGCAACCATTGGTTGCGAAAGCTTGAATTTTGTATGTGTGTTTGTGTTTATTTGTGTGTCTATCAACATACCAACACTTTCGTATGGTAAGTTACATCATCTTTGTTTTTAGATAAACTATATACAGGGATGGACATGGCCCCCAAGGATAGACGCATACTTGTGTTGATCAACTGTTCCTTCCAGAATGACGAGATCACCAACGGGATGCCAAGAAACCATTCCCCAGACCGTAATGCTCCCTCCTCTGGCCCGGACACTTCTGACAACTGTTATAGGATATTTGCCTTCAGAAATTTCATGCTGAAGGAGCATAAAACATGATTCATACGAAAAGGCAACTTTTTACCACTCAGTGAACATACAGATTTGTTTTTGTGTGCAAATTCCAGCCTTCATCACCAGTGAACAGCAGTGAGTGTGTGAACCAGGTGCCTGCTGTGGAGGCACCTACACAGCAATGTTCACTGAACAGCCATTGAGGAGACACTATTTATAGCCCCTTGGTTCATCTGGGTGATCAGTTGTTCAACAGTTCCTTGTCTGTTCACCCATACACATCACTGCAGCCTCATTCACCACTGTCATCTATGGCCTGTCATGCACCACAGTTGCCTTGGCACTGGAGATGAATAGCATCATTTTGCCATGCACGATATACTTTAACCGCAACAACATGCAAACAGTTTACAAACTTAACTGCTTTGGAAATGCTTTCATCCATGACCCAAAAGCCAATGAACATGCTCTTTTGGTCATGAGATAAATTGCTCCATTTCTGCAATACGACAATGACTGGACTGTTCTCTGCATCCCCCAGACACATTTTATATACCCTGCACTGTTAGTGCTGCCACCTGCCATCTGTGGGTGTTACTGCACGTTGACATCAAACATAGGCGTTGGTCACATTAATGTGACTGCACTGTGTATATACTCCTTCAACCTTTCAACTTTTCCTTCTTTGCTTAGTACTGATTACCCACCTGAGCTCTTGATACTCATATAGCTGCTATTCTTTTCTCCAAATGTCTCTTTAATTTTGCTGTAGGCACTATCTTGTCCGTAGTTATAATTGCTTCTGTATTCTTTTATTTGTCTTCTAGCCATTCCCGCTTAGCAGTTTTACATTTCATGTCAGTCTCATTTTTTTACATGTTTGTATTCCCTTTCGCCTGCCTCATTTGCTGAATTTTTATATTTTCTCTTTTCATCAGTTAATTTCAATATCTTCTGTACTATCCAAGCATTACTACTAGGCTTTGTTTCTTTAACCTATTTGATCCTCTGTTGCCTTCACTGCTTCATCTCCCAAAGGTACCCATTAGTGTTCTACAGTATTACTTTCTGCTTTTTCTGTCAATCATTGCCTAATGCTCTCTCTGAAACTCTTAACAACCTCTGGTACTTTCAACCCATCTCCTTAATTTCCTACTTTTTTTCAATTTCTTTAGTTTTAATGTACAGTTCATAACTAATAAATTATGGCCAGAGTCCACCTCTGCTTGTGGAAATGTCTTTGTCAAAATATTGCTCACTAAAATTTGTGTAATGAGTACACAAAACAAGATTTCATAACCTTGAAGAAAATATATGTACCATATAATTACCATTTCAGGTGACCTGTATGTCAAATTAGTTCTTTTTTTCACATATTCTTCACACATAAATTTGTGAGGTTATAATCTGGAGCCATCTTCCCCAAAAATCCTCTCTCATTCTTACACTGTATTATTAGTTTTGAGTGTATTGGAAACTCCAAATCCAGTAGTGTAGCAACAACCAGGACTGAAGTGTATTATATCTACCTGTGACCAGAATAATTTATATTTCATGACTAAGAACAAGGCTTAAATAATGTAAGCAGACTCAAATACATGTAGGTTGCAATGGTTAGAGATGAAGAGCCTTGCACCAGATAAACTAATGTGGAAAGCTGCATCAGACCAGTCTTTGGAGCTAAAGACCACAATAATAATGAACAACACAACTAATCTTCTTCCCAGTTTCTCTAAACCATAGAAAATTCACAAATCCTCTTAAATGACTGCTGGTAACTTTGAAAAACCATTTCATTCATTGTACTGATAATTGTTCTCAATAATTTCTTTTGACTTGTGGATTTAAAGTAGACCTCAATGAGTTATTGCAACTGTCATTTCACTGTTACTTTAATTCCAAACAATAGAATTTTTTCTACAGAATATGTTCTTTATTTTTGTGTGTTTGTAAAATATAGACCTTCTGTGCCATATGTAATTGTACTAACTAGTAATAAAGAATTATAAAAGTATTGCTTTTAGGATATATTGTCATAACATAATGAAAACACTTATAGACAGGAACTTTCATTGCTTATTTCTTTATTTTGTTTTGTGTTTCATTGGTGAGTTCCACTGTAACAGGTTATAATTTAGACAAGCATTCTCTATGTTGTGAATGAGAAAATGACTTGCATGTGTTTAATTAAGTTAATTAACTGTATCTTGCTTTTCATAGTTAATAAGGTAGTTTGTGTGTGTTTTATAAAAATCTAAATAATAGAATACAAGGTGGAAGGCATCATAACTCTTTGTGCAGCTGTGGTGTACTTAGTGCATGAAAAGTGTGACAATTCTTGCTGATTTTGTACATAGGTTTTGATTGAGTGTTTTGTTTATGTGTATGTATCTAGGACTTGTATAGCATTTGCTGGAAGCAATCCAATGGTCTCTTCTATAAAACTGTTATCTTTCCAGAAAAATATAATGGAACAATAAAGCCATAATATTTTGCTCATTTTGTGCCCTAGCAAATTTAAAAATAATTATTGTACTCTGAACGTCAACTTTCCTTACACACGACTAATCTTCTTCCCAGTTTCTCCAAACCATAGAAAATGCACAAATCCTCTTAAATAACTGCTGGTAACTTTTTACAATTTTGCAATGGCAGCACATGATATGACATATGTGCCCTACATTCCAGGTTTCTGAACTATCCTCCTGCCTCCAGCATTTGCTGGAAGCAATTCAATGGTCTCTTCTATAAAACTGTTATCTTTCCAGAAAAATATAATGGAACAATAAAGCCATAATATTTTGCTCATTTTGTACCTTAGCAAATTTAAAAATAATTATTGTACTCTGAACGTCAACTTTCCTTACACCTCGCTACATGCTCTGGTATGAAAAATAGTTATATAATTGCATAGACAATGTGTTCCCTCATGTAAAACTTCCCACATAAATTAATATATTGTGGCACATATCAGAGCTGTATTTTTCTGTGGATAGATTTGTGTTGATTTCTTCCATTATTTAAACAATGGAAACTCCATGATGGTATAACATCAATATGGAAAGGAGCGATTGTTAATCAGCACATAGAGGAGGCATTGAGTCACAGACAGGCACAATAAAATGTAAAAGCTTTCAGACAAAGCCCTTCTTCTGGAATAGAAGTATTCATTGAAAGATTCTTTAAAAAAATTAAAAAGGGCAGTCACCGTGTGAAGTCGCAATAGTGAAAGCACTAGGTTAGAAGCATATGATTCAAATGTCCATATGATAATCATCATTCATATTTTCCCTGAATCACTTCCTGATGCTAACAGAAAGGTCTATTTTTGTTCACATCCTTTTCCAACTGAACTTAGCTTGTATTTCTCAAGACCATAATGTTTATGGAATGATACACTTTAAATTGCCTCTCTTACTAAATGCTGGAAATTCAGATAACCTGAATTATTTGACACCTTGTATTATTGTTCTGTGCATGAAAGTGCATGGTACGAATATGTCCCACAAAGCCACATGTGAAAATGCGATTTTTTCAGGTGATTTTATCCCAGGTTCTGTTGATCAGGAATAAGGGATTAGCTGTTTTTGACAGACGTTTGTGTAGTAACCATTTATATACCTATTTGAAGAATGATAGTACTGCCTTTAGTATATTTGGTAGGTATAACAATGCCACTACTCAACACGCTCAACGCAGGTGGTGATAACTCAGTAACAACCACGAAACAGAACACCATGTGTGGAACAAAACTGCCATGTGATTGAGCTATGGGAAGCAGAGTGTCTGAACCCATGCATGGCAATATACTGAACATGCATCTGTCGCAGGCAGCTAATGACTGAGCACATGGCAACTCTTGGCATGAAGCAGCAGGCCAAGTCTCTGCTGGATTAATTCTGCAGGAGCACTGGCCAGCTCCAATTACAGCTACTCGCAAGTAGACACTTCTGTCAGTAAATCTGCTCACATGATATAACATATGTGCCCTACATGCCAGGTTTTTGAACTATCCTCCTGCCTCCATCATTAAGTCTTGTGGAGATATTAAACCCGTCCCCCCTGAAAAGGCCTTGTAAGCCCAAAAATCGACAGTGCCGAGCTGGAGAAAGCACAGAGAACCCGGCAGTGGACTAACCACCAAAGGAGGCAACACTGATGCCAGCAGCTCCACTGGGAGAGTGGAAGGACACAGAGGCTGTGATAGATGGGTGCACCGGAGGACGTGTGGATGAGAACAACTCCACGACTGGAGGGGGAGAGGATGTGGAAAGGGAGGGAGTGGGTCAAGATATATGGGCTCCACCATGGCACTTGAGGTGTGAGCTGCACTGGGACCCAAGGCTGCAAGTGACAAGAGGCTAGTGGATATTGTGGAGTGGGTGGCAAGGGTGTGGCACACTGCTGCAAGTGGGAGTCCGCTTCAGGAACAATGTCATGATCAACCCTACCACTCAGCTGAGGCACTGCCTCAGCGGCAATGACATGATGAGTCAGCTGCTCCACAGCGACATTCGCCACAAACAATTGATGACCTTCGTGGCCCACCGTAGCTCCCGGCAGCCATCCCTGCCAGCGGCTGAAGGACCGGTTCCAAATGGCAGCCCCTGGAGGAAAATACAATGGGCCACGGTGGTCCATGGCATGTGACTCAGAATGCAACAAAACCAGGAAACCCTGCAGCTGGCGCCCGTGCAGACATTTCACCAGACTGCATCTATCAACAGGCGTAGTCAGAAATATGACAATACATCATCACGGGAAGAAGCAGTCACAGACTTCTTCGTCTGGATCTTGAATGTATCCACAAAGGCTGCACCTCCAAGTTAGAAGCCAGATTCATTTGTATGAATACCATTGCAAATACAAAAGTCTTCAAACTCCTGTGACACAAATTGCCTGTTGTTATTGGACACATGAGCCCCAGGGGATACCTCAATGGCAAAAATAACCGACAGTTTGTGAACAGTGGCAGTCAACAATGCGGACAAAAGCTTGGCTTCGTACATGAAATTTGACTACACATTAACCACCAACAACTACATGCAGCCTAGAAATGGACTCACAAAATCGATGTTGCTCCCTCACCCAAGAGTGCTCTGGGACCAATCAAGGAGAGAACTGGCACAGTGGTATCACCTGGCTGTGTGCACAATCCCCGCAAGCCCACACCACATGTTCGATGTCATGACAGATTGCCTGCCAGTAGACACAATGTCATGCTAACACTTTCATCTGAGTCATATCCCAGTGCGACACATGCAGCAGCTGGAGATGCAAGGACACAATGCTGAGAGGGCAACCCTGTAAACAGCCAGAACAATAACAGTTGCACTGTCTGATGTTAACTCGACGCCACTCACCTCAAAATGTTGTTCATCACAGTATTTGCTTAAATCCTATGTTATTTTTTATAAATATTGCAACACCACCTTTTTCCATAACAGATCTACAGTAATGAGTAGCTAAACTAAAGTTCTCAATCTGTAGCATGTGGATTCCACTCATAACGTGATGTTCTGAGAAACACAGTATATCAGGCTCACTTCCACACTCGTCTTTTTAATTTATTAGCAACTGGTCTATTTTATTCTTAAGGCTACATATATTTTGGTGGAATAAAGACAAAATTTGATTTTTTCTTACCTCTGTGTTTGCGTGATGTTTGCTAGGAGTGGCTTTTTTCAGTACATTAGTTGATAGTATTGCTTGAGGTGTGGAAAACTCATATTGAACACACGAGAGAGATGCTTCACGTAACTTTGAATCCTCATCTCTCTTGTTACCATAAAAAATGCTGAGTTTGTTTTCTGTTACGTGTAGGATGGGCAATAGTTACCGCTGAATATTACTGCTGAATATTTTAGCCACGTACTACTTATTACAATCTTCAGAAAGACCCACAAAGTAGTTAGCCTATAATATTTTATTTTTTTATTGCAACGAAAAGCTCATATTAACATTGAATCAATAACAACAGAACTATTATATATAATCAAAGAAAAACAATCTGTCCCTTGTGCGTGCCGCCACAGAATAATGCTATCCTTCACTGTGCGTCTACCGATATTCTGCTGGCGACTCCCAAACAGCCCCCCTCCGATAGAGCGGAGCTCCAGGAATGTAGGGGTATTTATATTTCACCTGACGCCCAGCTCTTGTGTGTAATGAAGGCATTGGTTGAACTTCTTCAGCTTCTGTTGCTGGTAGTGACGGTACCACTTCCTCTTGTGGTGGTGAGGTGGTGTCATCCTGGTCCAGTGGTGTGGAAGGTGGTGCTTGGTGCCTGACCTCTGTCCTCTTCAGTTGGTAACACATGTGCAGGTTTGAGCTGTTCCAATGATACCGCTTGACTCTTTCCATTTAGATCTATCTGCATAGTATGTTCATCCTGTGAGAGCACTCTGTAAGGTCCAGAATATGGAGACTGCAGCGGTGACTTGACAGCATCCGTCCGTAGCATCACATGTGTACATGAGCTTAGATCTTTGTGCATGAACGTATTTACCACTTCATGTCTCGAGACAGGGGACAGCAAAGTCTGGCCATATGCTCGCGTACCATTTGCAATGTAAACGGCAATTCAGTCTGTCGTGCCCCTTCTTTATCAGTGAAGAATTCTGCAGGCAGTCGTAAGGGTACACCATAAACCAATTCTGCGGTGGATGCCCCTAAATCCGTTTTCAATGCTGTGCGTAGGCCCAACAAAACTAGTGGTAATGCTGACGACTGAGATTGTGCATGGCACATTAATGCAGCTTTTAATGTTCTATGTCAGCGTTCCACCATCCCATTGCTTGCTGGGTGGCATGCTGTGGTGTGATGATGTTGGAACACACAGAGGTTGGCCAATTCTGAGAACAACGTTGATTCAAACTGACACCCCTGGTCTGTGGTGACATGTAAAGGGCAGTCGAAATGTGCGGTCCAAGATGAAAGAAATACGTGTGTCATCGTTTCCGCTGAAATATCCGATAACAGAATCGCCTCTGCCCATCTGGTGAAGCGGTCCACCGCAGTGAGGAGATAACGGTATCCTTCCGACGGCAAAAGCGGTCCCACGATGCCCAGGTGCACATGTGTGAAACGTTGTGTGGTAAGTGGAAAGTCCAGGCACGTTTTTGCCCAATTACAGCAGTCTCTATTTAAACCAGGCCACACGAATCTGTCTGTCATTAGTTTGACGCTGGCATTTATTCCCAGATGAGCCAGTCCATGAAAGCTACCAAATAATTGTCATCGCAATCTCTCAGGTACGAACGGTCTCAGTTTTCCTTGCGATACGTCACACCAAACTCGGAAGTGTTGATCCATAGGTTGTATTTGTTGCAAGCGTAGCCCGGACGTACTATCATGAGAGAATTTAGCAAGTTGCTGGTCTGTTTCCTGTGCTGCAGCTATTTCCTTGTAGTCAATAATCTGAGAGATTGTTTCCAACCTAGACAGAAAATCTGCCACAACATTCTCAGCTCCTTTTATGTGCTGCAGGTCTGTCGTAAACTGGGCGATAAACTGGAGTTGTCTAAATTGTCGTGGTGAGCAACCATCCTTGTTCTTACTGAAGGCGAAGGTAATTGGCTTGTGGTCTGTGAAAACAGTGAATGTTTTGCCTTCTACTTGCGGTTGTAAATGTCTGATGGCTTCATAAATTGCCAGTAGCTCCCTATCATAGGCACTCCATTTTACTTGTGATGATGTAAGCTGGCGGGAGAAGAAACCTAGAGGCTGCCAATTGTTTCCCACCTTTTGGTGTATAGCTGCACCTATTGCCTGTTGGCTCACATCCACAACAATTGCCAGTCGAGCTAGAGGAACCGGATGTGCCAACATTATTGCCTGACATAGACAGGTTTTGATCTTGTCGAATGCCATCTGCATCTCTAATGTCCACTGTAAAAGTCGTTTGCCTACTGCATCGTTGCCGACTAGTGCTGACGTCAAAGGTGCTTGAATGGCCACCGCATTAGGCAGATGTTGTCTGTAGAAGTTAACTGCTCCAAGAAACCGGCATAGTTGGCGATAGTCGATGGAGCGAGTCATCTCTTCGATAAGGTCGAGTTTGTCTTGCAGTAGGCTGATACCGGCTGCTGTCACTGAGTAGCCCAAGAATGGCACCTGACGTCATCAAAGTAAACACTTTGATTCATTGACCAAAATGCCATATGCCTCAATACGTTGGTAAACAGCCCTTAGATGTAGTTCGTACAATTCCTCAGACAATGAAAAAACCAAGATGTTGTCGAGGTACGCGAAGCAATGTGGTAAACCTTTGAGGACTTTGTCAATGAAACGCTGCCAAGTTTGTGCCGCATTTTTTAACCTGAACGGCATATGGAGGTATTCGAATAAACCGAATGGTGTTGTGACAGCCGCTTCGGTATATCAGCAGGTGCAACCGGTATCTGGTGATACGCTTTTTTGCAATCAATGACACCAAAAATGGTCGCTCCTGCAAGTGCGTGCGTAAAATCCCTGATATGTGGTATCGGATAACAATCGGGGATGGTATAAGTATTTAGTGCCCTGTAATCTCCGCATGGTCTCCAAGTCCCATCTTTATTCTTTACAAGGTGAAGTGGCGATGACCACGGACTGTCGGATCTATGGACGATTCCCGAGTGTAATAATTCTTCGAACTCTGCCTTTGCTGCAGCAAAACGATCCGGAGATAACCGGCGTGGGCGTTGAGACACTGGTTGACTGGGTGTAGTCCTGATGTGATGTACCGTATTGTGCTTTATTGTCTGCCCACCAGACATGAATTCGCAGTTTGCTACTTGTCTGCAAAAAGACGTGGACATAGGGCTTCGTCCTAGGGCGCCTCTAATGCACTGTGTCCCCCGTCGAATGCTCACTGAGCTAATAGATACCTCAAGTGCATAATGAAACAAGAAATCTGCACCCAATATTGCGTCTGACACATCGGCAATTACGAAAGTCCATGGTAAACTTTCATAGAACCTGAGGTCTACCTCTATCTGACGTTTTCCATAAGTCGCTATCGACGTCTGGTTTGCTGCTGTGAGTTTTGACTGAGATGGAGGGAGCTTCACATCACAGTTTCTAACAGGCAATGCACTAACGTCCGAACCTGAGTCGACTAGATAAGCATGGCCAGAGTTAAGGTCTGTAACAAACAGCCGATGGGACAGTGAAGGTGAAGAAGAAAGGTTACTCGCCCGTAGCTGCCCCTTGTCAATCTCACCTCGTAATAGTAGGCGCTGGTGCTCGAACGCACGACTGGCGGCGCCTAACACCGGCCGCTGTCGCCATTTGGGTGACTGCAGGGCGATGTGCAGGGCGTCGCCTTGCTTCCGAATCGTCGATGGTGCCAGCAGATATGCTCCTTAGACACAATGTCATCTTCCTTGCTCTTCTTGTTTGTGCCTGTCTTGCCTCTGAGCAATGCCGATATCTGCTGCTTCAATTCGTCAACTTGTTTTCATAGATCATCCAGTTGTTAAGAAACGTCTGGCTGTTGGCGTCATCGTATCGCCACCGTTTCCTGTGAGTCTGTACTGTTGTGTCCGAACATCACCGTCGATGTATGCGCTGCGTCTAACAAGGTGTAGAACTTGTCGGCTAATGAGATCAGCGACGAGATATCTTGTGCGTCTGACAGCGTCACAGCCGTTCTAACTGCCTCTGGCAACTGCACATGCCATACATGTTGCAGTGTTGTATCTGGCAACTTGGTGTCATTGTCTAAACTTCGCAGGTGATGCCAAAATTCCGAAGGTGACTTATCTCCTCTCCTTTTACCGTGCAATATTTGCTGGATACGTTGTTCGACCGGCCGACATAGTCGCTCAATGAGTAACTGCTTAAAACGCATATACTTTTGCATGGTGGGCAGCTGAAGTATTATATCTGCGCTGATTGTTGCTGTTTTATTGTCAAGCACACTAACAGCGATCTTGTCTCTTTGTTTACAATGCCATGATGCTGGAAAGTCAGATCAAGCATTGCAAGCCACAGTTCAGGTTTATCAGGTATGAACTGTGGTGGGCGTAATTTCATCTTGCTACTGTTCTCTGTCGAAAGGCCGTTACTTGATGGCGCAGAAAAATTCAACACAGCGTTTTCTTGTTCTTCAACGTCACGTCGTAATTCCTCAATGTTCTTTAGCTAAACGTCGCGCCGATCCATAACACTCTGTGTGCCATGCGGACTCGCCGATCTCCTGGTGGATGAAATTGAACTGGGCTGCATTTGTTCATCTACAATGAAATTCTTTATACGGGGTCACCACTTTAGCCACGTACTACTTGTTACAATTTTCAGAAAGACTCACGAAGTAGTTAGGCTATACCGGTAATATTTTATTTTTTTATTGCAATGAAAAGCTCATATTAACATTGAAACAATAACAACAGAACTATTATATATAATCAAAGAATAAACAATCTGTCCCTTGTATGCGCCATCACAGAATAATGCTATCCTTCACTGTGCGTCTGCAGATATTCTACTGGTGACTCCCACAATATGTTGTTTTAGCTGTTGGTTCCGCCACTGACGATTCTGCTGTTTTTGAGGAATCTTCTTTTTCTTTTGCTGAGACTGGTCCCATACCAGTACATGGAATTTTTCTGTTTGCTCTCTCTCTGTTCGCAATGATTTCATTTATCATTTTACATGTAAAGTTTTTTCCTTCATAATTTAGATGCATTCCATGTTTGGTATGCTGGCATCTGTCCAATTTGCCTATATTGAGGACGCTACATTTTCCAAACAAAGAACACATCTGCTTTATTTTAATGTTAGTTTTTTGAATTTCTTTGTTTACACACGAGTGATACATTAGATCATATCTGTGTGGTAATGTTGCCACTATCGTATTTTTTTGTTTACTGCATTCAAGGAATTTCTTTAGTTCAGTAAGACAGTTATTTGCTTCGTTTTTCGCAACATCATTTGCACCCGCTATACACACGACATAGTCATTTTTTCCCAACATTTTATCTTGTAAATCAACACCAATAATGTTTTTTGCTGTTGCTCTTGGCTTCACAAACCTCTTGTGTCGTATTTTGTGTTTTCTTTAAATAGTCTCGTTGTTTTTCTGCCGTGACTATCCGTTAAAAATAATACATTACTTTCGTAATGTATTATTGCACTATTGTACATTTTGGTTGATAGTGTCTATCTCATAACTACATGCAATAGATGTCCCATTATTATGTACAATAGATGGCATGCTCAATTTCACACCTTCATTGTTTGCGTTAATGCTGAACTCAGAGCCAGTATCACCATTCTGATTACAAAGTTTGTTCAAAAGTTCATGTTCCCTTGCCAATGTTAGGCCTAAATCCGCCTTTTCACTCACAGAAAGCACTTGATATTTGTTCTTATCTGCCAACTGTTTGGTGTTTTTACTCCCTGGTGATGCTTTCGTATTCATACCTCTGTTTTTATATGATATATTTGTCCACTCATTAGAGTTTTTTTGCGGAAGAGAACTGGCCTTTTGCTTGACTAATGACTCACTTATTTCTTTTCGAAGTTCTGACATCTCACTACTCAATACACTGACGATTTGCTGAAGGCTAGAAATACGCTCATTTAATTTCACAATTTCGTCCCTACAATTCACACACACTGTACTTTTACAGATATTATTTTCATTTTTCGCAGGAACACTACTCACTTGTACACACAACATCTCCACCATCTTGAAACACAACTGCTGGCAAGTTTCATTGTTGTATATCTGTTAGTTACTGTCCAGTGCTGTATTGAGTAGAATGTTGTGTTGCACAATTTACGAATTTTGAGATGGCAGAGTTAGAGGAAAGTGTGTCCGCATTAAATTTTGTGTGAAATTCAAGAAAACCCTTCCAGAGACACACCAAATGATGCAGGAAGCCTATGGTGATGAATGATTAAGCCGTACTCAGTGTTATGAATGGTTCACGTGGTTTAAAAATGGCTGGACATAAGTTAAATATGACCCTCATTTAGGACGCCCTTCATCATGTGGCAATGATGCTCGTGTCAGGAATGTCAACAAAACTGTGCATGCCAAACAAATACTGACTGTCCGAGAGATTTCAGAAGCATATAACATTTCACTTGGATCGTATCATGATATCCTTAAAGGGCATCTTGGAATGCATCAAGTTGCCACCAGATTTGTCTCACAGCGCTTGAGTCAAGACCAGAAAGACCTCCACCTCAAAATCTGTGATGAGCTTTGGATCACACAAATGTAATGAGATTTTCCTTGAAAGAATCATAACTGGTGATGAGATGTGGAACTATGGTTATGATAAGACTAAGGTTCAATCTTTGCAATGGGTTGGGAGAGATTCTCTAGGACCAAAAAAACTCATCACATCTGGTCAAATGTCAAAACCATGCTTTGAAGGTTTTGTTCATCATGAATTCATGCCATAGGAACAAACTGTTGATTGATGGTACTAAAGGGACATGTTGCAATGTCTGTGAGGAAATGTGAGGAGGAAATGGCCTGAAACGTGGCAAGACAATTCATGGCTCTTGCATCATGATAATGGACCAACATATTCATCCCTGTTGGTGCATGGCTGTTGCACAAAAAACTAAATCACTGTGCTGCCTCATCCTCCATACTCTCCAGACCTGGACTCTGAAGAAAGTTCCAAAGTTAAAAACCCCATTGAGAGGACAAAGATTTGCAATGACACACAAGATAAAAAAAAATTCAGGGATGGCACTTCATGTGATCCAGCAAGAGACATACCAAGACTGCTTCTGGAAGTGGAAACAGTGTTGGGAGTGGTGTATCAATTGTAGAAGAGAGTATTTCAAAGGAAACGATACACAATAAGTAAAAGGTAAGTGTAGAAAAGTTTTGTAGACAAAGTTCCAGAATTTTTTGAAAAGACCTTGTATGAACCCATAAGCCATCAATATGATTAGTGGAGGACAATGACAAACAATTCACCAGTCTGCTGGCGGGAGGGGGGGGGGGGGGGGGGAGGGAGGGGGGGGTGTTATGACCACAGTCCCAAACCCTATGTATTGTCTCCACACATCTATTTTTTTGTCATTTCCACTGTCTCCTCTCCCTCTCTTTCTCTCCCACTAACATTCTCTCCTGTATCTGACCATTGCTACCACATCTCTGCTATTCTTTTTCAATACAAAAAAAAAAAAAAAAGCACAAAATGTACGCATGCCAAAATAATTGGTGAAGAAGGCAGAATGAGGATTGAGTTAGTTGATTTCCAACTTTTTTCTCAGAGTCTTTTAAAGAGGAGCATATTCACCTTTTTTGTGCTCCAAAAAGGCCACTTTTCAACTGGTTCCTTTCTTGTCCCTGTTACACCTGTTACAGAAGGTTGTGCTGCTTACATAAAATGAATTCTGTAGGTCAGTAAAGTTTTGACAATTTATCAAATATTTACATACTTTTGACACATATAAACAACAAATTATGGTGAAAATATAAGGTCAATGCAACTTAAGTTCAATTTGCACAACTTTACATAAAAATAGACTACATTCTTATGTATGTTTGATTTGCAAGCACAAAGAATTCCATATGACAAAATAATTTTTGTAAGGTGCTTGCACCACCAGGTAGCACCATCAAATAGTTTCCAGCTCAAGACAGCCTATATAGGTGTGAAGTGCCCATTTTAGTTATAAAGTTTTATTGGTGAAAAAATGGTGACCTCATAACTCTTTTGATATCCCAGAACCCTTGCCATGTGTTCAATATGTCAGTTAAAGTTACATTTACATCTTTAAATCCTTATTCTAGAATAAAATGCTTATTTTATGTGCATGAATACAATAATTTTGAACCTCTTGGATGTCAGTATCAGGTAATGATACTGAAAAGAGTTTCAAGGTCCCCCAAGAGTATTATCTTAAGAACATATGGTAAAAATATTGATGGTCTGCCATGAATATAAATTATAGGAATGGCCATCCCCACAACTGGTACTTCTGTTCCCAAAAATCATTGTTTTTTGGGTTTTCTCAGGCAGTACCCACGAACAAATGGTGCTTCTATATGCCATCTAAGACCCAACCTAGATTACACCTAAAGGAAAAGAGCCAATCAGTTTGCTGTTTGCCCAATTTGCTTGGACTGGAGGAAGTGTATAACTTTTAAATTTTGACCCCATATTGTAGCTACAGTACACCCATACTTCCGATGTTAATACAAAATGGTCATTAGGCAAAGAGCCATCCAAAACCTTTGACCTCTTATCTCTATGATCAATAAAACCCAAGAAATTACCACTTGAAAAATCTGATTTTTGCGTGCAGCTTTTTGGGACATATTGGTATTGTGCACTGTTGAGCATGGATCAATTGCTGACAATGATCTATCTGTTGGGTAAAAAAAAAGAAGAAGAAGAAAGTGGCCTAGCGGGACTATCCAACCACCATGTCATCCTCTGTGGAGGATGCAGATAGGAGGGGCATGGGGCCAGCATGGGGTCAGCACACCGCTCTCCTGGTCGTTATGGTGGTATTTTTGGCCGAAGCCGCTACTATCTGGTCGAGTAGCTCCTCAATTGGCATCACGAGGCTGAGTGCACCCCGAAGAATGGCAACAGTGCATGACGGCCTGGATGGTCACCCATCCAAGTGCCGACCATGCCCGACAGTACTTAACTTCGATGATCTCACGGGAACCGGTGTAGCCACTGTGGCAAGGCCATTGCCTCTATCTGTTGGATGGGGACATGAATCTGATGACAATGAGTTTCACACTTCTCATTTTCTGAACGTTATCAAAGCAACCACAGCATTACTTTGTATATGAGATGACTACTGATATCAATGTTGAAACAACAGTCACACTTTGTAAAGGAAGGGTGCAGTGATTGTGAATGAAAATCACCTCTGCAAATAAGTGGCTGAGCAAATGAGTAGCTTTCATAGCCAACATTAACACTGACTTCACATTTTTTAAACTTTTTCTATGATTTGTCTTGTGCCTCATGCATTCTAAATAAAAATGAAATTAATGGAATCACCCAATATCTCGTTAAGGTCAGTTTTTAATATCTAAATAAATGTACAAAAAATTGTCAGTGGCCTACGCAGCATTTTAGTGGAGGAATACATATTTTCCAAGATGTGAAAAATGGTTGAATTATCTGAACATTACATGAAATCATTTCTACCAGCTTTCAAAACTAGTAATTCTAGGAAATCTTAAGAAGAATTATGTAGCACAGCCACCCATGATGCTCCTCAAAGAGAAACACTGCAGTACAGGAAAAGATGAAAATTATCAATTTAATCAGTATTTTTCAGATAGTGTTTCAGTTTGTATTTTTGTTGTTTGTATAGCAAATAATTTCTGTCAATTTCTTTCTAAGTTCTTTGAAATCACACATTTGGTGTTTCAGCTTTTTACAATTGTTTAGCAGCAATGGGGCCCATAGCCATAACAAATTTTCTGAATGATAACGATCTGTGATACTGGCTACAATTGATTTGATTGACACATGCTTTTATTTTATAGAATAACAGAATATTTAATCCATCAATGACAGCCAGTGCAGCAGACTGTTATCATTAAAAAAAGTTTCAAGTACATTTGATTTTCTATTTCCAAATACTTTTGCATTCTAAGTTATGCTGCAGTTGTTAGTTTTTCAACAGGTGGTAAGTGGTCATACTTCTTAAATCACAGGCAGTGCTAACCACAGTTTTACTTGGCAGTGTAGGGATAATTGTATTCAGGAAATTTAAAATTGAAAACATTCTGTTCATCTTAATTTTGTTGCTCATTCAAAAACTAAATAATTTTTATAGTTGCACATAGGCATTTCCAGCTAACATCTCACATTAAGTTCAGGACATGTAAATTGCAATAACTAATACTATGTACTAGACAATATGGTTCAGTGTTACATTTAATATGTATTTTGTTTGTTTCTATGCCTATCCAGTACTGCAAACGGTTCAGAGCTGGCAAACGATGCTGTGAATTTGAGTGTTTGGATGATCTTCTTCCTCCCGGCTTTGGAGACATGGAAGACTCCAGTTCAACAGCAATCTGCAATCACATTCTGTTAATAACATCACTTTTGATAAAATTATGGAGGTAACTACCTCAGCAAAGAAACTGCAGTATGTGACATATTCCACTGTTAGTCATTAAAATTTTTATGGTGCCTCCTTTACAGAACATTGAATGAAGTAATTCATTCACATATCTAAGTCTTATCCAGGTATTTACAAAAAGTCCATAATTTTTAAAATTATTATAAGAATCACATGAATACCACTGTGTTGTAAAACTTTGACATTCTGTACCAAATCTCCACTGTTTGACAGAGGAAGTAATTAAGTAAAGCAACAATCTTTTAACTATCCTGTAGTCATATCGACTTCATTAATCTTGTAATTTCTCACATTAACATGCTAGTAGGCTTATCATAGCTTACGCAACAGCAAACTTCCATATATAAAATGGTTTTTAAAAAATTGCAATAATTTTCTGACACCTTTTTGTGTATATTATTAGTTACAGGAAGAAGTGGTGTCAGTCAAAAGGATCTATGAAACTTAATGAGCAAACACTCTGTGCACTTTCAGATGATTAAAATATACTGTGATTCATGGCAATAACCATTCATGTAAATGAAATCATTTAAAATGTACATATACCAATCTGACTAATATTTTGTGTGCATGCAATACATAAAAAATGAAGATAAAAAGTTCAGTCCCTTTTGTCTTTCAAATAGTTTGAAATGGGACCATCTGACAACATCTGAAAGAGAATGTTGCTTGATTCTACTGTTGTAACTTAGTATTTTACACAGGAATGTACATTATGCAGAGACATCTTTATTTTTTAATTTACATAAATTTCCAACAATAAATGTTACTAAAGATTTCCTTACATATCCTGAATAACCTATGTAATAGCCTTGCTCATTGTACAAGGTGCCACAATATTACGCTGCATGGAAAATATTTGTTGTGTGCAACAGTATACTAACAGAAACTTATCACTACAAAAATAGGTAACCCATACTTAAATATCAGGAACATTTTTATATTGTGTGATTTTATTTAATAGAAATGTTTAAATTAGAGCATTGAATACTTCTACTTTCTTAACTATACTTTCTCTTCCAACACTATGTTCCTCTTTCAAGTAACACCAAAACCAGTTAAATATCAGAATAGTATGAAAACTTTTTTACATGGCCTAACATTCTAGATATTTTAAATTTTATTGTAGTCCATTGCTTTGTGCTTCATTTTTTGTAAACTACGTAGAGTAGCTTCAAATGGCAGCCTACAATTCATTCATCAGTCATGCATAAGACTATCAATTACATTGAACAGTGTGACATGCAAAATTGCAAAGAAATGTGATTTCCTTGATTTAAAAAAAAAGAAAGATGTTCATATTGAAGCTCTTTATAATGGAAAACTCAGATGTTTTCCAGAGTATACTTCAATCTACTGCAAGAAAATGTTAAAATACAAAGATTTTAATACAAAAGGAACAACAGTTTTTAGATTTTTAAAATATACAACTCCTTATATTTCTGATATGTCATACCTATGTCCTACATTCAAAATGATTAAGTGGTGCATCTCCAAATTGTTCATCTGCTATAAAATTATTCAAGCTAAAAACCTGAAATATGTCCATATCATTTAACATATCACATTTTACCTGCTGAACAATATATTATGCCTTTCTGAAAGGCTATAAAACTAATATACTATTTTCTCCTGAAGTTGGACTTTATTAGACCTCCATTTTAAAAGACATATAAGATATTATCCATACCCATGTTGGAATTTTAATGTGAAATTTACTAACTTCAATTACTAAGTGTGTTCAGAGATTGGGAAATCACATTTCTTGAATCTGAATTAGATCTGCTTTCTACAGATATATTTTATGAATATTTCTCATAAGAACTGAATAAATATATAAACAGTTTTATTAAATTAAATCCTCAAATTTTCATTTTGAAATAATGGTTACTCTTGCAATTATGTCCAGTCTCCTGCACTCTGATTTACAGCTGTGATGTCTGTTCAGTAGACTTTAACTTTTATCTCATTTTGACATTCACTGTTCTCCACTTGTAAACTGACAACACTTGATCGACCTGTTTTGACAACATAATGGTACTCCAGTGTGTAACTATTTTTTTACATTTTATGTGTAGCAATTGCTTGTGATGATAATATTTGTAGCAACTTACTTACAAATTAAAGAGCTTCAATTTTTTACTTAATTGTGCATAAATTTTTAAAAAAAACACACAGAGTCCATATTTACAGAACATTAACTGGATATCATGTTTTATATGAACAAATGTAGACAACTGTGCCTACACTCTCTGTTATTGAATTGTCTATATTCTATTGAATTCAATGTGAGACCAAGAAAAGAAACTTTTAATTTTGATGGAAAGATACATATGAATAAGATGTGCTACCATGGTGAAGTCCACAGTTCCACTAAAATGAGCTTGTTTAATGCAGAGATTATCAATGCTGATGATTTTTTCTTCATCCTGTTGCCCATTCTGTGGCCTTTTGAGCCACATAATAGTGATGATGGTGATGACATGGATGATGGTGCTTATGTATTGTAAACAACAACTTTTATGACTTGCATTCCTCTAGAGCACAATATTTTGTACATTTACTGTGTTATTATTTTTTGTCGTCAGTACATTCACTTTCCTGCAATGCTTGTGAGCTAATATTAATAAAGTATTTATTTACCATATATATTATTTTCTGATAATTATGTAAAATGATGAATTTGAAAGTGGCAGTAAAGAGTTTTGTTATGACAAGAAGAAACAAGTGTAAAAAAGTAATCTATCATATGTTATGTTATTGGCATAGTATTTCCGATACATTGTTTTAAAAAAAGAAGGTGTACAGGTATTTTTGTATATGAGAAATAACTTCAGTTTGTTAGTTGAACTGTTAATAATGGAGCAACTGGAGAGCAGTGTCATTTGGAGCCATCCATCAACAGTTCAGTCAGCTGTAGAGGTTTCTCTGTTCCTTAATTAAATTGATCATTAGCTAATCTTGCTCATTTGTGCACACTGAAGTGTTACAGAAGTTTTTTTACTTATGTCACTTGTTGTTTGTATATCTGAATGATAAATTTTTATATTGTGTATACAGTAAGTGTTTATAATAATGATAAATAAAACCATTTCTAATGTAAACTGTTGTTCCTGAAGTGGCTCTCTCAAAGTACATTGACCTACACTATCAAGGACTACACTAAATCTTGATTAACAAATCTAAATGGTGAATTAGTAAACCTCTTATAAGGTAAGTTTTGAACTGGTGTCAAGTGACACCAGAAGACAAATGAGCAAAAATGAACACTCACTTCCCACCTTATTTACTCATTAATGTCCTTTTTGCTCATAATAATCAGCAGTTTAATGCTCAGTCATACAAATACTCATATTACATGGTTACAAATGAATAAAAATAACTGAAGGTACCAGAAGTAGAGGTGGACAGACATGCACTATATGGGGCTCTATGTCTGGAGTTCATAAGCATTCAGATATATAATGAACCGAGGTGGCACTAGCACGTGGATGAATTAACAGAAAACTTCATTCTCCTTGCTTTCCATTTAAATATCTCTCTCATTTTGATGATTTGCTGATGGAACGGGTAGCTTACTGTCACTCAGTAGCCATACTGTCTAGGAATAATCTGGAGCAAACCAGCTAAAGTCAAAAAAGTATTTATTGAAGTTTCAATAAACACAATGAGTTAACAAAAAGCATTGAGTTTTGTTTTCTAATAGTTTGGTTTTAATCCACACATGTTTTATTCTAAAATCCACTGTGTTGACAAACTTAAGAGTCTTACATGGCATGTTTTGTTGTTGCTCCAGCAAACTGTATGCATTTGGCCAAAGAGCCTGTAAAGCACAAGAGGGTATAAGTGCGAGTGTTGTGACTCAAAAGGCAAAGATGAACAAAAGCATTGTTTTGTTGTTGCTCCAGCAAACTGTATGCATATGATCAAAGAGCCTGTAAAGCACAAGAGGGTATAAGTGCGAGTGTTGTGACTCAAAAGGCAAAGATGAACAAAAGCATTATGTTCATACAAACAAAAATTTAATCAAACGAAGTATCTCCAAGAGTGAAACATGCTATTAAAAAAATTTACTTTTAACAGTATTTATTCTACAGAAGTGTTCAGCTAAGAATATTGTTTAGATTGATAACTGAACATCTTGCAGAAGCCTCTTCAGAAACCTATGGATCATTATACTTACATCCAAATATGTATACTCTCAAATGGTATTTGTGTTTAATTAAAGTGAATTTAGGATAAACTGTGTAACTGACAACTACAGTACTTGAAGTAAAAATTACTGTCACATAGGCTATGCATACCTATTGAGCATGCAGAATAGAGTTTTATATTCTGAGTCCAAAAATTGTGTAACAGGTTACCAGTAGATATGATGTAGGGAACTAAAAATAACAATAAACATAGTAAACTAATACCTCATTAAGTACTCCAGCAGTTTATCAGAATATCTGGACTGAGGGACGTAAATTCTGCATAACTCTAATTTTTATATCTAACATTTTTTATCTTTACTAGTGTGTGGATAGCTGATTTTGTTATGTGTAAAGTTACATAAAGGCTTTGTTTGAAGTCTTAGATAAAAAATATCAGCTGCATAGAAAAACAGGAATACTAGCTTTTGTTGCTAAAGCAGATAAAAATAAATAGAGAAATTTGAAATAATTATTAGTATGAGTTGAAGCACTAAACATAATTTGTTGTTAATATACTTTATAGAAATAGCCTGCAATAAATCTTTCTGCACATGAATGTGTAACTTTGATTCAGTCCACATCACTGAAAGCTCTTCTTTATTATGGGATTTATGGAGCATGATTTGTGAATGAGATGAACAGATTTACACAAAGTACTTCACACAAAGGCTATTTCCTTATAGATATCTTATCTTTAGTGTGGAGTGGGGTTCTCCATTATAGAAAAAAGTTCCTCACTAAGCTCATTTCAGTACAAAGCAACAACAATGGAATTCATTCTTTAATTAATTTGCATATTGTATTGTGTGAATCCTGTCATGAAGAAGACCCTTCAGGGATATGGACTGAAGCAAGTGATACATAAACAGCCATAAGTTACCACCACTAGCTACTCCTCTGAAGTGTACTAATAATAAGTTATGACTAGTGCTAATATACTCAAATTGATACTTGTGTTAATTACTTCTACATTACTATATAAGTGTATTGTTGTTTACCAATCAAGAAGTACACAACAAATACCACGAGAGGCTGCCACCACACAGCCACCACCACTTACCTGGCGTCTCTCAGATCTGTGCAAAAATGTCCAGATGGTGCTCGTAAACCCAGACTTTCCCCTGCTTTGGTCCATCATGTATGATGGTCGATAGTGTAGACTGTCAATAGGCAATGCTGTCCACCACAAACTCCTTTGCCTCCACCTCGTATTAGCAGACATGGGAATCCTTCCACCAACAGGCTCAAAACATGACATGCTGCTAACACTCAGACATTTCAGCTGCAGTGAGTAGACAGTCCTGAATCAGCACTTAGACATTTTGGTTCACTGCCTGCACTCTGCTCGGTACGGTACTCTTGTAGACTACCTTCCATCTTACCTGTCACTATTTACAGAGTAACTGACCTATCAAGAGCGTCTGCAACATTATTATCAGCTATACATAGACTGCCAAGAGACAGTAAAGTTATTTTAGATATCAAGAAAAGGATAGATTGCTACTCACCACATAGTGGAGATGTTGAGTCACAGACAGGCACAACTAAAAGACTACTAAACACATAAGCTTTCAGCCAGAAGGTCTCCTTTGTCTCAGGCTGCCAAGCCAAAGCCAGACTGCCAAAAACTGTGCATGACGGGAGAAGCAATCTGTGTGATGAGGATAAGGAGGAGGCTAAGGGAGGGAGAGATAGCAGGGTAGAGGTGGGGAATGGTAAGGTGTTGGTCGTTGGAGCATACAGGGGCAAGGTGGAGAGAGGGTAGGACACCAAGGTGCAGTTGGGAGGTTAGACGTAAGGAAGGGGGGGAGAGGAGGGTAACGGAAAAGGAGAGAAGTAAAAAGACTGTGGGTGTGCTTGTGGAATAGAAGGCTGTGTAGTGATGGAGTGGTAACACGGAAGGAGATACGTGGGTGAAAGACAATGACTAATGAAGGTTGAGGCCAGGAAGGTTAAGGAAATGCGAAATATGCTGCAGGGAGTGTTCTCACTTGCACAAGTCAGAAAAGCTCGTTGGTAGAAAGGATCCAAACGGCACAGGCTGTGAAGCAGTCCTTAAAATGCAGAACATTGTGTTGGGCAGTGAGTGCAGCAACTTAGTGGTCCAGCTGTTTCTTGGTCACCAATTTTTCGGTGGTCATTCATGCAGATGGACAGTTTGTCAGTTGTCATGCCCATGTAGAACAAAGTACAGTAGTTGCAGCTTAGCTTGTAAACCACATGACTAGTTTCACAGGTAGCCCAGCGTTTGATGGGATAGGCCATTCTTGTGACCAGACAGGAGTAGGTGGAGATGGGAGATGTGTGGGATAGGTCTTGTATCTGTGTCTATTACAGGGATATGAGCCGTGAGGCAGGGGGATGGGAGCAGGGGCTGTGTAGGGATGGACAAGAGTACGGTGTATGTTCAGTGGGCAGTGGGATACCACTGTGGGAGGAGTGGGTAGGATGCTTTTCATTTCAGTGCATGACAAGAGGTAGTTGAAACCCTCACAGAAAATGTGACTCCGTTACTTCAGTCCTGGGTGGTACTTGTAATGACCCCACAAGCTGCACTATACCGGCCCCCATCCCTGTCTTGCTATCCCTCCCTCTCCCAGCCTGCTCCTTACCCCCAACACCCAGATTACTTCTCCCATTATGCACAGTTTTTCACAGTCTGGCCTTGGTACCCAGAGATGGTGGTCATGTGTGTGTGAGCTGTGTTTGCATGAATGTGTGTTTTTATGTTATCTGGCAAAAATAAAACAATGGAAAATCCAGGATGGAATGCAACAATATTATGAGATTTTGGCCAATGGCCTTTGTCAACAATAGACACACATATAGTATGGTGGAGATGGTGGACAGTGAAGTGCTGCAAGTTGGGCAGCGGGCAGGGTGGAGTAGGGGGAGGGGGGGGTGGAAGAAGCAGCGGAAAACGAGAAAAACATAGAGAGAAATGAATAAAAAAATAAATAAAACAAAAAGACTGGGTGTAAAGGTGCAATGTCACCTGTGTAGTGCTACAATGGGAGCAGGAGAGAGGATGGATGTGCGAGGACAGCGACTAACGAAGGTTGAGTTTGGCAGCATGTTCAGCAATGGGGTGGTCCACTTGTTTCCTGGGCACAGTTTGTCGGTGGCCATTCATGTAGACAGACAGCTTGTTGGTTGTCATGCCTACATAGAATGCAGCACAGTGGTTGCAGTTTAGCTTGTAGACCACATGATTGGTTTCACAGTTAGCCCTGCCTTTGATGGGATAGGTAATGTTAGTGACCGGACTGGAGTAGCTGGGGGTGGGAGGATGTATGGGACAGATCTTGCATCTAGGTCTATTACAGGGGTATGAGCCATGAGGTAAGGGATTGCGAGCAGGGGCTGTGTAAGGATGAATGAATATATCGTGTAGGTTCGGAGGATGGTGGAATACCACTGTGGGGGGAGGGGGGGGGGGGGGGGAAGGATAGTGGGCAGGACATTTCTCATTTCAGGGCATGGTGAGAGGTAATCGAAACCTTGGCAGAGAATGTAATTCATTTGCTCCAGTCCTGAGTGGTACTGAGTTACGAGGGGAGTGCTCCTCTGCGGCCAGATGGTGGGGCTTTGGGAACTGGTGGGAGACTGGAAAGATAAGGCATGACAGATTTGGATTTGTAGAAGGTTGGGAGGATAATTACGGTCAGTGAAGGCATCAGCGAGACCCTCGGTATACTTTGAGAGGGACTGCAGATGCAATGACCACGGGTGGCTAGGCTGTACGGAAGGAACTTCTTGGTATGGAATGGGTGGCAGCTGTCTAACTGGAGGTATTGCTGGTTGTTAGTAGGTTTGATATGGACGGAGGTACTGATGTAGCCATCTTCAAGGTGAAGGTCAATATCTAGGAAGGTGGCTTGATGGGTTGAGTAGGACCAGGTGAAGCAAATGTGGGAGAAGTTGTTGAGGTTCTGGAGGAATGTAGATAGGGTGCCCTCACCTTCGATCCAGATAGCAAAGATGTCATCAATGAATCTGAACCAGTTGAGGGGTTTAGGATTCTAGGTGCTTAGGAAGGATTCCTCTAGATGGCCCATGAATAAGTTGGCATAGGATGATGCCATGCAGGTGCCCATAGCCGTACCCAAGATTTGTTTGTAGGTAATGCCTTCAAAGGAGAAGTAACTGTGGGTGAGAATATAGTTGGTCATGGCGACTAGAAAGGAGTTTGTTGGTTTGGATTCCGTCAGGCATTGGGAAAGGTAGTGTTCAATAGCAGTAAGGCCATGGGCATTAGGAATGTTAGTGTACAGGGAGGTGGCATCAATAGTGATGAGCAGGGCACTGTGTGGTAAAGGGACAGGAACCGTGGAGAGTCGATGAAGGAAATGGTTGGTATCTTTTATGTAGGAGGGTAGGTTCCATGTAATAGGTCGAGGGTGTTGGTCTATGACAGTAGAGATTCTCTCAGTGGGGTCACAGTAACTGGCCACAATGCGGTGTCCTGGGTGGTTAGGTTAATAGACTTTAGGAAGCATGTAGAAAGTAGGAGTGTGGGGAGTGGTAGTGGTGAGTAGAGAGATGGACTCTGGGAAGAGGTTCTGGGATGAACCTAAGGATTTGAGTAGTGACTGGAGATCCTGCTGGATTACAGGAATGGGGTCACTGTGGCAAGGTTTGTAGGTGGAAGTATCTGACAGCTAGGGGGGTCCTTCCGTCAGATAATCCTTGTGGTTCGGAACAACAGTGGTGGACTGCAGTTGTTTCTGTGGATGTAAGGTTAGTCTGCATGTTGAAGGATTTGGGGAATGATAGTGAGGCAAGGTTTGAGGTTAAGAAACTCTGCAAACTTAATAGGGGGTGGTTTGGGAGCAGTGGGGCTGGATCACAGTTGGATGGAGGAGTGAACTGAGTTAGTAAAGGTTCAATATGGTCTGAATCCCCCCCCCCCCCCCCCAACCCATGAACCATGGACCCTGCCATTGGTGAGGAGGCTTGCGTGCCTCAGCGATACAGATGGCCGTACCATAGGTGCAATCACAATGGAAGGGTATCTGTTAAGAGGCCAGACAAACGTGTGGTTCCTGAAGAGGGGCAGCAGCCTTTTCAGTAGTTCCAGGGGCAACAGTCTGGATGATTGACTGATCTGGCCTTGTAACACTAATCAAAATGGCCTTGCTGTGCTGGTACTGTGAACGGCTGAAACCAACGGGAAACTACAGCTATAATTTTTCCAGAGGGCATGCAGCTTTACTGTATGGTTAAATGATGATGGCGCCCACTTGGGTAAAATAATCTGGAGGTAAAATAGTCCCCCATTCGGATCTCCGGGCGGGGACTACTCAAGAGGATGTCATTATCAGGAGAAAGGAAACTGGCGTTACAGATCAAAGCGTGGAAAGTCAGATCCCTTAATCGGGCAGGTGGTTAGAAAATTTAAAAAGGGAATGGATAGGTTAAAGTTAGATATAGTGGGAATTAGAGAAGTTCGGTAGCAGGAGGAACAAGACTTTTGGTCAGGTGAATACAGGGTTATAAATACAAAACCAAAAAGGGGTAATGCAGGAGTAGGTTTAATAATGAATAAAAAAAATAAGAGTGCGGGTAAGCTACTACAAACAGCATAGTGAACGCACTATTGTGGCCAAGATAGACATGAAGCACATGCCTGCTACAGTAGTACAAGTTTATATGCCAACTAGCTCTGCAGATGATGAAGAAATTGATGAAATGTATGATGAGATAAAAGAAATTATTCAGGTAGTGAAGGGAGACGAAAATTTAATAGTCATGGGTGACTGGAATTCGTCAGTAGGAAAAGGGAGAGAAGGAAACATAGTAGGTGAATATGGATTGGGGGGAAGAAATGAAAGAGGAAACCGCCTTGTAGAATTTTGCGCAGAGCATAACTTAATCATAGCTAACACTTGGTTCAAGAATCATAAAAGAAGGTTGTATACCTGGAAGAATATGGGAGATACTAAAAGGTATCAGATAGATTATATAATGGTAAGACAGAGATTTAGGAACCAGGTTTTAAATTGTAAGACATTTCCAGGGGCAGATGTGGACTCTGACCACAATCTATTGGTTATGAACTGTAGATTAAAACTGAAGAAACTGCAAAAAGGTGGGAATTTAAGGAGATGGGATCTGGATAAACTGACTAAACCAAAGGTTGTACAGAGTTCCACGGAGAGCATAAGGGAACAATTGACAGGAATGGGGGAAAGAAATACAGTAGAAGAAGAGTGGGTAGCTCTGAGGGATGAAGTAGTGAAGGCAGCAGAGGATCAAGTAGGAAAAAAGACGAGGGCTAGTAGAAATCCTTGGGTAACAGAATAAATATTCAATTTAATTGATGAAAGGAGAAAATATAAAAATGCAGAAAAAGAAGCAGGCAAAAAGGGTTACAAACTTCTCAAAAATGAGATGGACAGGAAGTGCAAAATGGCTAAGCAGGGATGGCTACAGGACAAATGTAAGGAAGTAGAGGCTCATCTCACTAGAGGTAAGATGGATACTGCATACAGGAAAATTAAAGAAACCTTTGGAGAAAAGAGAGCCACTTGTATGAATATCAAGAGCTCAGATGGAAACCCAGTTTTAAGCAAAGAAGGGAAAGCAGATAGATGGAAGTAGTATACAGAGGGTCTATACAAGGGTGATGTACTTGAGGACGATGTTATGTAAATGGAAGAGGATGTAGATGAAGATGAAATGGGAGATACGATGCTGTGTGAAGAGTTTGACAGAGCACTTCGCCCTTGGGCGAACCAGTCCTGACAAAAATCTACCATCTGGTGAGCAAGATGTATGAGACAGGCGAAATACCCTCAGAATTCAAGAAGAATATAATAATTCCAATTCCAAAGAAAGCAGGTGTTGACAGATGTGAAAATTACCGAACTATCAGTTTAATAAGTCACAGCTGCAAAATACTAATGCGAATTCTTTACAGACAAATGGAAGATCAGTTTGGATTCTGTAGAAATGTTGGAACACATGAGGCAATACTGACCTTATGACTTATCTTAGAAGAAAGATTAAGAAAAGGCAAACCTATGTTTCTAGCATTTGTAGACTTAGAGAAAGCTTTTGACAATGTTGACTGGAACACTCTCTTTCTAATTCTAAAGGTGGCAGGGGTAAAATACAGGGAGCGAAAGGCTATTTACAATTTGTACAGAAACCAGATGACAGTTATAAGAGTCAAGGGGCATGAAGGGGAAGCAGTGACTGAGAATGGAGTGAGACAGGGTTGTAGCCTATCCCCGATGTTGTTCAATCTTTAGATTGAACAAGCAGTAAAGGAAACATAAGAAAAATTTGGAGTAAGAATTAAAATCCATGGAGAAGAAATAAAAACTTTGAGGTTTGCTGACGACATTGTAATTCTGTCAGAGACAGCAAAGGAACTGGAAGGGCATCTTAATGGAATGGACTGTGTCTCGAAAAGGGGATATAAGATGAACATCAGCAAAAGCAAAATTAGGATAATGGAATGTAGTCAAATTAAGTCGGGTGATGCTGAGGGAATTAGATTAGGAAATGAGACACTTGAAGTAGTAGATGAGTTTTGCTATTTGGGGAGCAAGATAACTGAGGATGGTCGAAGTAGAGAGGATATAGAATATAGACTGGCAATGGCAAGGAAAGTGTTACTGACGAAGAGAAATTTGATCACATCGAGTATAGGTTTAAGTGTCAGGAAGTCGTTTCTGAAAGTATTTGTATGGTGTGTAGCCATGTATGGAAGTGAAACATGGACGATAAATAGTTTGGACAAATAGAGAATAGAAGCCTTTGAAATGTGGTGCTACAGACGAATGCTGAAGATTAGATGGGTAGATCACATAACTACTGAGGAGGTATCGAATTGAATTGGGAAGAAGAGGAGTTTGTGGCACAACTTGACAAGAAGAATGTACTGGCTGGTAGGACATGTTCTGAGGCATCAGGGGATCTCAAATTTAGCATTGGAGTGCAGCGTGGAGGGTAAGAATCATTGAGGGAGACCAAGAGATAAATACACTAAGCGGATTCAGAAGGATGTAGGTTGCAGTAAGTACTGGGAGATGAAGAAGCATGCACAGGATAGAGTAGCATGGAGAGCTGCATCAAACCAGTCTCAGGACTGAAGACCACAACAACAACAACAACATCGTCTGACTGGTAGGGTTGGTGTCCTAAACCCCTCACCTGGTTCAGATTCATTGATGACATCTTTGCTATCTGGATCGAAGGTGAGGGCACCCTATTCACATTCCTCCAGAACCTCAACAACTTCTCTCCCATTTGCTTCACCTGGTCCTACTCGACCCAACAAGCCACCTTCCTAGATGTTGACCTCCACCTTGAAGATGGCTACATAAGTGCGTCCGTCCATATAAAACCTACTAACCACCAGCAATACGTCCATTTCAACAGCTGCCACCCATTCCATACCAATAAGACCCCTCCATACAGCCTAGCCACTCGTGGTCATAGCATCTGCAGTGAAAAACAGTCCCTCTTGAAATATACCGAGGGTCTCGCTGATGCCTTCACTGACCGTAATTATCCTCCCAACCTTCTACAAATCCAAATCTGTCATGCCTTATCTTTCCAGTCTCCCACCAGTTCCCAAAGCCCCACCATCTGGCCGCAGAGGAGCACTCCCCTCGTAACTCAGTACCACTCAGGACTGGAGCAAACGAATTACATTCTCTGCCAAGGTTTCGATTACCTCTCACCATGCCCTGAAATGAGAAATGTGCTGCCCACTATCCTTCCCACCCTCACCCCCCCCCCCAGTGGTATTCCACTGTCCACCAAACCTACACAATATAATCATTCATCCTTACACAACCCCTGCTCCCAATCCCTTACCTCATGGGTCATAACCTTGTAATAGACCTAGATGCAAGATCTGTCCCATACATCCTCCCACCACCAGCTACTCCAGTCCGGTCACTAACATTACCTATCCCATCAAAGGCAGGGCTACCTGTGAAAACAATCATGTGGTCTACAAGCTATGCTGCAACCACTGTGCTGCATTCTATGAAGGCATGACAACCAACAAGCTGTCTGTCCACATGAATGACCACTGACAAACTGTGGCCAGGAAACAAGTGGACCACCCCGTTGCTGAACAAACTGCAAAACATGATATCCTTCATTTCAATGACTGCTTCACAGCCTGTGCCATATGGATCCTTCCCACCAATACCAGCTATCCTGAATTGCAAATGTGTGAACTTTCCCTGGTATACATCCCACGTTCCCGGAACCCTCCAGGCCTCAACCTTCATTAGTTGCTGTCCTCACACATCCAGCCCCTTCCCTGCTCCCATTCCAGCACTACACAGCTGTCACTTCACCATCACACCCAGTCTTTAATTTATTCATTTCTCTGTGTGTCTTTCCTTTTCCACTATTTCTGCCCCCCACCCCCTCCTCTCCCATGCCTACTTCCCAACTTGCAGCACTTCACTGTCCACCATCCCCACCATACTATCCCTCCCCTTTCCTGCCCCAGCCTCCTCCGCTCCCCCACCCAGTCGTCACCCCCATCATGCACTGGTGCTGCTGCTCAGTGTGGTTTCAGTTACCTGAGATTGCAGCCATGTGTGTGAGTTGCGTTCACGTGTGTGTGTGTGTGTGTGTGTGTGTGTGTGTATTGTTGACGAAGGCCATTGGCTGAAAGCTTTAAGTGTGAAAATCTTTTTGTTGTGCCTATTGGCAACTCAGCATCTCTGCTATATGGTGAGTAGCAATCCATCCTTTTCCCCAAGCAGTGGCAGAACAAACACTCCAGAATGAGATTTTCACTCTGCAGTGGAGTGTGCACTGATATGAAACTTCCTGGCAGATTAAAACTGTGTGCCCGACCGAGACTCGAACTCGGGACCTTTGTCTTTCGCGGGCAAGTGCTCTACCAACTGAGTTACCGAAGCACGACTCACGCCCGGTACTCACAGCTTTACTTCTGCCAGTACCTCGTCTCCTACCTTCCAAACTTTACAGAAGCTCTCCTGCGAACCTTGCAGAACTAGCACTCCTGAAAGAAAGGATATTGCGGAGACGTGGCTTAGCCACAGCCTGGGGGATGTTTCCAGAAAAAGGCAAAGGTCCCGAGTTTGAGTCTCGGTCGGGCACACAGTTTTAATCTGCCAGGAAGTTTCACATAAGAGACTGTTGTAATGGGCAAGCTTTCAGAGCCAGTGGCTCGTTGTCCAGGCAGTAGGGTTGAAGGGGAAGGAAAAGGACTGGAGAGGTCTAGGAAAAGGGGTAGATTTTCGGAAAGTCACCCAGAACCATGGGTCAGGGGAGACTTACCCTACGGCATGAGAAGGAAAGACTGATTGTTAAGGACTGCATCAGAAAAGATTTGTTCAAATCTTGTCTGATGCAATCCCCCGCAATCAGTCTTTCCTTCTCATCTCGTATGGTAAGTATCCCCTGACCCGCAGACCTGGGTGACTTTCCTGAAATCTACCCTTTTTCCTAGACTTCTCTAGTCCTTTTCCTTCACCCTTCTTCCTTCCCCTTCAACCCTTCTGCCTCAAGAAGGAGCCACTGGCTCCAAAACCTTGCCAATTACAACAGTCATTTATGTGTGTGTTCTTCTGCCACTGGGTGAGTAGATCTTTATATATCCAATTAAATAATTTTGTCAATAGCTAATTGATTGTTTTCATTGTTAATCCTATCCTTTTCATAGTACTGTCGTTATTCCATCCTGGATTTTCCATTGTTTCACTTTAGATATCATTTATTAGGTTTAGGAGATCATGCACCATGCATTAAACCGTACTAAAGTTCAGTACCATTATGTAATATACTCAAATTTTTTTTTTTTAAATTTCTTACTGTGTTGCTACCTCTGTGTTATAGTGCCACCCTATCAAACATTTCTGTAATTAGCAAGCATGGCACAGCCAGTCTAAGTAACTTTAACAGTTTTCTCCTACTGTGGATGGTGGTGATTACTGTTTAACGTCCCGTCGACAACGAGGTCATTAGAGTCGGAGCACAAGCTCGGATTAGGGAAGGATGGGGAAGGAAATCGGCCGTGCCCTTTCTAAGGAACCATCCCGGCATTTGTCTGAAGCGATTTAGGGAAATCATGGAAAACCTAAATCAGGATGGCTGGACGTGGGATTGAACTGTCATCCTCCCGAATGCGAGTCCAGTGTGCTAACCACTGCGCCACCTCGAATGGTCCTACTGTGGATATTCGGGCCGAATTAACAGTACCAACCAGTTACTACATTCGTAACATGTATGTTGCAAGAAAAACAGATAACTGTTAGCAGTTTATATACTGGAAAAATCCAGATTCATGTCATATAAATATCAAACAATGGAAAAACCGGGATGGAATACTGAAAATATTATGAGAGGGATATTTTCTACTTAGCATACTGTGGAGATGCTGAGCCATAGATAGGCACAACAAAAAGACCATCAAACAAAGCTTTTAGTCAAACCGGCCTTCATCAGAATAGACAACATGAATGCACACTCTCACTCAAGCACAGCTCACACACACATGTGTGTGTGAGTTGTGTTTGTGTGAGTGTGTGTGTGAGTTGTGTTTGTGTGAGTGTGTGTGTATGTTGTCCATTCTGATAAAGGCCTGTTTGGGTGAAAGCTTTCTTTGACAGTCTTTTTGTTATACCTATCTGTGACTCAGCATCTCAGCTACATGGTGAGTGGCAACTATCCTTCTCATAATATTGTTTAATACAAATATTAGTTACATGGAAATTACATTCTTGGGACAAGGTATTCTGCAGAATGGTAAAAAAAAGTGGCTTACAAGGTATCCTTCACTTTGTTTTTAAATATATGGGTATGTCAGTTTCCTGTCTGATGTTGTTGTTGTTGTGGTCTTCAGTCCTGAGACTGGTTTGATGCAGCTCTCCATGCTACTCTATCCTGTGCAAGCTTCTTCATCTCCCAGTACCTACTGCAACCTAAATCCTTCAGAATCTGCTTAGTGTATTCATCTCTTGGTCTCCCTCTACGATTTTTACCCTCCACGCTGCCCTCCAATGCTAAATTTGTGATCCCTTGATGCCTCAAAACATGTCCTACCAACCGATCCCTTCTTCTAGTCAAGTTGTGCCACAAACTTCTCTTCTCCCCAATCCTATTCAATACCTCCTCATTAGTTACGTGATCTACCCACCTTATCTTCAGCATTCTTCTGTAGCACCACATTTCGAAAGCTTCTATTCTCTTCTTGTCCAAACTAGTTATCGTCCATGTTTCACTTCCATACATGGCTACACTCCATACAAATATTTTCAGAAACGACTTCCTGACACTTAAATCTATACTCGATGTTAACAAATTTCTCTTCTTCAGAAACGATTTCCTTGCCATTGCCAGTCTACATTTTATATCCTCTCTACTTCGACCATCATCAGTTATTTTACTCCCTAAGTAGCAAAATTCCTTTACTACTTTAAGTGTCTCGTTTCCTAATCTAATTCCCTCAGCATCACCCGATTTAATTTGACTACATTCCATTATCCTTGTTTTGCTTTTGTTGATGTTCATCTTATATCCTCCTTTCAAGACACTGTCCATTCCGTTCAACTGCTCTTCCAAGTCCTTTGCTGTCTCTGACA
Source organism: Schistocerca serialis cubense (assembly GCF_023864345.2). Lineage (NCBI taxonomy): Eukaryota > Metazoa > Arthropoda > Insecta > Orthoptera > Acrididae > Schistocerca > Schistocerca serialis. Next base: position 35,558,578 of record NC_064644.1, read on the forward strand.
GAATTACAATGTCATCGGCGAACCTCAAAGTTTTTACTTCTTCTCCATGAATTTTAATACCTACTCCGAATTTTTCTTTCGTTTCCTTTACTGCTTGCTCAATATACAGATTAAATAACATCGGGGACAGGCTACAACCCTGTCTCACTCCTTTCCCAACCACTGCTTCCCTTTCATGCCCCTCGACTCTTATAACTGCCATCTGGTTTCTGTACAAATTGTAAATAGCCTTTCGCTCCCTGTATTTTACCCCTGCCACCTTCAGAATTTGAAAGAGAGTATTCCAGTTAACATTGTCAAAAGCTTTCTCTAAGTCTACAAATGCTAGAAACGTAGGTTTGCCTTTTCTTAATCTTTCTTCTAAGATAAGTCGTAAGGTTAGTATTGCCTCACGTGTTCCAACATTTCTACGGAATCCAAACTGATCTTCCCCGAGGTCCGCTTCTACCAGTTTTTCCATTCGTCTGTAAAGAATTCGCGTTAGTATTTTGCAGCTGTGACTTATTAAACTGATAGTTCGGTAATTTTCACATCTGTCAACACCTGCTTTCTTTGGGATTGGAATTATTATATTCTTCTTGAAGTCTGAGGGTATCTCGCCTGTCTCATACATCTTGCTCACCAGATGGTAGAGTTTTGTCAGGACTGGCTCTCCCAAGGCCATCAGTAGTTCTAATAGAATGTTGTCTATTCCCGGGGCCTTGTTTCAACTCAGGCCTTTCAGTGCTCTGTCAAACTCTTCACGCAGTATCTTATCTCCCATTTCATCTTCATCTACATCCTCTTCCATTTCCATAATATTGTCCTCAAGTACATCGCCCTTGTATAAACCCTCTATATACTCCTTCCACCTTTCTGCCTTCCTTTCTTTGCTTAGAACTGTGTTGCCATCTGAGCTCTTGATATTCATACAAGTGGTTCTCTTCTCTCCAAAGGCCTCTTTAATTTTCCTGTAGGCAGTATCTATCTTACCCCTAGTGAGACAAGCCTCTACATCCTTACATTTGTACTCTAGCCATCCCTGCTTAGCCATTTTGCACTTCCTGTCGATCTCATTTTTGAGACGTTTGTATTCCTTTTTGCCTGCTTTATTTACTGCATTTTTATATTTTCTCCTTTCATCAATTAAATTCAATATTTCTTCTGTTACCCAAGGATTTCTATTAGCCCTCGTCTTTTTACCTACTTGATCCTCTGCTGCCTTCACTACTTCATCCCTCAGAGCTACCCATTCTTCTTCTACTGTATTTCTTTCCCCCATTCCTGTCAATTGTTCCCTTATGCTCTCCGTGGAACTCTGTACAACCTTTGGTTTAGTCAGTTTATCCAGGTCCCATCTCCTTAAATTCCCACCTTTTTGCAGTTTCTTCAGTTTTAATCTACAGTTCATAACCAATAGATTGTGGTCAGAGTCCACATCTGCCCTGGAAATGTCTTACAATTTAAAACCTGGTTCCTAAATCTCTGTCTTACCATTATATAATCTATCTGATACCTTTTAGTATCTCCCATATTCTTCCAGGTATACAACCTTCTTTTATGATTCTTGAACCACGTGTTAGCTATGATTAAGTTATGCTCTGTGCAAAATTCTACAAGGCGGTTTCCTCTTTCATTTCTTCCCCCCAATCCATATTCACCTACTATGTTTCCTTCTCTCCCTTTTCCTACTGACGAATTCCAGTCACCCATGACTATTAAATTTTCGTCTCCCTTCACTACCTGAATAATTTCTTTTATCTCGTCATACATTTCATCTATTTCTTCATCATCTGCAGAGCTAGTTGGCATATAAACTTGTACTACTGTAGTAGGCATGGGCTTTGTGTCTATCTTGGCCACAATAATGTGTTCACTATGCTGTTTGTAGTAGCTTACCCGCACTCCTATTTTTTTATTCATTATTAAACCTACTCCTGCATTACCCCTAATTGATTTTGTATTTATAACCCTGTAATCACCTGACCAAAAGTCTTGTTCCTCCTGCCACCGAACTTCACTAATTCCCACTATATCTAACTTTAACCTATCCATTTCCCTTTTTAAATTTTCTAACCTACCTGCCCGATTAAGGGATCTGACATTCCACGCTCCGATCCGTAGAACGCCAGTTTCCTTTCTCCTGATAACGACGTCCTCCTGAGTAGTCCCCGCCCAGAGACCCGAATGGGAGACTATTTTACCTCCGGAATATTTTACCCAAGAGGACGCCATCATCATTTAATCATACAGTAAAGCTGCATGTCCTCGGGAAAAATTACGGCTGTAGTTTCCCCTTGCTTTCAGCCGTTCGCAGTACCAGCGCAGCAAAGCCGTTTTGGTTAATGTTACAAGGCCAGATCAGTCAATCATCCAGACTGTTGCCCCTGCAACTACTGAAAAGGCTGCTGCCCCTCTTCAGGAACCACACGTTTGTCTGGCCTCTCAACAGATACCCCTCTGTTGTGGTTGCACCTACGGTACGGCCATCTGTATCGCTGGGGCATGCGAGCCTCCCCACCAACGGCAAGGTCCATGGTCCATGGGGGGGTCCTGTCTGATATTCCACCAGTAATCTGCTATAGACCTTTATGCCAGAATATAAAACTCCATTCTGAAACATAGAGAGAAAGACATACAGTCTATTTGAAAATTGTTTATATAAATTTAGAAGAAAAGAAAAAAACTTATTGTTAAAATTTTAAGGGCTGAAAACTCAATTCAGTTTGGTGGCAACAGTAATTCATTATTAATGTGGTTCCTAACAGCTGTTTTCTTTCTTTCTGTTCCATATTCCTGATGTATCTGCTATAAGAATGGCTGGAAAAGGATATGAAAGTATTGGAGGAAACTGGACTACACTGACTATATCTTATAAAGAGATGCTATTGTTTTGAGAGAACTTATGAGTGAAAATATCTACATTCTAACATTTTATGCCAATGACCTACATGCAAGAGAAAGGAAAGAAAAGAAAATTTTATGGAACATGGTTACTAAACTTGTGTCAATATCTGCCTAATATGATTTTGTGTCCACTTACAAATCACATGCTGTACAGTTAATGAGTCCTTCCAGTGCCCCTTGCATGTTATTGTCACCAGGAGGCAATGTAACCGAAAAGCTAGTTTGTATCAAAAAGTAAATACCAATAGAACAGAGCACTTAAGTTTTTTAAAAAATTAACAAACTTCATGGTGACAGAAAATTAGAGACATAATAATTCTAACAATGGAAAGTCCAGGTGGGAATATCAACAATGTAGTCATAATACTTCCTTTCCTGAAAGAATGTAGGTAATATGTAGATTGAAAACACGACATAATAAAAGAAACTCTTTGGCAGCCACATGTGTAAGTAGCACACTTAAAATATAAAATAAATCATACATTCCTGCATATGAGTGTGTCCAATTGTCATACACTAAATGTCATTCTTGTTTTTTTCCCCCCCTTTAAAAAAATAGTTTGGAACCGAATATTGCTATTGGTAAATTTTCTCAGGAGATAATTCTGTAACATCTACATCTATACTCTGAAACCACTGTGAGGTGCTAGGCAGAGGGTATCTCCCACTGTATACGTTATTATGATTTCTTCCAGTTCCATTCACACTTGGAGCACAGCAAGAATGATTGTTTGAATACCTGTGTGTGTGCAGTTATTATTCTACTGTTATGCTTATGATCCCTATGTGAGCAATACAAAGGGAATTGTACTATATTCCTAGAGTCACCATTTAAAGCTGGTTCTTAAAACTTTGTTAATAGATTTTCTTGGGAAAGTTTATGTCTATTTTCAAGAGTCATCCCGTTCAATTCCTTCAGTATCTGTGTGCCCCTCCACATGGATTAAACAAACCTGTAAACATTCAGGCTGCCCTTCTCTGTATACATTGAATATCCCTTGTTAATCCTATTTGTTATGGCTCCCACACACTTGAGCAATATTCTAGGATGGGTCGCATGAGTGATTGTTCTGTGAAATATGATTTGACAATATTCCACTATGGTAGTCATTGAAGGCATCATGCATTGCTCTCTTGACAGCCAAATGTGTTTCATTCATCATCTTTCTATCAATAGCCCTACACTTTGTTTTACACCCATTATGCAGTAGTGTCTGTTTCTTTAGAAGTTTCTTTATAGTGACTGTATACCATGGAGGTTTCCTCCTACTATGGACTATTCTGCTGGATACATATCCATCCAGTACGTGATGAACTATTCCTTTAAAGTTGAGCCATAGTTCCTCTACATGCTCCTGCCCTGTGCTGAAAGTTTCAAGTTCCTCGTTGAGATATGACATTAATGATATTTTATTTAGTTTACCAAACATACATATCTTTCTGCTTGGTTTAGTTGCCTTTTGTTGTTTGGTAATCATTGTTGCCACAACCAGGTCATGGACACTGATATCAGTTTCAATGTGGACACCCTCAAAGAGGTCAGGTCTGTTCATTGCCATTAGATCCAATATGTTTCCATCATGAGTGGGGTTCCTACTATCTGTTCTAGGTAGTTTTCAAAGAAGGCATTAAGTGCTGTTTCACAGGATGTCTTATCATGCACGCTACTAACAAAACTGTAATTTTCCCTATTAATTGTTGGATGAGTAAAGTCTCCAACAATGTTTACAGTGCCGCATGGGGTAGCTGTGCTGTCTGAGTTGCCTTGCCACGGTTTGCATGGCTCCCCCGTCAGAGTTTCGAGTCCTCCCTCGGCCATGGGTGTTTGTGTTGTCCTTAGTGTAAGTTAGTTAAAGTTAGATTAAGTAGTGTGTGAGCCTAGGGACTGATGACCTCAGCAGTTTGGTCCCATAGGAACTTACCCCAAATTTTCCAATGTTTACACTATGATTGGGAACTTACAGATGAGTGAAATGTGGTTTTCTCTGAGGTTTCTGGTTACATGAGGAGATGAGTCTAGTGGGCAATAGAAGGATACAATTATTTTATGCCCATCCCTGACACTGAGTCTTGCCCAAACAATCTACATGCAACTTCAATTTCTGTGTTGGTGGATTTGAGTTTCTTGTCTACTGCAACTAATACCCATTTGCCTATCCTTTTGATATATATTTAAATTTTCCCAAAGAATCTCATTGCTATCAATGTCAGGTTTCAACCAGCTTTCTGTACTTAGTATTATGTGAGCTTCACTGCTGTTTATGAGCACTTCAAACTCTGACACTTCGTTACGATTGCTTCTGTAGTTTACCATTAGGATTTTATTTTGTGTTAGCAGAAGAGCCAACACCGTGTTATGAGTGGAGGCCAAAATGCACGCGTTTTAGTTCATGCAGGCTGGCGTGAGGAGGGAAGAACAATACTGATGTGAGGTCTGGAACATGACAAGGAATGAGAATTCAGAAAGCGGGCATAATTAGTTTGATACTTAACTTTAATCCATTAATGATGAACGTTGCTCTTGATGGTACATGATTCACAATATTATCTGTGCAGAAGACATAGTAACTGAATATGGCGTCTTGCTAGGTCGTAGCAAATAACGTAGCTGAAGGCTATGCTGAACTGTCGTCTCTGCAAATGAGAGTGTATGTAGACAGTGAACCATCGCTAGCAAAGTCAGCTGTACAACTGGGGCGAGTGCTAGGGACTCTCTCTACACTAGACCTGCTGTGTGGCAGCACTGGGTCTGCAATTACTGATAGTGGTGACACGCGGGTCCGACATATACTAACGGACCGCGCCCGATTTAAAGGCTACCACCTAGCAAGTGTGGTGTCTGGCGGTGACACCACATTTTAATACTCTCAACTGTTGGAGGCATTTATTTTAATCTTTCACTGACATTTCTTGGTTTCCTAGAGCTATCATTATCTTGATTGGATGGAGAGTGACCTAATCTTAAACACTGTGGTGTGCATCCCACACGTAGTTAGCTACCTGAATGGCAACCTCTGGTGTTTAGTACACACCTAACCCATTTAGGGGGACACTACATTTCTCAACCCATTGGTGCAAGTCGAGGATGTCACAGCCTACCTTGTCACAGTCTCATCAAAGTCTCTGGTTCAGTCCTTGCACTCAACTCAGAACCAAAGGGCCATCATCTATTCTGGAAACAATGCTACAAATTGTGAACTTTGTTGAAACTCCATGCACAAGACTGGTCTTCTCAACCTTCTCTGCCAGTCACTGGAATGACCCGAGTTTGACATCGGAGCCCAGACAACAGGTATGCGCTACAATCTGCAGTGGTTTCAGCCTATTCCCTCAGCCGATACTGTAATAGCCTTTCCAACATGTTGAACAAGGCCCCCAGGCATACACACTGAGTGCACCTGGTGTCGTTTCCTGCTCCTCGCTGCCATTTCCCTAAGGGGTACCATCGTTCACTGAACATTTGAACTGCCGATTACTAATAGACCACTACTCTATTGCATTTGCCTCTTCTTGACACTGGATAAAACAAGTTTCCCCGAAACAGGTGAAGTGAGTCCCACTGATTCAGTTTCAGTGAGAGAGAGCACCTCAAATTTGTTGGTTACAGGGATCGGTACAACACCCTGAGCCCTCCCAGGTCCCCGTCTACCCCATACAGGATGCATAGATCTACCATTGACATGCCTCTTGCATCCAAGTGGACAAGTAATGACAGATATTGTACTTTCTGCAGAGAAGATAGGATGGACAGGAGAGGTACCTCTGGTACAGGTATCACAGCTACACAACTCTCGGGAGCTCTTCCAACACACCAATTTGCAGCGGCAGCTAATTGTTTAACAGTAGTCAGGGCGATTTCCAGCTGCTTATGAACTTCAACAAATTCATCCCATGTTCAAGAACATCATTCGAGAACAGCATTTTGGCTGGTAGAAAGTATTAAAAGACAGTGAAAAAATAACTTTAAATGAAGCCCACTGATTATCTTTTGATCTCTTGAGCTAAAAAGTTGCTGATACCCTGTAAGAATTTAAGAAAATGCACAAAATGAGGTTTCTATAAGGCAACTCAGAAAACTGTGACAACATTACTAGTTTTGAGGTCAGTTACAGTTGTTAGCAAATTCGAAAACAGAGTTACTTACAATAGTTGCAGATAATATACAGTTTACAACAGGTGCAGATAATATACAGGGCTACTCCACTTTAAGGGAAAATTAGATGTAACACAATGTGTTAATTACAATATCTGCTATAGTAACAAAATCACAAATGCCAATTTACTAAACATTGCTCATGGATTATGCATGGACAATGGTAGCTTCCAAAAATTCTCAAAAATGCATGGGTATTTGTGTTGATATAAACATATGATAGAGAAGAAGTACCTTGAAACGTGGCAATGTGCTGGACACGAATGACCATGCTTCAGATAAGCAATCATTTTAAGAATTCATTCGATAGGTAAGAATTTGAGGTGGCTTCAGAAAGAAACCCGGTTGTTGTATGGGCAATGGAACCAAAGTTATAGCCTTTTTAAATAAATGAGTGCTGATTAGAATGGAGCAGGATAGCAGACAGATGGACGGTGAGAGCAGAGGTAGCGTCTTGAAGGGTTACAATAAGATCCAAGTCGGGCACGGTAGGCTGGCACGGTGACTTGGAAGAACATGAAGACATAAGGACACAGAAAAGCCAGGGGTAGTTTAGAAATATGACACAATATCCACAGAGGGACACCCCTTGGGGATGGGAAAGGTGGACTGTTCTGACCAGAGGCTGCCACAATTTAAAAAAGTAGTTCAGTTGAGAAAACTTAAATTAGAGCAGAGGGCCAGAGTAAAATTGGTAGAAGAGTGTAAATCAAAAGTGTATGTGTGCAGAAAGCAACAGGAAAAGTATCATGTAAAATGTGTCTGTACTAAGGGAAAAGATGGTGGCTGATGTTACAAGTGGTTTAGTGGGGGGGAAGGGGCACGCACAGCAGTCCATTGTTGAGGACTAGCTGTTCGACCAAGAAGCAGTACGGTTGTCGGGTAGTTGCCAAATTACAAACTAAGCTTTGCTTTTTGGCTACATCTGAATAAGACTATGACAAAGTAATATTTGCATAGTTGGTGAAGATGCAACTAGGTAATTGAGCAAAGCTTATTGCATGCAACAACATGACAGTCATTGAAAACGGTAAGTCAGCTGCTGTGCTTGCTCCTGCTGTTGAAATTCTGTTTTTATTTTCTGACAACGATCATTATGACCAGTTGCTTATGTGGGGTATCAAGTGTAAGTAAGGACTGAATTCCATGGCATACAGTAATACAAGATCCTAGCCTTGTACCTTAAGAGACCAACATGGCAGCTGAGTGAATTATATTAATACAATCACAATTTCGATTAGCCTGATTGTGACAACAAGCAAATGCAATCGATATCAGACAGTGGTCTTGAACCCACTTAGAGGGGCATATCCGTCTGACCACTATCTGGCTGGATTCTGGCACGTGAACTATGATTTTGCAATTATAAATTGTATCAAAGAAGTTTGTGGCCAACATGTATCTAGAATATAATTGCTTTTATCAGAAATGTGTTGTATTATTTAGTAGCATCGAAATTCTTCTCCAAACTTTAGTTCTATGTATTTGCTAAGTCCAGAATCCACAGGGTGCTGAATAACATATGAGCAGTTGAACTGCAGGTAATGGCAGGTAAGATTACAGCTTGAGAAAGTGCAGAGGCTGACTATGCTGCCACCACGCAGATAGGTCACAAAGAGGACCTGCCACGCACTCCTCTAAACCTACCGCTTACCGTACCAGACTGTCCAAGAGGTCCAGTATGTTATAAGTCAGGGTTTGTTATTGCTCAGAGGGGATGTTGCAAAGTGGTACATAGGCCTAGGGAATCTTACAAAATGGTGCATTTGCCGGGAAATGAGTAAACGGAGATGCATCAAGGAATAGTACGAAGGGCTTCACAGGCGGGCTGGAAGCTTGTGAAGGAAATGCTACAAGAGGTGGCCAGTAAAATATGAGTGGTATGTAAAAGATGACTAAATAGTCATTACAAAATAAGAATGGTAGACGGAATTACTGGTCAGTGTAATTTATGCAAAAGGATAGACGTTATTGTAGGTTAGTGTACTGTAAGTAATTGCAGCAGTGGAGCGGCCCAGTAGTTTGGCTTGCGTGCTCATTGCGTAGTGACAGTAGTGGTCAAAAGGGGCTGTATAGTAGCCATGAATTGGGCATGCATTGTGTAGCAAAAAAGCAGATGCAGCAGTCTGGAAAGCTTTGCTGGGTGCAACGAACGGCCACACAAAGAGGAATGGCGACAGCACGCGGTGGACTCAGAAGACCTGCAACAAGCAGACCACATGAGTGTGGAGCCAGTGCAGAATAACTGCACAAAGAGGAAAGGTGATAGCAGACCAATGCGAGAATGCAGTAACCAGGCAGTATGTCGGAGAAGTCATTGAAAGCTAAAAAACCAAATTCCATACCAAATGTTGAACAGCATTCTAACTTTAGAAAATAGAATGGCTAAACAGGATAAAAGCAACATAGCAGGGAAAGCCAAGGGTGATGCTGAGAAGGTGGTTAAAATGGATAGTATAATGAGGGAATTAAGCAGTACAGAGGTGTTTAGCCAAGATCTGCATTCAGCGAGAATTTTATAGGCAGCTGGCAGCAAAGTAGAGACCGAATAGACAAAAGAGTTGCCACTAAAATTGAGTGATTCAATCTCTGAAGGGGTTGAGGCTACTCAATACAGGTCAGAAACAGTAGTAGAACAGATGATTTCTGCAGAAATGCAGGAAGAGAAAAATATCTTCTTTCTGTCACTTCTTGCAACTTTGATGCAATTGTGGGAAGAAATCAGTAATGATATTAAGCAAGGTAATGAACAAGTAAGCTACAGTATTGCATTGGAAGTGTCTAATTTGCATGAGGAGGTGAAGAAAGACATCACTGAGGAGCTCACTCAGTGTAAGTTGCAGTTGGAGCAGCAAGTAGACATTAAACTACAAGTAGTAGATAATGCGGGTACTGATCTGGACCAAGTGAAGAAGGAATGTGCTAAAGGGCACAAGAAGGGGTTAGATGAAGTAACCAAAGCATTGGAAGAGCATGCTACTGCATATCACAACTGAGTTGGAAGGTAAACGGGGATTTTGAAACGAAAATAAATACTGAAGTGGACAACATAAGTGATAAGATAAGATCTGAACAAGATACTAGTTTTAAGTTGCATGTTAAAGATGTGAGCCAACCGGTGTGGCCGTGCAGTTCTAGGCGCTTCAGTCTGGAACCACATGACCGCTACGGTCGCAGGTTCGTATCCTGCCTCGGGCATGGATGTGTGTGATGTCCTTAGGTTAGTTAGGTTTAAGTAGTTCTAAGTTCTAGGGGACTGATGAGCACAGATGTTAAGTCCCATAGTGCTCAGAGCCATTTGAACTATTTTGGAAGATGTGATTCAGGCATTGGTCACTAGTCCAGCAATATGTGACTTGTTTGAGAAACATCAAGAGGTCCATAAGCAGCAGATGGGCGCTTGAATATTGCAAAATGAGAAACCAACTGCTAAACTGGCCACAAGGGCAGGCCAGGTTTCGTTGAGCAATTCAGTAGAAGTGGCGTTTATTCAGTGTCATAGTTTAATGCTTTTGAGTCACAGGGAAACATTAATCCTAAAGTATTCCTTAAGGAATTTGATGGGATCATGCCAGAGTACTCTGACGGAATGAGAGCGAATTTCGTATTTAGTGGGTCTCTTAAGGGGTGATGCCTTTCAGTGGACTAATGAGGTGGCTATTGAGTTCAAAGATTTCACAGATTTTAAGAAAAGGTTTTTAGAAGAATATTGGTCTGCAGAAATTCAGCAACAATTTTTAGTGGATTTTTGGGGAGGCAGGATGTACCAAGCAGTGTGTGGCACTATGAAACAGTTTTGTAACTGGTGGTGGCACCGCATAAACAATGTAGATGAAGGTATGGTGGCCAAGTTGTTTGCCACATGGATAGAGCAGATGTTGCCCTTGTAAGTTAGGAAGGAACTGGCAGCAGCACCACAGTGAGTATCTTAGACAGACTCGAGCGTTTACATTTGCGCGATGGTAATCAGCTGCAGTGGCCTTTGAGGCAAGAAGAAGTACAGCCGGTAAGATTTGTTAGAAGAGGCATTCCTGCCCAGCACAGCAGGCCATTGTTGAGGACTAGCTGTTCAACTGGAGAGCAGTATGGATGGTGCGCACCTGCAAGATTACAAATTAAGCTAAATCTGGCTAAGACTGTGACAAAATAACATTCACATACGTGTTGAAGTTATTTTGAATTTGACTGCATGTTTATCTTAATATGTGACAATTACTGAGGCATAGATGCACATAGGTAATTGAGCAAAGTTTATTGCATGCAGCAACATGATAGTCATTGAAAACGGTAAGTCAGCTGGTGTGCTCACTCCTGCCGTTGCAATTCTGTTTTTGTTTTCTGGCAATGATCATTATGACCAATTGATTATGATCATGCCTATTTTTATGTGGGGTATCAAGTGTAAGTAAGGACTGGGTTCTGTGGCATCCGGTAATACAAGATCCTGGCCTTGTGCATTAAAAGACCAGTGTGGCAGCTGAGTGAATTATATTAATACAAACACAATTGGGATTAGCCTGTTGTGATGACAACCAAATGGAATTGATATCCAACAGTGGTCTAGAACCCACTTAGAGGGATGTATCCGTCCGACCACTAACTGGCTGGAGTCTGGCGTGTGTACTACGATTTTGCAGTTACTTTTTGTAATAGATTGTATCAAAGAAGTTTGAGGCCACCGTGTCTCTAGAATATAACTGCTTTTATCAGAGCTACATTGTATTATTTAGTAGCATCGAAATTCCTCTCCAAACCTTAGTTCTACGTATTTGCTAAGTCCAGAATCCACAGGGTGCCGAATAACGTATGAGTGGCTGAACTGCAGGTAAGGGCAGGTAAGATTACAGGTCGAAAAAGTGAGGAGGCTAACTACACTACCACCTTGCAGGTAAGTCACAAAGAGGACCTGCCACACACCCCAGTAAATTGACCACTTACCATACCAGACAGTTCAAGGGGTCCAGTATGTTATAAGTTAGGGTTTTTCATTCTGCAGAGGGGATGTTGCAAAGTGGTACATTGACCAAGGGAATGTTACAACCTGAAGTATAAATCTGGTGGCACTATTGTCTCCAATATCCAAAATTATCCTAATGGTGATTGCAACAGAGGATAACCTTCTTAAGGTTGGGAGGACAGGATGTTCCCAGGTAAGGCATATGTTTAGCTATCTACATGGCTGCCTAAATATAAGGAGCAGGCAGTTCTTTGTATGGGTCATGTGCAATAGAGAACTCCTGTTGAGTACAGTGATTAGAAAAGAACTGGATAGAACAAGATTTACTCAGGTTTATTTACAAGGAACTCATCTTGCACCAGCTAAAGAGTTCTGAGAGCAGTTTCTCAGTACCAAGTTCTAAATCAGTATCACATTTATTCTTTATTATAATGCTAGTATAATAATCAAATGCTACAAACTCACATGTTTACAGGACAAAACTAAGTCATACATAAATAAGAAACAGCAGCATCTCAAGGAGTATTCCCTGAGGGACTTCATGGTATATAGTGTCCCAGTCAGATACCCATCCATTCAAATGCTCACATCCAAGATTACCTCTTGCTTCCTGTCTTGAAAGTAAAATTTAAGCAACTTTCCAATGGTCCTTCTGATGCCACATGGCCTGATATGCAGAGAAATATTGTGTCATCCACACAATTTAAAGCCTTAGATGTAACACAAAAGTACCACCTAACATTTTTTGCTCTCTTGTGATTTCATTTGTAAATAAAAATATAGTCTCACTTGTGGATATATCTTTGAAATCCAAATTGTTGCTAAAGACGTCAATTTGCCAGCATGCTTACAATTATTGTGTATAGCTATTTCTTAGTCATTAGAGAGGTGATATCATCTCTTTCTTGTGGTGTAGCTTCAGAAGAACTATTTTACTTTTGTCGGAGAAGACAATTTTATATAACAGTAAGACAGAGATTTAGGAACCAGGTTTTAAATTGTAAGACATTTCCAGGGGCTGATGTGGACTCTGACCACAATCTATTGGTTATGAACCGTAGATTAAAACTGAAAAAACTGCAAAAAGGTGGGAATTTAAGGGGATGGGACCTGGATAAACTGACTAACCCAGAGATTCTATAGAGTTTCAGGGAGAGCGTAAGGGAACAATTGTCACGAATGGGGAAAAGAAATACAGTAGAAGAAGAATGGATAGCTCTGAGAGATGAAATAGCGAAGGCAGCAGAGGATCAAGTAGGTAAAAAGACGAGGGCTAGTAGAAATCCTTGGGTAACAGAAGAAATATTGAATTTAATTGATGAAAGGAGAAAATATAAAACTGCAGTAAATCAAGCAGGCAAAAAGGAATACAAACGTCTCAAAAATGAGATCAAGAGGAAGTACAAAATGGCTAAGCAGGGATGGCTAGAGGACAAAAGTAAGGATGTAGAGGCTTATCTCACTAGGAGTAAGATAGATACTGCCTACAGGAAAATTAAAGAGACCTTTGGAGAAAAGACAGCCAGGGAAAGAGAGCCACTTGTATGAGTATCAAGAGTTCAGATGGAAACCCAGTTCTAAGCAAAGAGGGGAAAGCAGAAAGGTGGAAGGAGTATATAGAGGGTCTATACAAGGGCAATGTACTTGAGGACAATATTATGGAAATGGAAGAGTATGTAGATGAAGATGAAATGGGAGATACGATACTGCGTGAAGAGTTTGACAGAGTACTGAAAGACCTGAGTCGAAACAAGGCCCCGGGAGTAGACAACATTCCAATAGAACTACTGACGCCCTTGGGAGAGCCAGTCCCGACAAAACTCTACCATCTGGTGAGCAAGATGTATGAGACAGGTGAAATACCCTCAGACTTCAAGAGGAATATAATAATTCCAATCCCAAAGAAAGTAAGTGTTGACAGATGTGAAAATTACCGAATTATCAGTTTAATAAGTCACAGCTGCAAAATACTAACGTGAATTCTTTACAGACGAATGGAAAAACTGGTAGAAGCTGACCTCGGGGAAGATCAATTTGGATTCCATAGAAATGTTGGAACACGTGAGGCAATACTGACTTTACAACTTATCTTAGAGGAAAGATTAAGGAAAGGCAAACATACGTTTCTAGCATTTGTAGACTTAGAGAAAGCTTTTGACAATGTTGACGGGAATACTCTCTTTCTAATTCTAAAGGTGGCAGGGGTAAAATACAGGGAGCGAAAGGCTATTTACAATTTGTACAGAAACCAGATGACAGTTATGAGAGTCGAGGGTTATGAAGGGGAACCAGTGACTGTGAATGGAGTGAGACAGGGTTGTTGCCTATCCCCGATGTTATTCAATCTTTAGATTGAACACACAGTAAAGGAAACAAAAGAAAAATTTGGAGTAAGAATTAAAATCCATGGAGAAGAAATAAAAACTTTGAGGTTTGCCGACAACATTGTAATTCTGTCAGAGACAGCAAAGGACCTGGAAGGGCAGCTTAACGGAATGGATTGTGTCTTGAAAAGGGGATATAAGATGAACATCAGCAAAAGCAAAACAAGGATAATAGAATGTAGTCAAATTAAATCGGGTGATGCTGAGGGAATTAGATTAGGAAACGAGACACTTAAAGTAGTAAAGGAATTTTGCTACTTAGGGAGTAAAATAACTGATGATGGTCGAAGTAGAGAAGATATAAAATGTAGACTGGCAATGGCAAGGAAAGCGTTACTGAAGAAGAGAAATTTGATCACATCAAGTATAGGTTTAAGTGTCAGGAAGTCGTTTCTGAAAGAATCTGTATGGAGTGTAGCCATGTATGGAACTGAAACATGGACGATAAATAGTTTGGACAAGAAGAGAATAGAAGCTTTAGAAATGTGGTGCTACAGACGAATGCTGAAGATTAGATGGATATATCACGTAACTAGTGAGGAGGTATTGAATAGAATTGGGGAGAAGAGGAGTTTGTGGCACAACTTGACTAGAAGAAGGGATCGGTTGGTAGGGCATATTCTGAGGCATCAAGGGATCACAAATTTAGCATTGGAGGGCAGTGTGGAGGGTAAAAATCGTTGAGGGAGACCAAGAGATGAATACACTAAGCAGATTCAGAAAGATGTAGGCTGCAGTAGGTACAAGGAGATGAAGCAGCTTGCACAGGATAGAGTAGCATGGAAAGCTGCAGCAAACCAGTCTCAGGACTGAAGACCACAACAACAACAACTGAGAAGACACTATGGCACTTTAAGTTATTGACTAAAACGTTGCTTAATTTATCTGACAAGGTTTTTAGAAGTTCACTGTAAATATTATGTACACCTGTTTTCCTATACTTCATTTACTATTATTGGAAATAAATTTTTCATCTCTTAAAGGATTTGGAAAACAAGTGTTTTAGGATTCTGATGGTATTTTCAAGAGAGTTCAAAATGGTTCAAATGGCTCTGAGCACTATGGGACTTAACATCTTAGGTCATCAGTCCCCTAGAACTTAGAATCACTTAAACCTAACTAACCTAAGGACATCATGCACATCCATGCCCGAGGCAGGATTTGAACCTGAGACCGTAGCAGTCCCGCGGCTCCGGACTGCAGCGCCTAGAGCCGCACGGCCACCACGGCTGGCCAAGAGAATTACTGTTGCCTATTTCCTCAAGATCTTTCATTAAACTTTCTGCAACCATCTCTTGGTTGCTTCTCAATCTGTCATCAATATTTAAAACAATGACTCTCATTCTGTTGGTATGGAATGGCTCTGTCTCACTCCTTATTATGTTCCAGATTATTTTAATTTCAAGATATGGTGATATTCATGTTATTAATAGTACCTCTTGGGTCCGTAATGGACAGTGAGATGATATAAAACTTCACCAAAATGACATTCCAGTTGTGACAAAGCTCATAAGTTCCCACCATACTCCTCTGTATGCACTCGTTTCATGTATTCAGCTGTATACAATTTTTTTTTTCTATGAGCGTTGACTGAAAAGTAATGCCTCCACCTTCGTAACTCTTCAACAGTTGGCAGAACTGGTATACAGCAGGTACTGGCTCATTCCGTAGCATCTTCTCTACAGCTCCAGTTGGCAGGAAGCCTTAGCATTGAACGGTTGTGTTGTTACAGTTTAAAGTATGGAACCCTGCACAGATGGTCGGTCAATGCAATTTAGGCAACGTGCAGTCACTGAATTCTTGGTAGCAGAAGGTGTCACTCCAAAGGAAATTCATCAGAGAATGAAAGCAGTTTATGGTGATTGTGTTGATGTGAGTACTGTGTGTCGTTGAGCGAATAAGTTTAAAGATGTTGAGGCGGGAACATGTGACATGCATGACAAGCAAAGAATTGGACATCCTGTGACAGTGACCAATGAGTTTCCCAAGCAAAATGTTGACCAATTTATTCAGGATGATCGTCATATCACTCAGAGAAAAATTGCAAGCACAATCGGCATTTCACACGAAGGTGTGGGTCACATTATTGCTTTGCTTGGCTATCAGAAGATCTGTGCATGACGGGTATCCCGGATGCTGACTCCTGCAATGAAAGCGCACAGGCTTGAATTTGCCAGAACTCCTCTCACATTACGAGAATGAGGGTGACACCTGTGACACCTTTCTCCATTCAGTTGTGACAGGAGATGAAACATGGGTACTCCATTACGACCCAGAGATGAAACATCAGTCTATGGAATACTGATGCAAAGACTAGCCCCAGAAAAAGAAATTCAAGACGCAGCCCTCAGCTCAAAAAATCATGGTCACAGTGTTCTGGGACGCAGATGGTGCAAGATTACCTTGATTGTGGAACAATAATAAATTCAGAGCATTTCATCACAATGTGCAAACTCTGAAATGATGGCTAACAAGGGTCTGAAAGGAAAAGGGAAATGTTTTCTTGCAGAATGACAATGCAAAACCACACACTTCATGTGCCACCACAGCATAACTTCAGCGACTGAATCTCACCACCATACAGCATCCTCCATAAAGTCCAGATTTAGCACTGTCTGACTTCCATCTGTTCCCAATAATGAAAGACGATCTTCGGGGACCTCATTATGCTTCTGATGAAGATGTTGAGAGAACTGTGACGGCTTCAAAAAACTTGTTCATCGTTGGCAGAAATGTGCCCCAATTGGCTGGTGATTATGTGGAAAAGTGAATATTGGTAATTAAAGAGCACATTCTAAGGATTATTTATATGTTTGATTTATTAAAATTGTCCCATCCAAACCTAATTAATGAAGGTGGAGGCATTATTTTTCATTCAACACTTGTAGTGTCCTTCTTAAAATTCCAGTTTTAAAGTTCCTATATTAAGAACATTTTACGCAGATTATCAAAATTGTCGAAATACATTCCCCACACCCCACAAAACTTTATTATTCAGATCATTCAACTTGTTTTCTGGTTGCAATGAGATAATTAGTTTCACCAGAAATTATGGCTATCGAAAGTTATTGCAACTATAAAAATTCGTACATCTTACCCTAGGGAAAATCTTATGAGCTAATAGGTAAATTTGGAAGGTAAGAGCACTCTCAGTTCAAACAGCTGATTTTCCTCTTTTCAGTAATGTTTTTACATTAACCCTAATTTAATTAGTTTAAAAGATATTGTTAATTAAAGATTTCACCTGGTACAAACTTTCAGTGCCAATTATAGCCAAACTAATGTAAATTTCCAGTATCTGTTGATATACTTTTGATTGCCTGATTTTTCTGAATCTGTTGACACTCATGTTACTGAGCAAGAGTCCTTAATGAAAAATTATTAAATGTTCAATAACTAAATTTTGACATACAAGATGGATACCATGATCACAAACCCAGGATTCCCATTGCATAGACAGTCTTTTCTACTGCATACTATGTGAGCTGCTGCTTATACCAAATAATACACAGTGGAACCTCGCATAGTGAGCATAATTCGTTACGGAATCTTACTCACAGTGCAAAACACTTGTTAAACAAAACAATTTATCCCATATAAATTAGTGTTAAATATGATAATATGTTCCATGCAGAGGAAAGAACTAAAAGCTTTATCTTATTCATGCCATTTATTCAAAGAAAGTTATACATACAGTATTATGTACTTTATACATCTAAAAACAAAGATGATTTGACTTACCAAATGAAAGCGCTGGCAGGTCGACAGACACACAAACAACCACAAACATACACACAAAATTCAAGCTTTCGCAACAAACTGTTGCCTCATCAGGAAAGAGGGAAGGAGAGGGAAAGACGAAAGGGAGTGGGTTTTAAGGGAGAGGGTAAGGAGTCATTTCAACCCCGGGAGCGGAAAGACTTACCTTAGGGGGAAAAAAGGACGGGTATACACTCGCACACACACACATATCCATCCACACATATACAGACACAAGCAGACATATTTAAAGACCATGTCTGCTTGTGTCTGTATATGTGTGGATGGATATGTGTGTGTGTGCGAGTGTATACCCGTCCTTTTTTCCCCCTAAGGTAAGTCTTTCCGCTCCCGGGATTGGAATGACTCCTTACCCTCTCCCTTAAAACCCACTTCCTTTCGTCTTTCCCTCTCCTTCCCTCTTTCCTGATGAGGCAACAGTTTGTTGCGAAAGCTTGAATTTTGTGTGTATGTTTGTGGTTGTTTGTGTGTCTGTCGACCTGCCAGCACTTTCATTTGGTAAGTCAAATCATCTTTGTTTTTAGATATATATTTCCTACGTGGAATGTTTCCCTCTATTATAACCGTATTATGTACTTTATTATTCATGATACATAACTAATTCTTTTTTACTAGGAAGTTATCTATATTCATTTGTTTCTGCTGATGCTTCAACACTTGGCAAAAACATGACACAGCATTATCATCAAATAAATTTGTAGTGCGCATAGTTGCTGATTTATTGGGGGGATGATTTTCAGTGTATGATGGAATCGATTCCCATGCTTTCAGCATCTCTCTTGTTCTGCAAGGAGATAGCTGCTTTGCTGCTATCACCACCACCACCACCTCCACCACCTCCTCCTCCTCCTCCTCCTCTGAAGAACTTGTGACAATGGTACACCTACTTTTATTCTGCATTTGTTGTCCTTGGTGTCGACATCTGCATTGTGATACTGGGTGAAAACTGGAGTGTAGAGCTACAACACTGACTACTTTCAATAATATAGCCGACAGGTGCACAGTTTCATTTCACAGTAGTTTACTTTCACTGTTTACAACCCCCCAATAATACACAGTTATATATGGCCATTGCACTATTGTTTAACTTTCGATAAGCCTCATTAATAGGTTGCAGGTGAACATCCACATACTGCTACCATATATCCTGTTGAACAGGAACCTAACCACAAAGTTCACAGTTCTTGAAAAATAGAAAGGTATGTATGGAGCAGACACTGTCATTGTTATAACACATGGCCTGTTGGTGTAACACTTATTTCACTGTTAAGTTGATGCGTTGTTGTCGTTCTAACCAACACAGAATCCTTGTCTGAAACTCGGCCATGGACTGACTGTCTCGGGATCAAAAATTGGGTCCTTATACATCCTCACAATAATAGGTGCTGAAACTACACATTGTTTTAAGCTAAATTTACAGAAATTACAATTAAACCTTAATTCATTTTTTGCACGCAAATTTTAATAACCTTCATAGAAATGTTCCCAAGGATAAAGCCGCAAGAAGATGAACATAAGACAAATGGCCTTAGAAATGAAACATTAAATCACTGAGAAACATGAATGTTGTGAGAGCATTGCTGATTTAGCATGCCCATGCAATCGGTCTTTATCAACTATTTGCACTATCCTCAATAACAAGGACAAGATTAAGGAGATAGTTGGTTCAAAGGGAGTGACAAGAGTATCTAAACAATGGTTTCATATTCTGGATGATGTTAAAAGGTTGCTCCTTGTATAGATAAGTGAAAAGCAATTGCAAGGTGACACTATTAATGAGAACTTCATTTGTGAGAAAGCGAGAATGATTATCGCCGTCCTCATTAAGAAGATGCCAGGATCATCAGCAGCCGAAGAAGTGTTTAAGGGAAGCTGTGGGCGGTTCAAAAAGTATAAGAGAAGAACCCGCATCCACAGTGCTCTGAGACATGGTGAAGCAGCCAGCTCCGACACAAAGGCAGCTCAGAATGTCATCACCAACTTCAAGATGCTCATAGATTATGAGGGTTATCTGCTGCAACAGGTTTTTAATTGTGACAAGACAGGTCTGTTCTGAAAATAGATGCTGAAGCATACCTTTATAACAGCAGAGGAGAATTCATTGCCTGGTCACAAGTCAATGAGAGACCGTCTCACACTACTATTCTGTGCCAATGCAAAAGGCTATTTGAAAATTAAACAACTGCTTGCTTACCATTCAGAAACTCCATGAGTCTTCAAGAAGTGTAAAGTCCAGAAGAGTAGGTTAAATATGAAGTGGGGGTCCAAAAACAAGGCCTGGGTGACACATGATCTTTTCTGTGATTGGATTAATGAAGTGTTGGTCCTTTGATGAAAAAATATTTGCTTGAGACAAATCTGCCACTCTACATCTTGCTTGTTATGGACAACACTCCTGCCCATTCTACAGGCCTACAAGACCACCTCTTTGAAGAATTTCAATTCATCAAGATCCAGTTTCTGCCTCCTGACACTACTTTATTGCTCTAGCCTATGGACCACCAGATTATTTCTAATTTTGAGAAGCTCTACACTAAAGCACTTTTTCAGCATTGCTTTGAATTGACTGAAGCTACCAATTTCACTCTCAGAAAGTTTTGGAAATATCACTTCAAGATCGTTGCCTGCATCAACGTGATCAAAAAGGTATGAGAAGGGATTACCAAGATACCTCTCACTTCTGCTTGGGGGGAGCTTTGGTCAGAGTGCATTGTCATATGTGACTCTGAGGCATTTGAGTTAGTGCCTGTGGTGTCTGTAGTCAATGAGATTGTGTCTTTGGCCAAGAGCATGGGACTAGAAACAGGTAACAATGACAATGACAAGCTCGTGGAAGATCACAGTCAAGAAATGACTACCAAAGAGCTTATGGAGTTGCAGTGTGTTTCACAGCAGGAAGTTGTGGAGAGGAGTTTGTGTCTATGCAAGCGGGGATAATTTTACTTTCCCTCTTGTTTCACCATCTGCCTCCTTAAATTCTTTTTCTCACTTTTAACTATTTATCATTAGCATATGTGAGTGTAATCTGTATTCCCATAAAAGAGAAAGGTTAGCCCTCAGTTTTAAAGAATATAACATTAGATCTAATTTTGTGCCTAGTTTTATGTATGTCATCAATTTTCTAATTTATTTTCACTAATACTTGTTAGTATCTTTCGTTATAGGTCTTAATCAATAATTTTTTTGGGGCTTAAATTCTATTGTTGACATATAAATTCTGTAATAACTGCACACATTTGGAAGACAAAATGTCAGTATTCTTAAAGAATCTATTTGGCTCTAGTCGGAAACATGTTAGCAAAACCAGCGCTTAATTAGTTCCAGAGTAATTAACAGTTTTGTCTAAAGTATTGTTTGCATAACGATATTTGTTAATTTCAGGATTTAAACAAATAGTTCAACCTAACCCTTGTAGTAGAAGAAACTGTTAAAAAGAACCAATTTTTGATGTATTCAGTTAGCCTTTTGCATTGGCACATAATAGTAGTGTGAGACGGTCTCTCATTGACTTGTGACCAGGCAATGAATTCTCCTCTGCTGTTATAAAGGTATGCTTCAGCATCTATTTTCAGAACAGACCTGTCTTGTCACAATTAAAAACCTGTTGCAGCAGATAACCCTCATAATCTATGAGCATCTTGAAGTTGGTGATGACATTCTGAGCTGCCTTTGTGTCGGAGCTGGCTGCTTCACCACGTCTCAGAGCACTGTGGATGTGGGTTCTTCTCTTCAACTTTTTGAACCGCCCACAGCTTCCCTTAAACACTTCTTTGGCTGCTGATGATCCTGGCATCTTCTTAATGAGGACGGCGATAATCATTCTCGCTTTCTCACAAATGAAGTTCTCATTAATAGTGTCACCTTGCAATTGCTTTTCACTTATCTATACAAGGAGCAACCTTTTAACATCATCCAGAATATGAAACCATTGTTTAAATACTCTTGTCACTCCCTTTGAACCATCTATCTCCTTAATCTTGTCCTTGTTATTGAGGATAGTGCAAATAGTTGATAAAGACCGATTGCATGGGCATGCTAAATCAGCAATGCTCTCACAACATTCATGTTTCTCAGTGATTTAATGTTTCATTTCTAAGGCCATTTGTCTTTTGTTCATCTTCTTGCGGCTTTATCCTTGGGAACATTTCTATGAAGGTTATTAAAATTTGCGCGCAAAAAACACTGTGCAGACACAAGCTTAGAAAAATGTGTGATCACAAGGCGCACTAAGATGGTAGCAGAAAGAGTGCTAAACACAGACTGCAGTTCATACTAAAGACATTGTTCATATACCACTGCCAACAATGGAAGCTGTTCATACTGTTTCCCCTGCCACGAGCGAACGGCTGGTGACATCACACCAGTCATCGTCACACATTAGGGAAACATCACTCATTAAGTGAGTCATTGTTTTTACAGTTTGCTTTACTCATTCTGTGAATTGCACATTATGGGAGGTGCTCGTTAAGCAATGTTCCACTATATAAACAAGATATAATACTAATCATCTTGTCAGCCAGTAAAGGCAAACATTATTATCTATAGAAATTGTAAACTATTATAAATTGAAGAAGTTGAACAAGATCCTGGTGGGAGCCTTTGTAAGGCCAAAGCTCACAGCATTTCAGTTAGTCTGCTCTTAGTCTTTGATCAGTCTGTTCATAGTCTGTTCTCAGCCTTCGTTTAGTATAGCTACAGTCTAGCTAATCTGCATTTTAGCACAGCCTCAGAAAACATTTGTGTTGCCGCTCTGTTCATTTATTCAGTCAGAGAACGTATTTTATAGTTATGAGCAGTAGACATTGAAGTTTTTGAGTTTTGGATCAGTTGAATAACATTTGTGACTGTAGTAACAGTTCTGAGACATTTTTTACTTAATTGCATGTGAAGCAATTTATAATCAGTTCAGCTGCACTGTGTGCACTTTTATGTTTACTGTCTGAAGAGGAAAGAATTATTAAGCTCCATGTATGTCCATATTAACTACCTGTTTGTAAACAGTATTATAGTTTGTAAGAGACTTGGTCATCACTGGTAGGATCTGAAGGATGTGATTAAACATTGGTGAACTTCAAGAACTTAAAAAAGAACTTCTGACTATTCATTTTAAGGACAGGTCCTACAACAGCAATTTCAGGTGGTGATCCAGTGAAACGGCACAGCTGCCAAAGGTTTATACCACAACAGGTAGATTTAGTTAAGTGACACAGTGCTGCTGACAGAAACATTTCAGTGGGAAAAATCTATTTCCATCTTTTGGAACCATTAGTTCCTTTCTGAAGAAGGAAAGAGAGATAGATATCTACATCTATATTCTGCAAACCACTGTGAAGAGTATGGTAGAGAGTACTTCCCAGATTACCACATATGAGGGTAATTTTGAAATCCATTCGTGTTTTGAGTGCAGGGAGAATGATAGGAACCCCTCTGGGCACACTACAATGGGCCTATCCTTGGCTTTGCTGCCCTATGGGAACTTTAGATAGGAGCTGCAGTATATTTCTAGATGCCTTAAAGCTGGCTCCTGAAACTTTGGAATTAGCCTTTGCAGAATTGTTCGCAGTACCTCCAATGTCAGCCGGATGAGGTTCTTCGGCTTCTCCACAAGGCTCTCCCATGGGTCAGACAGATTTACATCTATAGTCTACAAGCCACCTCATACATTTTGGTACAGTGTAATTCTCATACGACTATCTCCCCCCGCCCCCACCCCCGATATTGCTCTTTTCACAAACGGAGTGTGGAAAAAATGATTGTTGGTACAGCTCCATATGACATTTAATTTCTCTGATTTTCAGGAAATACAGTGGAACTTCAATACTATGTTCCTCAGTTTTATGTTTTTCACATTTTGCACCATAAATTCATAGCCCCCATCAAAATTTCATTAGATCAACACAAAAATTCCTTAATTTTATGTTTCTTCCTAGTAAGGTTTACCTCAGTTCTGTGTTCTTACTTGATGTCTTGCATGACTTCATCCCACTTTCTTCCTATTGACATTTGACATGACTGAATGAGTTATAAAAGGCTAAGAAGACAGACAGTTTGCACTACAGGTGGTGGCAGAGAGGGGCAACATGAGAGAGGAAATGCTGACATAATCCACAATAACATTGCCAACACAATTTGCAATGTTTACCTTCACTGTGCAATTATGATACAACTATTGCAAAGTTGCGGCAGCCATGGAAAAACAGGACAGTTGACGCAAAGTGTTCCAGACCAAGCCAAAACATGACAAAGGGGCATTTTATGAAGCACTGAAAATGTACTTTCCATGCAGATCACGTGTTATGGCAGAGATGAAACATGCAAAGAGAAGAAGGGCTCTGCGACAGCACATTTTAAAGACTTTTGTGTTCAAATCTGACATGGTACAGTTGCAACAACTACGAGGGGGGACCCAAAAGAAACCGAACTCCAAGGGCGCTGCCACTCGTAGACGTAGTGCAGTGTTCTCACACTAGATGGTGTTAGTAGAGACCCTCATGAAACAGCTGTGCAGACGGCATCTGTGCAGAGCTGAACGTGCAAATGTGGTATTGTGTTTCTCTGACTGTTGGTGGGTTACCTCTGCGAAGTCGTTATGGCAACTTTAAAAGAACAAAGAGTGTGTGTGAAATTTTGTTTCCTGCTTAAAAAAACTGCAACAGAGACACACCAAATGCTTCAGGAAGCTTTCCAGGAGGATGCTATGAGCTGCACACAGGTTTTCGAGTGGTTTGGGCGCTTTATACGTGGTGAAATGTGCGTTGAAGACCAAGCTCGTTCTGGACGCCCTTCAACATCATGAAATGACGAGAACATTGGAAAGGTCCACCAAAAGATCAACGAGGATCATCGGCAAATGATCGACCAAATTTCAGCAGAGACAGGAATCAGTTGGGGCTCGTGCCAGCGGATTTTGAGTGAGGATTTGCACATTAGTCGTGTTCTGCTAAATTTGTTCCACGCCTTCTCACACAGGAGCAAAAAACCATCCTCATGAATGTGTGTCAGGACTTGAAAACAGAGATTACACGTGATCCAAACTTCTTGAACAAAGTCGTTACAAGGGATCAGAGTTGGTGTTACGGGTATGACCCAGAAACCAAGCAAGTGTCAAGCCAGTGGAGGACTCACAACTCTCCAAGAACAAAAAAAACAAGGCAAGTGAGGTCAAATGTGAAGATGATGATCATTGTCTTTTTTTATGTTCATGGAATTGTGCATCAGGAATTCGTACCCCCTGGCCAAACTGTTAACCAGCACTTTTACTTTGATGTTTTAAGGCATCTGCGAGAGGATGTGAGGAGCAAACGCCCGGAACTTTGGCGATCAGATGACTGGATTCTGCATTACAACAACGCTCCAGCACACACGGCCTTACAAGTGATTCACTGTTTGGCATCTCAGAGGTGGTCTGTCGTTCCCCATGCTCCATATTCACTGGACCTAGCCCCATGTGACTTTTTCCTATTTCCACAAATGAAAAAACGCTAATATGACAATGTGGAGGCGGTTAAAACAGCTTCACAAAGGGCACTGGACAATATCAAACGTGAAGAGTTCCAAACATGCTTCCAACAGTGCGAAAATAGACTTGACAAATGCATCGCATGTAATGGAGAGTATTTTGAAGGTGACTGAAGCAATTTTGTAAAAAGGTTCATCAATAAATTTTTTATGACAACAGTCCAGTTTCTTTTGGGTCCTCCCTCGTACATACACTACTCACATACGTAATTTACACAACATACTGTTGATTGTAAAGATGGTCAACAGTGACACAAGGCATGAAGTGAAACTGTAGCACCTGAGCTTTCTTTTAAATTTAAGTTCTACACAGTGTACAGAAATTCACTGAGCCAACTTCTGATAAGCTTGTAACATCAAATGGGGAAGTAAACTCATTTTTTCACATCTCTATTTCTCTCATTGAATATAAAATAACACTTTGACGGGGTGGAGCAGATGAAGTGCAGAGAGCATATGAAGTGCAGCTCATAAGAAAGGTGTTGAACAGTAACAACACAATGAACAATGAAAGGTTTACAAGCAATACACAAGAGATCACTGTGCTCGTATCACAAGAGTATGCTGCATTGCCATTGGCTACAGAAAGAAAACACAAAACCCCACATGTCAGATTCTAACACCTTTCACCATACTTCACAGTTTTCAGATTAATTCACGATGTTCATCAATTTTTGCTTTTTTTCTGGGTGAGCACAAAGGAAAGATCTCTCATAAATGTGTATTTTGTCATTTAATTTTTGTTCATATCATGGCAGAAAATAGCTTCATTACCATGTATCCACATACCAATTCCAATTTTTTGATGAGTTTTACTTGCTGTTGCACATCTGTGATTTTTTAAGAACTGATGAAAATCATTACCACAAATTATTGTATAGACATAGTACTGTACATTTAATTTCCTTTGTGTATGCCAGTTACATATGCTTTTGCCTGTATTTTGGGGGTTTTAATGTGTTCTGCGATTCCGTGTTTTCCTCAGTTTTGTGTTTGTTAAGTCTGGACCACATGAAAATGTAAAATGTTGCCTGAGTCTTCTTGTAATATGTTGTTGATGTTGTGGTCTCCAGTCCAGAGACTGGTTTGATGCAGCTCTCCATGCTACTCTATACTGAGCAAGCTTCTTCGTCTCCCAGTACCTACTGCAACCTACATCCTTCTGAATCTGTTTAGTGTATTCATCTCTTGGTCTCCCTCTACGATTTTTACCCTCTATACTGCCCTCCAATACTAAATTGGTGATCACTTGATGCCTCAGAATATGCCCTACCAACCAATCCCAACTTCAAGTTAAGTTGTGCTACAAACTCCTGTTCTCCCCAATTCTATTCAGTACCTCCTCATTAGTTATGTGATCTACCCATCTAATCTTCAGCATTCTCCTGTAGCACCACATTTCAAAAGCTACTATTCTCTTCTTGTCTAAACTATTTATCGTCATCGTTTCACTTCCATACAGGGCTACACTCCATACAAATACTTTCAGAAACGACTTCCTAACGTTTAAATTTAAACTCGATGTTAACAAATTTTTCTTCTTCAGAAACGCTTTCCTTGCCATTGTCAGTCTACATTTTATATCTTCTCTACTTTGACCATCATCAGTTATTTTGCTCCCCAAATAGCAAAACTCCTTTTTTGCTTTAAGTGTCTCATTTCCTAATCTAATTCCCTCAGCATCACCTGATTTAATTCAACTACATTCCATTATCCTCGTTTTGCTTTTGTTGATGTTAATCTTAAATGCTCCTTTCAAGACATTGTCCATTCTGTTCAACTGCTCTTCCAGGTCCTTTGCTGTCTCTGACAGAATTACAATGTCATCAGTGAACCACAAAGTTTTTATTTCTTCTCCATGGATTTTAATACCTACTCCGAACTTTTCTTTGGTTTCCTTTACTGCTTGCTCAATATATAGATTGAATAGCATCAGGGATAGGCTACAGCCCTGTCTCACTCTCTTCCCAACCACTGCTTCCCTTTCATGCCCCTCGACTCTTATAACTGCCATCTGGTTTCTGTATAAATTGTATATAGCCTTTCGCTCCATGTATTTTACCCCTGCTACCTTCAGAATTTGAAAGAGAGTATTCCAGTCAACATTGTCAAAAGCTTTCTCTAAGTCTACAAATACTAGAAATGTAGTTTTGCCTTTCTTTAATCTGTTTTCTAAGATAAGTCGTAGGGTCAGAATTGCCTCACGTGTTCCAACATTTCTGCGGAATCCAAACTGGTCTTGGAATATATACTCTCAATATTTCAACAGCAAACCTCTCTCCATGAGGTGCAATGCCCCTCTTGTAGCATCTGCCACTGGAGCTCATTGAGCATCCCTGAAACGCTCTCACACCACGTAAACAATCCCATGATGAAATGCGCCGTTGTTCATTGGATCTTCTCTATCTGTTCTATTAATCTTACTTGGTAAGGGTCCCAGTGGTAAGCAGTACTCAAGAATCTGACATATGTGCGTGTTAAGAGCCACTTCCTTCTTGGTTGAATTAAATTTACTTAAGATTTTCCCAATGTATCTCAGTCTGGCAGCTGCTTCTCCTATTATTTGTTTTATGGTGTTATTCCAATTTTGGTCACTTTGGATGATTACTCCTAGGAATTAAATGGCAGTTACTATTTCCAACGCTTTGTCACCAGTACTGTGATTGAACAGTAGTGGATATCTTCACCTAGTTATGTGCAATATGTTACATTTATTTTTGTTCATGGTCAAGTACTAGTCCCTGCATCAGTATTCAGTTCTCTTCAGGTATTCCTGCATTTCACTTTAGTCCTATGCGTTACATCCTTCCTATAGTCAGCAATTTTGTCCACAAATATCCCCAGAGAGCCATCAACGTTATCCACCAGATCATTAATATCAATTATAAATAGTAATGGGCCTCCCTTGCACTACTCCCAAAATTATATTTACATTTGTAAATTTTATTCCATTAAGAATGATGTCTTGAGTTCTGTCCACAAAGAATTTCTGTGTCCAATGACAGATCTGGACCAATATTCTATAAGCTCACATTTTGATGACCAAGTGTGTCTAAGGCTTTTATCTAGTCACTTGTTGACCAGTCTTGTGTGGCAGTGGAAGATAGCAAAAGTAAAGCAGAAGTTTTAAATTTTGTATTTAAGAATCTGTTTATGCAGGAGAATGACATAAACGTACCATCATTTGACTGTCACGCAGACTCCCTTATGAATGACATAGCACTGAACCCCTACTTAGCTTGCATTTATTGTGAATCCTTCATGCAGCACAAAGTTCCTAGTGACTGGAAGAAAGTGCAGGTGACTCCTGTATATAAGACGAGTAAAAGAATGGATGAAGGGCAACAGTTGGATTCTACATTCCTAGATTTCCATAACATATATGGCATGGTGCCACATTGCCAATAGTTAATGAAGGTACAAGCATACGGAATTGATGCCCAGGTACATGAGCAGCTCAAAAACTTCTTCAGTAATAGAACCTAGTTTGCTGTCCTCAATGGCAAGTGCTCAGTAGAGATAAGAGTTTCGTCAGGAGTACCCCAGAAAGTGCGATAGGACCACTGTTATTTTCGATAATTGATCTGGCAGACAGGGTAAGCGGCAGTATGTGGCTGTTTGCTGATGGTGCTGTGGTGTATGGGAAGGTGTCATTGTTGAGTGACAGTAGGACACAAGAGGACTTGAACAAAATGTCTAGTTGGTGTGATGAATGGGTTAGGTTTAGTACAGGATGGTTGAGTCTTCATGGTGCCTTCCTCCTCTCAAAATACTGCAGAGGAGGTTTGCTTGTGATTTTGATATAAATTTCTGATTCAGTTGTTCAGTTTCGCAGTACATTCTCTTTATATGATGAACCACGTGTGTTTTGAGCCAGTTAGGAACAACTCACTTTGAGTGAATATTTCCATAGTCTCTTTTTCCTCTGCGAATGCCACAAAAGCACCTCCCTTTCCATTCTAATACCAAATACAAGGTTAATTGATCAACTTCTGGGCTCTTACTTCGTCTGAAAAACCACGTGGATTTTATCACACGAGAGTGCAAAGACAATACTATTATCTGAAGTAATTTTAAAATACTCTTTGCAACCCCTGGACTTTTTCGATCAACGTCTCGTAACTGAGAACCTCTTCAAGTTCTCAGACGTAAACATTTCTTTCCATGCCTGGATGCCATTAAATCCTTACTTTATTGGTCTTCAGCCAATGAGATCTAGAAGGTACAACCCCTTACATGAGCGTTTTTTTACTCGAATTTTTGTGTGTGTGTGTGTGTTTTGTATCCATTAGAAAATTATGGAATGTCAGATTGCTATGCAATGACAATTTCCACAGTTTATGTAGGAATTTCCTTTATCAGGTTTCCGTCTAATTAAACAGGTATGCAGCTCGTGAATTAGTTCCCCTTTACTGGGGCACTTTATGAATACAATAGGCAAGCTGCATGTAATGTGAGAGGAATGTAGCCAGCTAGATAGGGGACTCGATTAACTGGCGAGTTGTTAAAAGAAAAGAAAAAAAAAAATTCCTTGAGGTCTATGTTTATGTGCTGCTCCATGACTCTGCTGTCAATATCTTTATTCTTTGCTTTTGTGTAACTTCTGTTTTTTTTCAGTAAATGTGTCTTATTTTCGTATCCAGGGTGTAATTATAAAGTTAATAAAACGTTTTCTTGCCTTTAAAATAATATTTTTCATCAGGTTATGGGCCCAGTACACGTGTAAAGGCAAACAACATAGTTTAATTAAAACAATATTTGAAATGAGCCTATGTTTGTAAAGAAACATGACTGCCAGCGGCGATTATAAGGTCACCATTGATAAGCTTCAAGGATCTGAGAACTGGGCCAAATGGAAATGGCATATTTCTATGGTGCTGCGTTCATATGGACTAGAAGATATTATTAACGGTACGCGTGAACGTGTAGAGTTGCCGCAAGATGCGATGGCACAAGGACGACGCAAAGGCAGCAAGTCTTATAGAAAGTGCGCTAAGTAAACCTGTTGCAGAACTCGTCTTAACGTGCAAGACTAAAGATTTCTGGGACAAATTACGCGCCCGATTTGAACGCAGCAGTACTCAGCGTTTGAATATGTTGATTGAAACATTTTCCCGTGTTAAACGTGATGAAACGGAAGATATTAGTGCACATGTGGCCAAACTGCAAAAGTTATTTGTGGACCTGAACGATGAATCAGCGAAACATGAAGAAAATACGCTAACTGAAAGAATCTTAAATGGTCGAATTTTGTCTACACTGGGAAAAGACTACGACATTTTTAAGGATCTCTGGGATACGATACCGACAGAAAAGCAAAGCTTGAATTTATTAATTGAAAAACTCTGTACTATTGAACTGCGTGAACAAGACATTAAAGGAAGTGCAGCTTTCGTCG
Organism: Schistocerca serialis cubense; assembly: GCF_023864345.2. NCBI lineage: Eukaryota > Metazoa > Arthropoda > Insecta > Orthoptera > Acrididae > Schistocerca > Schistocerca serialis. The sequence continues at coordinate 35,589,654 of NC_064644.1, forward strand.
TTTCTAAAACAAGAAAACAGCAAACAAGTAATCAGCAAGTAAAGATGGCGAAGTCACAATTAAAACAGAAGTTTCCGTGTAATATATGCAAACAATTAGGTCACTGGGCAGCAGAGTGTCTACAGAACACTCCTGACATCTATAAAAGAAAAGAGAAGAAGCGAGAAAGTGAACACGCTGCATTTACTTCATACGCTATGGGTGTGTGTACCAGTAATCACAGTGACCCAAATAAATGGTATTGCGACAGTGGCGCTAAAAATCATATCACTCCCAACGAACAGTATTTTGTTTCGTATAGTGAATTTGATGCTCCACAAGTAATTTCATTGGGAAAACAAGATGTCAAAATGTGTGCGTACGGTCAAGAAACAGTTTACATCCAAATTCGACGAAACAATAAATGGTACAATGCTAGAATGGACTATGTTTTGTACGTCCCTGATGCAAGTGCTAAGTACTCTGTGAGAGCAATTGCCTGCAGAGGCTACAGTGCTAATTTTAGTTATAATAATGTCTGTGTTCGAAAACAAATCAATGGCAATATTGTTATGGCAGGTTATGTGAAAAATTTTGTGTGTTGAACATGCGTGTTGTTAGAAATGCAAAAATGAATCATGTGAACTTGATGACTTCATCCGAAACATTGCAAGTGTACCATGAAAGGTTTGGTCATCAAAATAAACAACACGTGAAGAATATTTTAAAAGGAATGAACATTAATGTGGAAGATGCCAAGAGAGAATTTTGTGACGGCTGTGCGGTTGGTGAGATGCGTAGGCTGCCATTCAAAACACGAACAATACGCTCTACCAGTACTGGTGAATTAATCCACGCGGATGTCAATGGACCAATGAGCACGAAATCTTTTGGAGGTAAGCATTATTATGTCTGTTTCAAAGAAGATTTTAATAAATTTCGTCGAATTTTCTTTTTAAGACACAAATGTGAAGTGTGTATTGTGCTTACGCAGTTTTTAAATGAAGCACGAACTAATGGATATGTTGTCAAACAATTTAGATGTGATGGTGGCAAAGAATTTAACCATAAGAATGTCAATGAACTGCTTGCAGACAGGGGAATAGAGCTTCTGATTCCTCCTCCTTACACTTCTGAAAAAATGGTGTGGCTGAACGGGAAAATAGGACCATTGTTGAAGCTGCCCGGTCAATGCTAAATCCGAGTAAATTGCCTAAAAGGTTGTGGGCAGAGGCATGTAACACAGCAGTCTACCTAATAAATCGTACTGGAAAATCTTCAGTTGAAAATAAAACCCCTTATGAACTATGGTTTAATCGACCAGTAGGACGACTTGATCATCTCATAATTTTTGGCACAGGCTGCTTTGTTTACATTAACAAACAATTCCGTTCCAAGTTTGATGATAAGGCAGTTTTTGGACGACTTGTTGGATATGTTAATGACAAGGATGGGTTTAGAGTTTTGATTCCATCTAAAATAAAAGTGGTGTTGAGTCACGATGTGAAATTTTAGCCAGAAATTGTTTGTGATTTACAAAGTGATCATGTTGAATTTTAAGTCCCTCAGGAAGAATTTAATGATCCGAATTCATCTAAAGATGACCAATGTAAATCTCCTAGACTGTACACTTCTGGAGGAAGTCAAACTCAAGAAAAAATTGGCACTAGAGAAAGTCAAGAGTGGAGTGAATCTGATGAAAATAAAGAATTAACAGCATTTATAAAAGCAGAAGCTGCTGAATCTTCTAATGAAGAGAAACAGAAGAAAATGTTATATATTATGCTATTATAAAATAGTGTTTATTCATTGACGATAGTGATTAGAGCCTAAAAAGTGCGGCTCTCTTCGAACAGCTCTGTAAGTTTGCAGCTCCCTAAGGTAAGGTACGTGGCCATCCCTGCTATATATGGTACTTGGGTCACAGCGATCTGCTTTTGTTCTGTAACAGCTAGTAACGAAAATGGCGGTGAGATTCTCTGAAAATCTCGCACAAAAGCAATTTAATACCGCACTTACAAAATGGCAGGCAACTACTCAACTTGAACTAAAGTTTAAATTACTGTATTTTTCAGGCCACGTGCACCAAAATTGCGGTTTAAATCTCTATTAATTCTTGTACACATAATTGTTCACTGACATGCGGATGCAAAAAAAAAAAAAAAAAAACAGAAATGAAAAATTATTACCGCAAATGTCGGGAGTTGCTACTGGTTGGTGGTGAATACTCTCCTTCGATAATTCTTCAGCTTCGCCGTGTGTTCTACACGTGACGGTGTTTCACCAACAACGATCTTAGATTCCAAGTAAATCACTCAATCAAAAGTAATATTGCAATCACAGGACCTTTATTTTCACACGACCCGATAATACTCTCAATCCAGATATAATGAACGTAAATGAATTTTAATTTAGCTGCTTATTGCGGTACGGAAATAAGTTCCAGAACGTGAGACCAAAAACGAAATCGAACTTCGCAATACAACAACCACAGACTTAACAACATAAGCAGTCACAGAAATTACCACACAAGGAGTAAGCAGCTAATATCTATAGCAAAGAGTTCGTTTGAATCGAACTGCTAAAATTTACGTAATGTATACTGAAATAACGTGCTATTCCTGGCCTATGGTTAGTAAAACGAAGAAAGACAACCATGAAAGCCAGGCTTCGTGCGATTCTTTGGGTAATAGAATATCGGATACTTCTGAAGAGTTCTGGTTCTGCGAGTAACAGCGTCTGTATCGGAGAGACTGCTTACACAGCGTAAACTACCGAATAGGACGTCCACAAGTGTTTGACGAACGTTAACATTCACATGGCCATAGATAACGATTGACGAACTACTCTGTCAGAGAATGGTTCTGAGCACTATGGGACTCAACATCTGGGGTCATCAGTCCACTAGAACTTAGAACTACATAAACGTAACTAACCTAAGGACATCACACACGTCCATGCCCGAGGCAGGATTCGAACCTGCGACCGTAGCGGTCGCGCGATTCCAGACTGAAGCGCCTAGAACCGCTCGGCCACACCGACCCCCTCTCTGACAGACCCATATATTAAAATGAAGGGGGAGATGGCGTTATACAGGGTGTTACAAAAAGGTACAGCCAAACTTTCAGGAAACATTCCTCACACACAAATAAAGAAAAGATGTTATGTGGACATGTGTCCGGAAACGCTTAATTTCCATTTTAGAGCTCATTTTAGTTTCGTCAGTATGTACTGTACTTCCTCGATTCACCGCAAGTTGGCCCAATTGAAGGAAGGTAATGTTGACTTCGGTGCTTGTGTTGACATGCGACTCATTGCTCTACAGTGCTAGCATCAAGCACATCAGTACGTAGCATCAACAGGTTAGTGTTCATCACGAACGTGGTTTTGCAGCCAGTGCAATGTTTATGAATGCGGAGTTGGCAGATGCCCATTTGATGTATGGACTAGCGCGGGGCAATAGCCGTGACGCGGTACGTTTGTGTCGAGACAGATTTCCAGAACGAAAGTGTCCCGACAGGAAGACGTTCGAAGCAATTGATCGGCGTCTTAGGGAGCACGGAACATTACAGCCTACGACTCGCGACTGGGGAAGACCTAGAACGACGAGGACACCTGCAATGGACGAGGCAATTCTTCGTGCAGTTGACGATAACCCTAATGGTGGTGGTGGTTAGTGTTTAACGTCCCGTCGACAACGAGGTCATTAGAGACGGAGCGCAAGCTCGGGTTAGGGAAGGATAGGGAAGGAAATCGGCCGTGCCCTTTCAAAGGAACCATCCCGGCATTTGCCTGAAACGATTTAGGGAAATCACGGAAAACCTAAATCTGGATGGCCGGAGACGGGATTGAACCGTCGTCCTCCCGAATGCGAGTCCAGCGTGCTAACCACTGCGCCACCCCGCTCGGTGATAACCCTAATGTCAGCGTCTGAGAAGTTGCTGCTGTGCAAGTTAACGTTGACCACGTCATTGTATGGAGAGTGCTACGGGAGAACCAGTTATTTCCGTACCATGTACAGCGTGTGCAGGCACTATCAGCAGCTGATTGGCCTCCACGGGTACACTTCTGCGAATGGTTCATCCAACAATGTGTCAATCCTCATTTCAGTGCAAATGTTCTCTTTACGGATGAGGCTTCATTCCAACGTGATCAAATTGTAAATTTTTACAATCAACATGTGTGGGCTGACGAGAATCCGCACGCAATTGTGCAATCACGTCATCAACACAGATTTTCTGTGAACGTTTGGTGAGGCATTGCTGGTGATGTCTTGATTGGGCCCCATGTTCTTCCACCTACGCTCAATGGAGCACGTTATCATGTTTTCATACGGGATACTCTACCTGTGCTGCTAGAACATGTGCCTTTACAAGTACGACACAACATGTGGTTCATGCACGATGGAGCTCCTGCACATTTCAGTCGAAGTGTTCGTACGCTTCTCAACAACAGATTCGGTGACCGATGGATTGGTAGAGGCTGACCAATTCCATGGCCTCCACGCTCTCCTGACCTCAACCCTCTTGACTTTCATTTATGGGGGCATTTGAAAGCTCTTGTCTACGCAACCCCGGTACCAAATGTAGAGACTCTTCGTGCTCGTATTGTGGACGGCTGTGATACAATACGCCATTCTCCAGGGCTGCATCAGCGCATCAGGGATTCCATGCGACGGAGGGTGGATGCATGTATCATCGCTAACGGAGGACATTTTGAACATTTCCTGTAACAAAGTGTTTGAAGTCACGCTGGTACGTTCTGTTGCTGTGTGTTTCCATTCCATGATTAATGTGATTTGAAGAGAAGTAATAAAATAAGCTCTAACATGGAAAGTAAGCGTTTCCGGACACATGTCCACATAACATATTTTCTTTCTTTGTGTGTGAGGAATGTTTCCTGAAAGTTTGGCCCTACCTTTTTGTAACAACCTGTATATCATCTTGGGGAGTCTTAGAAGACTATTTCTCCGTTAAAGCCCAGTGTTAAACCTACCCTCTGAGCGTTAATGCTCTGAGTCGACAGTCAGTTCTGAGTTTGGGCTTTGAAACAGTATGCTTTCGTGGATCGATATTCATCACCAAAAAGTTAAAAATTTAATTTTTTGACGCCTGTTCTCACTCGTCGAGAATGATGTACATCGCGGCAATACAGCTGAACGTTTTACTCCTGTTTTAAGTGAGATCTAATAGCAGCACTACAATACGAACGCTTCATCAAGATTCAGCAACATGGCGGAGGCAGGCCTCACTTTTTCGTCTACCTGGATTCGGATCGCCGCTGATTTGTACGCGAGGTGTCAAGGAACCCGTTTCTACCAGGACTGAGCGGAGACAGATGCACGGCATAGGCTTCAACAATACGCGCTATGGCTTGGTTCAAATGGCTCTGAGCACTATGGGACTTAACTTCTGTGGTCATCAGTCCCCTAGAACTTAGAACTACTTAAACCTAACTAACCTAAGGACATCACACACACCCATGCCCGAGGCAGGATTCGAACCTGCGACCGTAGCAGCAGCGCGGCTCCGGACTGGAGCGCCTAGAACCGCACGGCCACAGCGGCCGGCCGCTATGGCTTCGCATGACTTTTGGCCACTCCTCATAGTTCTGCATTTTAAGTCAATTACCTAACCTTTTCCTTGACTTTGAGTGAGTAGTTCAAGTTTACAATAATACTAGACCCTAATTTGGCTTACAGAGTAGCTACGGTTCATCATTGCCAGATTCGTAGCGTTGATCTCTCCATCACAATAACTGCAAATTCCTCATCATTCGTATCTGAAATAACGCGCTTCTCTCATCGCAGTAGATCTCTTGAGAAAATAGGCAGGCTCTGCAATCAGCACATGTCAGCGTTTCGTAGCCAACTTTTAATCCCAGTGCAGAAACTCTGACACGCCCGTATCGCTTAGCTGCTGGCCCGAACGACAACCAGTGCAATCTGCACGCTGCGCGCAAAGATAATCGACATTTCATTTGGACATTGCTTGATCAGTTTATTCCAGAGAAACAGCATTTCAGTTTACAGAACTTTTCAGTACAACTGTATCTTCCCTTTAGGTTAACCATTTTGATACCAAAATTTATATAGTTTTGAGTAATAAATCTGACGAACAGATTTTAATACACTACCGGCCATTAAAATTGCTACACCAAGAAGAAACGCAGATGATAAACGGGTATTCATTGGGTAAATATATTATACTAGCACTGACATGTGATTACATTTTCACTCAATTTGGGTGTATAGATCCTGAGAAATCAGAACCCAGAACAACCATCTCTGGCCATAATAACGGCCTTAATACGCCTGGGCATTGAGTCAAACAGAGCTTGGATGGCGTGTACAGGTACAGCTGCCAATGCAGCTTCAACACGATACCGCAGTTCATCAAGAGTAGTGACTGGCGTATTGTGACGATCCAGTTGCTCGGCCTCCATTGACCAGACGTTTTTAATTGGTGAGAGATCTGGAGACTGTGCTGGCCGGGGCAGCAGGCAAACATTTTCTGTTTCCAGAAAGGCCCGTACAGGACCTGCAACATGCGGTCGTGCATTATCCTGCTGAAATGTACGGTTACACAGGGATCGAATGAAGGGTAGAGCCACGGGTCGTAACACATCTGAAATGTAGCGTCCACTGTTCAAAGTGCCGTCAATGCGAACAAGAGGTGACCGAGACGTGTAACCAATGGCATCCCACACCACCGCGCCGGGTGATACGCCAGTATGGCGATGACGAATACACGCTTCCAATGTACGTTGACCGCGATGTCGCCAAACACGGATGCGACCATCATGATGCTGTAAACAGAACCTGGATTCATCCGAAAAAAAATGACTTTTTGCCATTCGTGAACCCAGGTTCGTCGTTGACAGGAAGAAAATGCTGTGATATGCAAATGATTAGCTATTCAGAGCATTCACACAAGGTTGGCGCCGGTGGCGACACCTACAACGTGCTGACATGAGGAAAGTTCTCAACCAATTTCTCATACACAAACAGCAGTTGACCGGCGTTGCATGGTGAAACGTTGTTGTGATGCCTCGTGTAAGGAGGAGAAGCGCATACCATCACGTTTCCGACTTTCATAAAGGTCGGATTGTAGCCTATCGCGATTGCGGTTTATCGTATCGCGACATTGCTGCTCGCGTTAGTCGAGATCCAGTGACTATTAGCAAAATATGGAATCGGTGGGTTCAGGAGGGTAATACGGATCGCAGTGCTGGATCCCAATGGCCTCGTATCACTACCAGTCGAGATGACAGGCATCTTATCTGCATGACTGTAACGGACCGTACTGCCACGTCTCGATCCCTGAGTCAACAGATGGGGACTTTTGCAAGACAACAACCATCTGCACGAACAGTTCGACGACGTTTGCAGCAGCATGGACTATCAGCTCGGAGACCGTGGCTGCGGTTACCCTTGACGCTGCATCACAGGCAGGAGCGCTTGCGATGGTGTACTCAACGACGAACCTGGGTGCACGAATGGCAAAACATCATTTTTTCGGATGAATCCAGGTTCTGTGTACAGCATCATGATGGTCACATCCGTGTTTGGCGACATCGCAGTGAGCGCACATTGGAAGCGTGTATTCACCCGGCGTGATGTTATGGGGCGCCATTGGTTACACGTCTCGGTCACCTCTTGTTCGCATTGACGGCACTTTGAACAGTGGACGTTACATTTCAGATGTTTTACGACCCGTGGCTCTACCCTTCATTCGATCCCTGCGAAACCGTACATTTCAGCAGGATAATGCACGACCGCATGTTGCAGGTCCTGTACGGGCCTTTCTGGATACAGAAAATGTTCGACTGCTGCCCTGGCCAGCGCATTCTCCAAATCTGTTACCAATTAAAAACGTCTGGTCAATGGTGACCGAGCAACTGGATCGTCACAATACGCCAGTCACTACTCTTGATGAACTGCGGTATCGTGTTGAAGCTGCATGGGAAGCTGTACCTGTACACGCCATCCAAGCTCTGTTTGACTCAATGCCCAGGCGTATCAAGGCCGTTATTACGGCCAGAGGTTGTTCTGGGTACTGATTTCTCAGGATCTCTGCACCCACATCGCGTGAAAATGTAATCACATGTCAGTTCTAGTATAATATATTTGTCCAATGAATACCCTTTTATCATCTGCAGTTCTTCTTGGTGTAGCAATTTTCATGGCCAGTAGTGTACTATCCCGCACAGAACACTGACGTATGTCTCCTATTAAAATATTTCATGTAAATCGTCCGAAATAATTAGGCTTCATACATCAGCAAATAAGAAATTCATATTACGTAACGTGCTGTAAGCACTGTATTTAAGGATTCAATCTGAGTTGAATTCTGTCTTTTAAAGTAGCTTTGGAACCACAAGTGCACATTTGCTTCCATTCATTTATATCTAACAACATTCATGTTTGTTAAAATTCTCGATTCAAAACTGCCGCGGAGATATTTTTGCTAAGATGGGAGCAGGCAGACAATAGTCAATTTGTCTATTGTTATTTATTCTATATCAATATATTTAGATGATACACTTTAAGCCTTTTATCTCTATTCTTTAGCATTTAAAATCATTTTCAATGATAAATACCGTCATGCCCACTAGTTCCGTTTGACTGCCCATTGAAGAGCCAAAGAAACTGGTACACCTGCCTAAAATCGTGTAGGGCCCCCGTGAGCACGCAGAAGTGCCCCAACACGACGTGGCGTGGACTGGAATAATGTCTGAAGTAGTGCTGGAGGGAACTGACACCATGAATCCTTTAGCGCTGTCCATAAATACGTAAGAGTACGAGGGGCTGGAGATCTCTTCTGAACAGCACGTTGCAAGGTATCCCAGATATGCTCAATAATGTTAACGTCTGGGGAGTTTGGTGGCCAGCGGAAGTGTTTAAACTCAGAAGAGAATTCCTGGAGCCACCCTGTAGCAATTCTGGATGTATGGGGTGTCCAATTGTCCAACTGGAATTGCCGAAGTCCGTCGGAATGGATGCAGGTCATCAGACAGGATGGTTACGTACGTGTCACCTGTCAGAGTCGTATCTAGATGTATCAGGGGTCTGATATCACTCAAACTGCACATGCCCAACACCGTTACAGAGCCTCCACCAGGTTGAACAGTCCCCTGCTGACATGCGGCATCCATGTATTCATGAGGCTGTCTCCATATCCTTACACGTCCATCCATTCGATGCAATTTGAAACGAGACTCGTCCGACCAGTTAACATGCTTCCAGTCACTATCAGTCCAATGTCGGTGTTGACGGGCCCAGGCAAGGCTAAAGCTTAGTGCCCTGCAGTCATCAAGGGTACACGAGTGGGCTTTCGGCTCCGAAAGTCCATGTTGATGATGTTTCGTTGAATGGTTTGCACGTTGACACTTGTTGATGGCCCAGCATTGAAATCTGCGGGAATTTGCAGAAGGATTGCGCTTCTGTCACGCTGAACGATTCTCTTCAGTCGTCGTTGACTCCGTTCTTGCGGTATCTTTTTCCGGGCGCAACGATGTCGGAGATTTGATGTTTTACTGGCTTCCTGATATTCACGGTACACTCATGAACTGGTCTTATGGGAAAATCCCCATTTCATCGCTACCTCGCAGATGCTGTGTCCCGTCGTTCGTGCACCAACTATAGCAGCACGTCCAAACTCACTTAAATCTTGATAACTTGCCATTGTAGCAAGAGTAAACGATCCAATTGCGACAGACACTAGTTGTCTCATATAGGCGTTGCCGACCGCAGCGCCGTATCCCCCCTGTTTACATATCTCTGTATTTGAATACGCATGGCTATACCAGTTTCTTTGGCGCTTAATGCACTTATTGTGGTGTAAACATTACCAGTGGAGCCCTTAAGCGATATTCCGTATCTATGACATCATCATCATCATCATCACATTTCAACCACGCCCCTTTTAATGACGTCGTCATGTCCCGTCTCCTCCTGCCGCCCCCCCCCCCCTCCCCCTTCTCCAGCCAGTCACGGCGAGCATTAAAATAAAACATCCACTCAAAATGTAGCTGTCAAATTATGTAAGTTTCACTTGAATTGTACAAAAATGGCATCATGGTCAAAGGTATACAGTATTTCCATATCGAAAAATACGTAACGTTCATTTTCATTGCATAAAATGGTGCCATGTTAAAAAAAGATAATGCCAGTTCTTCAGTACGTCGAAAGAATTACATAAGCTTTATTTGAACTGCATAAAAAATATTGCCAATATTACAATATTACCAAAAAATGGCGCGTTGTGTCAATACATACGAGATAAAATTTGATGATGATGCAGGACAGTTTTTGATATAAACAGAAAGACAGGGAGAGGGAGAGGGAGAGGGAGAGGGAGAGGGAGAGGGAGAGGGAAAGGGAGAGGGAGAGGGAGAGGGAGAGGGAGAGAGAGAAAGAGGGAGAGGGAGAGGGAGAGAGAGAAAGAGAGAGAGAGAGAGAGAGAGAGAGAGAGAGGTGAGATACAGAGGTGGAATGTCATGCAGTGTGTGTGTTTGTGTGTGTGTGTGTGTGTGTGTGTGTGTGTGTGTGTTTAATGATGACAATTTGCGTAACTCATTTGAAGATGGTTACATAATTTTTAAGCAGCTGTGAATTCAAGTGCTGCATAGTGGCAATACTGTTTGCGTAAATCAAGTGACGCTTACGTATTTTTTTTAGAAATACTGTAGTGTTATCAATATCCTTTTGTCTAGATCATGCCATTCACGTAATGCAACTGAAAGTTATGTATTTTTCGATATAGAAATATTGCACTGTATATCTTTCAATTTGACGCCATTTTTAAGCAATTCAAATGACGCTTATATGATTTTAGAGCAACATTTGAACGCCAACTAAAATACTACGCTTTGACTGGCTAGATATGGGGGGATGGTAAGGGAGACGAGGGGGTCATGATGACGCCATTGAAAGGGGGCGAGGAATATCATGTGGTGATGATGATGATGTCATAACCAAGGCGTGAGTGGCTTGAGGATCCCACTTGGTGATGTTTACACAGCAATAAGGACGCCATCCCTCCTCCCACCAACCCCCGTAGATATAGTACTTCCATATGTGTTGAATTTCCTCTGTTAGTCTTGGAATCTATGCGTCACACACCCAAGGTGGCTGACACACGTGTTTTGTTTGCAGTCTCCTCAGTGGACTGACTGCATTTCCAATAGTATTCTAGTAGTGAACTGAAGTCTGCCACCTGCTTTACGTACAACCGATCCTACTTGAACATTCTACTTTATTGTTGTTGTTGTGCTCTTCAGTCCGAAGGCTAGTCTGATGCAACTCCCTATGCCAGTGCATTCTGTGCAAGTCTCTTCTTTGCTGTATAACTACCGAACCCTACACTCATCTGAACCTTCCTACTGTTTTCAAGTTTTGGTCTCCTTCTACAGTTTTTACCCCCATGCTTCCTTCCATGACCAGACTGGCAAATTTCTTGATGCCTCAAGATGTGTCCTGCAACTGGTCCATTCTTTTAGTCAAAAAATGGCACAAATTTCTTTTTCCCCAATTGGATTCAGTACCTGTTCATTTATTATTCGATCTACTCATCTAATCTTCAGTATTGTTCTATGGCACCACATTTCAAATGAATTTTTTTTCTTCTTGTCTGAATTACCTGTCGCCCAATTTTCACTTCCATACAAGGCTACGCGCCAAACAAATACCTTCAGAAAAGACTACCTAACAGACAAATTTGTATTAGATGTCAACAAATTCCTCTTTTTCAGAAATGCATTTCTTGTCATCGCCAGTCTGCATTTTATAATACACTATTGGCCATTAAAATTGCTACACCAAGAAGAAATGCAGATGATAAACGGGTATTCATTGGACAAATATATTATACTAGAACTGACATGTGATTACATATTCACGCAATTTGGGTGCATAGATCCTGAGAAATCAGTATCCAGAACAACCACCTCTGGCCGTAGTAACGGCCTTGATACGCCTGGGCATTGAGTCAAATAGAGCTTGGATGGCGTGTAACGGTACAGCTGCCCATGCAGCTTCAACACGATACCACAGTTCATCAAGAGTAGTGACTGGCCTATTGTGACGAACCAGTTGCTCGGCCACCATCGACCAGACGTTTTCAATTAGTGAGAGATCTGGAGAATGTGCTGGCCACGGCAGCAGTCGAATATTTTCTGTATCCAGAAAAGCCCGTACAGGACCTGCAACATGCGGTCGTGCATTATCCTGCTGAAATGCAGGGTTTTGCAGGAATCGAATGAAGGGTAGATCCACAGGTCGTAAAACACCTGAAATGTAAAGTCCACTGTTCAAAGTGCCGTCAATGCGAACAAGAGGTGACCGAGCCGTGTAACCAATGGCACCCCATACCATCACCCCGGGTGATACGCCAGTATGGCGATGACGAATACACGCTTCCAATGTGCGTTCACCGCGATGTCGCGAAACGCGGATGCGACTATCATGATGCTGCAAACAGAACCTGGATTCATCCCAAAAAATGACGTTTTGCCAATCGTGCACCCAGGTTCGTCGTTGAGTATACCATTGCAGGCGCTCCTGTCTGTGATGCAGTGTCAAGGGTAACCGCAGCCACGGTCTCCGAGCTGATAGTCCATGCTGCTGCAAACATCGCCGAACTGTTCGTGCAGATGGTTGTTGTCTTGCAAACGTCCCCATGTGTTGATTCAGGGATCGAGACGTGGCTGCACGATCCGTTACAGCCATGCGGATAAGATGCCTGTCATCTCGACTGCTTGTGATACGAGGCCGTTGGGATCCAGCACGGCGTTCCGTATTACTCTCCTGAACCCACCGATTCCATATTTTGCTAACAGTTATTGGATCTCGACCAACGCGAGAAGCAATGTCGCGATACGAGAAACCGCAATCGCGTTAGGCTACAATCCGACCTTTATCAAAGTCGGAAACGAGATGGTACACATTTCTTCTCCTTACACGAGGCATCACAACAACGTTTCATCAGGCAACGTCGGTCAACTGCTATTTTTGTATGAGAATTCGGTTGGAAACTTTCCTCATGTCAACACGTTGTCGGTGTCGCCACCGGCACCAACCTTGTGTGAATGCTCTGAAAATCTTATCATTTGCATATCACAGCATCTTCTTCCTGTCGGTTAAATTTCGCGTCTGTAGCATGTCATCTTCGTGGAGTAGCAATTTTAATGGCCAGTGGTGTATGATCCCTGCTTCAGCCACCATCAGTTGTATTGCTGCCCAAATAGCTAAACCGGTCTACTACTTTTAGCGTCTCATTTTCCTAACCTACTTCCTTCAGCATTATCTGATTTAATTCGACGACCTTCCATTACACTTGTATTGCTTTTATTGCTGCACGTCTTATAATCTCTTTTCAACTCTGCTCATTACTTTCAGTCTTTAACCGTGTTTGACAGAATTACAGTGTCATCTGCACAGTGCAGATCTTTTGTTTGTCATTCCTGAACTTCAGTTCCCTTTCAAAATTTCTCCTCGGTTCCCTTAGCAGCTTGCTTCATCTACAGATTAAATAACGTTGGGCATACGCTACTACCTCGTGTCACTCCCTTCTCAATCACTGCTTCCCTTTCATGTTCTTTGACTCATATAACTGTAGCCTGTTTTCTGTAAAAGTTGTATCTAACTATTCGCTCCCTATATTTTATGCATGTTGCCTTCGAAATTTAATAGAGTTTAGTCCAGTCCATATTCCAAAACTTTTCTCTATATCTGCAAATACTATAAACGTAGGCTTTCCTTCATTCAGTCTAGGTTCTAAGATAAACCGTAATGTATTTCGTCGGATGTTCCTACATTTCTTCGAAATTCGAACTCATCTTACCCGATGTCGACCTCGTTGAGCTTTTTCTGCGTCCAACCATCCAAGTTGCAGGCAAATGTCGGGATGGTTTCTTTGAAAGGGCGCGTCTAGTTTCCGCCTCCATCGTTAACAAACGATCCTAGTTTATGCTCCATCTCTAAAGACGCCGTGGTCGACAGTACACTAAACCGAAACATTCCTTTTACCAGATTTTTCCAAATGACTCTGGGACTTAACATCTGAGGTCATCAGGCCCCTAGATCTAGAACTACTTAAACCTAACTAGTCTAAGGACATCACACACATCCGTGCCCGAGGCAGGATTCGAACCTGCGACCGTAGCAGTCGCGCGGTTCCGGACTGGAGCGCCTAGAACCGCTCGGCCACCGCGGCCGGCCAGATTTTTCCATTCTCTATAAATAACTAGTGTCAATATTTTGTAACGACGACTTATTAAACTGATGATTCAGTAATATTCACATCTCTTAGCAGCAGCCTTCTTTTGAATTGGAATCGTTACGTACCTACTCAAGTTTTAGGGTATTTTCGCTTCATATTCCTACAAACTGTGACACCTAGATATTTGTATGAGTTGATCTGTTACAACCGTGAAGTCAAGGGATACTAGCTGCTGTGAGTCGGTGTGTTGGGAGAGTTCACGAGAGCCGCTTCCCAGACCTACCAAATGTATCTCAAGTGCTATCCTCTGTTGCGAATCCTGGCTCCTCTGCAGGAACTGCAGTACCTGTCGCTACTCGTCCACTGCTCATGAGTGAAGGACAAAAAAAATGGTTCAAATGGCTCTGAGCACTATGGGACTCAACTTCTGAGGTCATTAGTCCCCTAGAACTTAGAACTAGTTAAACCTAACTAACCTAAGGACATCACACACATCCATTCCCGAGGCGGGATTCGAACCTGCGACCGTAGCGGTCTCGTGGTTCCAGACTGCAGCGCCTAGAACCGCACGGCCACTTCGGCCGGCAGTGAAGGACATCTGAGGCTCTTGTTAATACTGTATTCAAATAAGAACATTCATTTGAACCATTATTATTTTAAGAATGGGGTGTCAGAGTTAGGAGTAGGCGTCCTGTACACGGTAGATAGAGACCAGGTGGGACTCAGCGCTGGAGGTGGTGTCTTCCACTGAAACTGGGACTCACTACACCTGATTTGTTTTGTGTCAAGGAGAATATCTATTGATCACCGGCAGTTCTAACGTATGACGAATACTCCTGCCCCTAAGGCAAATGGCAGCAAGGGAGGAAGGAACAGCAGGTCCACTCACTGAGGGAACAAACGATGCCTGTCCGCTAGGCTCCGGGATCATACTTGCATCATTCCAGCAACCTGCAGGAGAGGTGTAGAATACCAGCCTTCGTCGGAGTTTCAACGAAACTCACAATTTGCAACCCTGTTCCCAGAACTGATCGTGGGTCCTGGTCCTGAGTCAAGTGGAAGACTCAGATCAGGGACTTTGCAGGTTCTGTGACATAGGGTTGAGAACTGTACGGTCCCCCCTAAATCAGTCAGGAGTGCGTTACATATCAGGGACTGCTACCCAGGTAGCTTGTCTGTTTGTGGGATGCACACAAGGTTTTTTTTTTGTATTATGCGATTCTCCATGCAGTCCAAATAACGATATTTGTAGGAAAACCAGAATAAGATCCAAAGAATGCCTCCTATCGGCGAGAGTGTTAAAAGCCTAGCAGCTAACTATCGAAGCATCGCATTAAAGTGCAGCAGTTGAAGCGTTCATGAAAAGAGGCGAAGCTCACATACTGCTAGGCACAGGTAGCTGGTTAAAACTTAAGTTGATAACAGCGAGGTTTTTGTGGGAAATTTTTGCTTCGGAAGGCTAGGCTAATGGGAAATGGAGTTGGTGTATTTGTCGCAGTAGACAGGAAGCTTAAATCCTCAGAGCCAGAAACTGAGCCTGCATACAAGATTGTGCGGAAAGATTTAGTATCAAGGGTGGGCATAGAATTATACTTTTATCCTTCTATCAACTACCAGACCCATCTCCTGACCTAACCGAAAATTTTAAAGAGAAGCTCCATTCACTTGTAAGTTCCCCAGTCCCCTGGAGGAGACTTTAATCATCCACCAATCAGGTGGGAAAATTACATTTTTGTTGTATAGTGGTGAGCGTGACAGGACATGCTGTGAATCATTACTAAATGCGTTCTCTGAAACTGCTTAGAACAGAAAGTTCGAAATCTCACTCGTGACGGAAGTATATGAGATTTAAAGGCGACAAAGAGACCTGACCTCTTTGACGATGTCCACATCGAAACTGATTTCAGTGATATGAAGCATTTGTGGCAACAATACAAAGGACAACGAAAACAGAGAGAAGGACGGGTACGCTCTGTAAACTACATAAAAAAGAAGCAGTGTCACATCTCAGTGAGAAACCTGAAATTCTTAGCACAGGACAGGAGAAAGTAGTGGAACTGTGGATCAAGTTTAAAAGAATAATTGACCATACACTAGGTACATAGGTACCCACTGGAATAGTTTATAATGGGAGGGACCCACCATGGTGTACAGTCACTGTACAGAAACTTCTAAAGGAACAGAGACTGCTACGAAAACGGCGAGTGATCTCCCGTTTGCTCCACTCTCTCGGTGTGTCTCCCACTGAAACTCATTGTTAGTTGAGTGTGACACGTGCTGATGGTGTCACGAATCTGCGCTCGTGAGCGCGACAGTCCAGAGAAGCTGACCCGTTTGACGACATGGTCAAGAAACTGGGGACAGTTTTCATGGACGATTGCCCAGCGTGTGTGGAAGGTACGCCATCGTAGTTGGGAATTGCGTGGGATTATCTGCACATAATCTTGAATGAGGACCTGAAAATGTGGGAAATTTCCTCCAGATGAATACCAGAAACGTTTATGGTGTGTCTGCTTCTTTCCATTGTACTATAGGTCTATCATGTCTGGTGATATTCCGTTGTCACTGGTCGCATTATTACATACACTTCAACCAACGTTCGAGTTCGTAATTGACTTTTATGATAGCTTCGACTTTGTCCTACTGTCTGTTAACTTATCTCTTTTCATCATGATGGCTAAAGAGGAAAATGACTTGTGGAAGGTTCTCTTTGATAATGTTGAAACACGATTAAAGTAAGAATAGTGATTATTTATTGTTGTTGATAGATTACACTATACTCATCACATGCAGCAGTCTGCTACGTGGCACGATTATTCTCCGAAGTTTCACACCGAAACTTTGTATGTAATTACAGTAAACAGCTGCTATAACCACGCGCCAGAAAGGTTCACTTATTATTGCACTGACTTGGAGGTCGATACTGAATAGCCGCGACGTGAAAAAAGAAGTAAACGAATAAATCTGAAAAGTAAATAGTTATAATAATGTCCCGTGTGTGGATGCGGTCTCCTCAAATGTTGGCAGACGACATCAGGGTTGTGCACTTGCGTTTCTGCCACAAAAGTCGATGCGTGATGACGCCTTGATTGGGACTTTCTTTTCAACTATTGTCACAATGAGAGAAACGTAAATGCCGCTTCTCAATTCCAATGAGTTTAGTGGAAGCACACAGACTTACTGCTCGCCAAAAAAGTTTCGGGTAAGTTCCAGTGTTGTATTCCTCAGTAGATGACAAGTGTGAGCTATCAAGATGTGTTGAAGAACCAGCAGCTTTCAGCACTGCGAGAAAAAGGACCACAGAAGGCTACACGTGTGCTCTTTCTTCGAGACAATGCGGCAGCTCGTCGGCTGAATGCAGGGCAGCAGTTTCTTCGTGAAATCAACCTTGACGTGGTTTTTCATGGTCCTTCCTTACACGACATGGCTCATAGTTATCTTTAACTTTTTTCCAACGGCAAAAGATAGATTCTGTGGCCACAAGTTCTCCAATCTTATCGGTATTCGAGCGGTGATTCGTCAGTGGTAAAAATAAATTCCTAAAGGATCAAGGCGTCCACGCTGTGAGAAGTGTGGACGGCAGAAGGAATGTTATGTTCCGAAAAGACAGACAATTTTAAGTTTTTTGACTGACTATTTTGTGAAAAGGAGAAGTAGATGCCTTATACACTACTAGCCATTAAAATTGCTCCCCACGAAGATGACGTGCTACAGACGAGAAATTTAACAGACGGGAAGAAGATGCTGTGATATGCAAATGATTAGCTTTTCAGAGCATTCACACAAGGTTGGCGCCGGTGGCGACACCTACAACGTGCTGACATGAGGAAAGTTTCCAACCGATTTCTCATACACAAACAGCAGTTGACCGGCATTGCCTGGTGAAACGTTGTTGTGATGCCTCGTGTAAGGAGGAGAAATGCGTACCATCACGTTTCCGACTTTGATAAAGGTCGGATTGTAGGCTATCGCGACTGTGGTTTACTGTATCGCGACATTGCTGCTCGAGTTGTCGAGATCCAATGACTGTTAGCAGAATACAGAATCGGTGGGTTCAGGAGTGTAATACGGAACGCCGTGCTGGATCCCAACGGCCTCGTATCACTAGTAGTCGAGATGACAGGCATCTTATCCCCATGGCTGCAACGTATCGTGCAGCCACGTTTCGATCCCTGAGTCAACAGATGGGGACGTTTGCAAGACAACAACCATCTGCACGAACAGTTCGACGACGTTTGCAGCAGCATGGACTATCAGCTCGGAGACCGTGGCTGCGGTTACCCTCGACGCTGCATCACAGACGGGAGCGCCTGCGATGGTGTACTCAACGACGAACCTGGGTGCACGAATGGCAAAACGTCATTTTTTTCGCATGAATCCAGGTTCTCTTTACAGCATCATGATGGTCGTATCCGTGTTTGGCGACATCGCGGTGAACGCACATTGGAAGCGTGTATTCGTCATCGCCATACTGGCGTATCACGCGGCGTGATGGTATGGGTTACCATTGGTTACACGTTTCGGTCACCTCTTGTTTGCATTGATGGCACTTTGAACAGTGGACATTACATTTCAGATGTGTTACGACCCGTGGCTCTACTCTTCATTTGATCCCTGCGAAACCCTACATTTCAGCAGAATAATGCACGACCGCATGTTGCAGGTCCTGTACGGGCCTTTCTGGGTACAGAAAATGTTCAACTGCTTCCCAGGCTAGCATATTCTCCAGATCTCTCACCAACTGAAAACGTCTGGTCAATGGTGGCCGAGCAACTGGTTTGTCACAAGACGCCTGTCACTACTCTTGATGAACTGTGGTATCGTGTTGAAGCTGCATGGGAAGCTGTACTTGTAGACGCCATCCAAGCTCTGTTTGATTCAATGCCCAGGCGTATGAAGGGCATTATTACGGCCAGAGGTGGTTGTTCAGGTTCTGATTTCTCGGGATCTATGCAACCAAATTGCGTGAAAATGTAATCACATGTCAGTTCTAGTATAATACATTTGTCCAATGAATACAAATTTATCATCTGAATTTTTTCTTGGTGTAGCAGTTTTAATGGCCATTAGTGTGCCCGCATCTCGTGGTCGTGCGGTAGCGTTCTCGCTTCGCACGCACGGGTTCCCGGGTTCGATTCCCGGCGGGGTCAGGGATTTTCTCTGCCTCGTGATGGCTGGGTGTTGTGTGATGTCCTTAGGTTAGTTAGGTTTAAGTAGTTCTAAGTTCTAGGGGACTGATGACCATGGATGTTAAGTCCCATAGTGCTCAGAGCCATTTGAACCATTTTGAAGCCATTAGTGTAATTTGAACACACCTAGTACGTGGCATGAAACTGACGTTTCAGAGTGCGAGCTCCAGGTGGCCAGCAGCATTACACCATGCTTCTGCAGTCGTTGAACTGCCCGAGAGTTAACAAACGCGATTCTGTCTGCGAGGAGGTTGCCACGGCGTGTTTCCTGCCACACGTCCGCACTGGTGGCTGGTGAAAGTTTCTGGGTTGCACAGAGACTGCCAGCCTTCCCGATGTCTTCTCCTGACCACGAAAACCACTGGCCGTGGTGCCTCAGGAACTCTTCTGTCTACACATCTCGCGCAAAAATATTCACTGTATTCTTGCAGCGCCAATGTAAGAATAAAACAGAGAATTTTGATGATAACCATCTTTCCCAAAGGAAAATGGTGAAGCCTGTCGTCAAAAGATCGACTTTTTCTAGAATGAAATTTTCACTCTACAGCGGAGTGTGCGCTGATATGAAACTTCCTGGAAGACTAAAACGGTGTGCCGGGCTGAGACTCGAACTCGGGACCTTTGCCTTTCGCGGGCAAGTGCTCTACCAACTGAGCTGCCCAAGCACGACTCACGCCCCACCCTCACAGCTTCAGTTCCGGCAGTACCTCGTCTCCTACCTTCCAAACTTCACAGAAGTGAAAGGCAAAGGTCCCGAGTTCGAGTCTCGGTCGGGCACACAGTTTTAATCTGCCAGGAAGTTTCATATCAGCGCACACTCCCTGTACAGTGAAAATTTCATTCTAGAAACATCCCCCTGGCTGTGGCTAAGCCATGTCTCCGCAATATCCTTTCTTCCAGGAGTGCTAGTTCTGCAAGGTTCGCAGGAGAGCTTCTGTGAAGTTTGGAAGGTAGGAGACGAGATACTGGCGGAATTAAAGCTGTGAGGACGGTGCGTGAGTCGTGCTTGTGTAGCTGAGCTGGTAGAGCACTTGTCCGCAAAAGGCAAAGGTCCCGAGTTCGAGTCTCGGTCCGGCATACCGTTTTAATCTGCCAGGTAGTTTCGGTCGACTTTTTATTCTAGGCTGACGCAGCAAGAATAACGAGCATATCTCATACATAGGTGTATTACGTATTGTTAGCACGTGGATTGTCACTGCCAATGTAGCCAAATGGGGTAGAGTGACCATTATTCGTTTGGGCGTAGTTATCTCAAATCCTGAGGAGGCAATCAATTTCTTTAAATTTTAAAACATTTTTAAAAATGTTTTTAACTCTCTATATTGTGTACATTATAAAACATTTAAATGTGATAACTAGTAATAGTCGACTAAGCAACAATTCTGAGATCGCTCATGGTAAAGTGTATGTCAGCAAACAGCATGTTGAAAACCCTGCATGGTTCATATAATTGCGTGTTATTTAATAGAACTTAAGTGGCCGTCGGACCAGCATAAAACACTTTTTCTTACATAACAACTAACTAAATCCCCTTTACAGACTCTGAGGACACGTTCCTTACGCCAAAACAAGAAAAATGATTCTAGTAAACATGGACTGTAAGAGCTACGAGTACTTGTTCATCTCACACACTGCGAGACAGATTTTTTTACTGTCAGTTCTTTGCCTACCATATTTTGGGAAGCCGTAGTATGGACTAAAACAAGGAAAACTCCTATAAACATACTTGCTCATCTTCGCTGTTGTGAAATACATTTCTGTTGAACAACTGCTACATATTTTAGAGCCCATGTTTACTAGATGCCTTTTTCTTGTATTGGTGTAGGGAACCTGCTCTCAAAGTCTGTAAAAGATGTTTAGTTCTGCCCTGTACAGGTGACGCAGGTTTTTCAGTACACAGCTGACGTATATCTTACCACCAGTGATCTGAAGATGGCTTCTTAGTTAAGTGAAAATAATTATCATATTTAAAAGTTTGATACTGTACGCGATCTAGATAATTATAAAAAATTAAAAATTTTAAAATTTTCAGAAGTCTGTATTTGATTGTTTTCTCCTTCTCTGAAAATGTCACGTACGACAAGCAGTAAATTTCCACTATTGGAGTTTGGCCAAAAATAATAGGAGCGTGCATTTCCTGTTCTGCGGCCAGTGTCCTTTGGAAAGTAGCGATCATTGTCTCACTGGGAGAGACTGTGTGTGCCTGAGGAGCAGACTACTCTGTGAAGGCACCGGACTTTGTCTGCTCCATGGTTTCCATAGCAACATAAACACAACACTTGATTGCACAAACATTAGTCACACCGTGGCACCCGATACGGGAATACATCCAAGGAGAGATTCTCAATGAGCCTCCACAAAGGACGTAACTTCTCGGATTTTCTCACCGTGTCATTTAACGAGACATACGTACTTGGGAACAAGTATTATCTTGCCCGATTCTTCCTGCATCGTACACTCCCAGAATTTTAATAGCAAAACCTCTCCGTGATGCACAGCGTCTCTCAGGCAACAATCAGACTAGCTAAAACTATTTCAAGTCCTTTTGAACCATGCAAAGGAGCTAGACAGGGGTGCATTGTATACCGGTTCCATTAAACATGAATGAAGATTATATTATGAGAAAAAGTCTTAATGGCTAGACTGGTGGAATCAGAATTGTAGGACGAAGAATCAATAATCTAAGATTTGCTGGTGACGCCATATTGTGGGCAGTTCAGCATTGGAAATGAAGGAAACTTGGATTGTCAGTTAATAAGAAAGACAGTAAGATAATGATAACTGACAGTAAGTCACTACCAGTCACGTACTCTCTCGACATGAATAAGTTGATCATTTTGTCAACCTGAGTTCAGTGGTTCAGAAAGAGGGTGGCTCTACACAGGAAATAGACTAGAATTGTTCTGGGTAGGGATGCTGCATCGAAGCTGACAGTGATTTGGAAAGACTGAGCCCTAACCAGACACACAAATTTGAGAGTGCTGAAATCTCTGGTGCTTCCAGATTTCCTTTGTAGCACTGAAACATGGACAATAACAGAAGGGGATTCCTCAGGAATTTATGCTTTTGAGATGTGGAGATTTAAGAGATTACTGAAAATATCACGGATGGACAAACGGACCAACAAATCAATTTTTCACGAACTCTGGGTGGAGAAGAGGTTGTCCAGTATTTGTTTCCAACGAATCCTGCAGCTCTTTTGTCTCATAGATCGATGACAGAAGGATAACTTGGAGAAGATGATCTTCAAGGCAAAGTCGAAGGGAAAAGATTGCAGGGAAGACCACGAGACGGTGGATAGACCAGATAAAGAAGAAGATACGCCAGACTGGGGGCAGCTACTCCGAGGTGCAGAAGACCGGGAAAAATGGAGACAGATTGTTAAGAGGATTGTGTGATGGGTCACCAACTTTCGACTATGAAAGAGGGAGTGTTGATAATGGTGGATAGTAATGTCTTTCGTAGTTTAAATATGGGAGTCTTAAACAATGTACCATTGGGAAAATTTTTTAACTCTGGCATTATTTGAATTCTGACAACATTTACTTGAAGATACACGTCTCTGGTAAGGCACTTTGTCACCTTGCCGACTAGAGCAGCATCTTAAGTTTGCTGTTCTTATTTTGATATACTTTCTTATGCAGTATTCTATGTAGATGTTGCGTACTAGATACAGTGAAAAATCAACTTCTCTTGCTCGAAGCTGTCCATGCACGACACATGGTGATACCGCGTTCGATGTTACAAGTGGTGAAATGATGTTGTCACCATTTTGCCTCCATAATTTAGAAAAATCCCTGAGAACGTATATAATCGTATGCAGTCGTTAAATGAGGTATTTTAGGTTGTTGTATGACAAAATCCATTACTTAATTATTAATTTCCTCTGTCTGGGAAGTACTTATCTCTTGGGAAGCAACTAAGAAAACGTGAGTCATTTTTGTCTATTATAATGTAACTAACCTGTTTCTATGGGTTATTACGCTAAGATTAGGGTCACCAGCGACTCTAACCATACAAGTAATCAAAGGTTTGGCAGAGTCGGAAAATAAATTAATTTGATCACAGACCAAAACCTCATAAAAATGCATACTTTTTGATTTCGCTCATAGGGGATGCGATGTAATTAATAGTATTGCCCGTGCACTGTTCACGAGAATCAAACACTTAAAATCAAATAGAAAATGCATGAACAGTGTGCATAAGATCAGCTCCCAGCAACACACCTGAAAATAAGACTTAATCTAAAGCATTTGTTTTAAAATAAAAGGGAAAACTAATCACTGGACCTGTGCGTAAGGAAACGCGTTGGATGTGCTAACGGGAAAACTACGAGGTAAGTGGCTTAGGTGCAAAAACGTAACCTCGGAACACAAGAGAAAATTGTAGATAAAATCATTTATTCCTAAGATATGGATGTGAGGCATGTACACAATTCCTGATAACATTAATTCCTAAAACATTAAAGAAAAGCATCGATACATTCACCGTTATAATCTACACCTAAAATCATTGGAGTGAATGATTCATACAACTGCTGTAGCCTGATAACTGATCGCAAAACTCGTGAAGCGGTACACGTTTCGCAGTACACCCGCGAGTCCACGTAGTTTGTGGAGACGCGATTTCTAGGTATCGTGGCCAAGTTGCAACAATATCACATCACGCAATCATGAACAGTTAACATTCTTTAAAAACAAACATGAGATCGGACAGTTAGTGATGACGGTAGCCCAACGAACTCTAATGTTCAACCACGTGGTCGGCTCCCCACGGACGAAAGCTACATAAAGCAAGGACAATTTACGAGAAGGCAAAGCTATTAATATTTAGAAAAATAAAAGCTTACACAGGCACAGCTGAAGGCAAACAGACATTCATATAGAAGCGAGTGCTCACTTCTTATCGACACCTCTGTGTGGCGCTCTTCCGGCGGATCCAAGTCTGCTATAGAAATTTACTAAAAGAAAGATCTGCTAAAGTTTTGCATTCCTTGCTGCGACAAGGCAAAGCAATCTTTCAGAGTTGAAAAGCGAGACCAAAAGCTAACAGCTCTCCACTGGTCAAGTAACAACGCGCCACGCGGTCAGTCTATAAAGATGCCATTTCCGCCACCAACCTAACGCAGGTGGATTTCTCACAAGTAGGGCAAACCTCTTTGCCTACTTGACCACTACGAGAGTTGGATATTCTGTACAACTGCTGCTGAATCTGTATGACTATTGCAGGCTTTCTGCAGCAGACTACGCCACAGTCTAGCAACGTGACACACAACCACATTCATTCAATCACACCACTATGAGAGTTATGAGGAAAGAGCAACAAGGAAAAGAAAGAGAAATGCTAGTGAAAATTGGCTACCGGACTAATGAAAGGTGGCTACAGGACCCTTTCAATAATTGTATTATTGTGAAGAGCATAGACACTAATATAAGTAAAGAAAAGATTTAAAAAAACATTTTGTGTGGTAAAAAAATGTAAATTTCGTATGGCGTAATTGGCTGGGAAATCCTACAAGGTGGATTCAGCCACCGGCAGTACAGTGTGTCCTTCCTCGGCGCAAACTGGCCCCCTTCCTTTTGGATATATGAGAGTCGTGCGGCGTGTATATTTGCGGAGTGCAAGTGAGTGTAATGGATGCGTGTGTGGTATTGTGGCAGCGAGAACCGTGCCGAGCGTAACGCCCCCATCCGAAGGATGGATCACCGTCAGCTGTGTCACATGCCCTCACTTGATGGGACACTGTGGAGAGGTCTTCTCGCCTTCCCGGCTAAATACTGGTTGTGAAAATATTTGATCCACCACGAAGACTGGGATCGGTGTCCCTGCGGGTCGTGTGCTTTATTTGTAACTAAACTAGTTACAAATAAAGATCAGTTTAAAAGGAGCCTGAAAGACTTGCTAGTGGCCAACTCCTTCTACTCCATTGACGAATTTATTAATAGAAACAAATGATGTATTGTATATATTGGTACTATTAGTATTGTTATTTCAGCTGAAAAAAAAATCGATATGTTCCACATCCACGAGGATCTCCTCAGCACGGATCTATGGAACGAAAAACTAATCTAATCATCTTCCGCAGAGGCGTGCCTTAGCGATCTCGGTCACTTTTTTTTCTGTCCGTTGCCGAGAATTTCGCCATATGGTGCACTTCTTTTATGCGACGACAGTTCGGCGACTTGCTCGTCGATGATTATGAAATGATGATGAGAACAGGGAAACTCACCGACCCGGGACAGGAATCGAGCCCGGGGCCGAGAGTCAGTAACTACTACGGAGTTTTCAAAGTGAACCTGTCGAACTACGTGATACGGAAAGTTTACAACCGGTTTCTTTCATCTGTTTGAACATACGGCAGTGAAACGTGGAATTTTCACCGTAGTTAGGTACTTTTATGCACTATTTGTGTGATTAATTGTAATAATGTGGAACGAACCTTGCTTCATTCTTATTGGGCTTCACGTGTAAATATGACTACGTGCTGACCTTTTACAATTTTGTTTTGTTGTTGAGAAAACCTACCAACAAATTAGGCTGATCAGAGAATAACGCAGGCAGACATGTTGGGACTGTGGAGAGACAGAGGAAAGTCAAGAAAAGTTGCTTAGGGAAACAGAACGAGGAGGTTGATGTAATTACGAGTACAAAGAAAGTTAAATAGACACGAGTAGAATACGAGGTTGCCAGGCGAATGAATGGCCGACGGTAGCGTTCTCGCTTCCCACGCCCGGGTTCCCGGGTTCGATTCCCGGCGGGGTCAGGGATTTTCTCTGCCTCGTGATGGCTGGGTGTTGTGTGCTGTCCTTAGGTTAGTTAGGTTTAAGTAGTTCTAAGCTCTAGGGGACTTATGACCACAGCAGTTGAGTCCCATAGTGCTCAGAGCCATTTGAATGGCCGACGGACACTCTTGACAGAAGGTGGGCAGAGCTTACATCATAACAAAACATGCAGAAGCAACGTGAGTACGTGTGTTTACTGACGTCATCCCTGAGGTATAACAACCCACAGCTGTTTTCCATTTACTGTTAAATGACAAACTTTACTGGAGGGCAATTTCTAAAAATTTCAATGGACCTAAGAGTCCCCTCATCCGTTAGGTCGGCACAAAAATGGCGGAACATGGGACAGGAGGAAACCATACAAGGAAGCCCTATAACGGGAAGTAGCTGACGCAGACACAAACCTGCAACGGTTCTTGCTCATTTACCACGGCGACGACACACAAATTAACAGTGTGCCACCAGATAACTGAATGAGTGGCCTGTATCAGCGCAAACACCAGCCTCGATTGAGTGGCCTCGACTATACGGAGACAATGGCCAACCGGACGATACGGCGGCCATTTTTCTGCCAAATTGCGGGCGGGACTTTTGAATGGGCAGTAGTGGAATAGTGGAGTACACACTCACCGAATCAAAAGCACAAGACAACATGGCGAAATCGTTCGTTAAATGCCTTTGTTTATAAGAATAATGTGTTATAATAATTTTCACACAGCCAATTTTAGGTCTGTTTTCAAATTTAACTATGTATATTGCAAGTTGTTTTATATGTAGTAAAAGGCAAAAACGACTTACTTCGCATAGATAAGAGTCCTTGGTTGGTTTTCACAAGGCTCCTGTTTGATTTATGTCAGCCCTGTTGACTGCTACTGCCCACTGCTTTCGTCTTCCTTCATTGTGTGGAAATGCTGACATGCGAAATCCACCTGCGCCTCTATTGGAACAACCAAATGCAGCACAAACTGGCATCGTTTACGAACGTCTGCAGAACGAATTACAGATGTCAACACCAATACTGTACAATTACTAAAGTGTTTACTTCAAACATGTATGCCTACCGACTTCATCACAAAACGCTTCATTATTTCAACTCGTATTTAACATCGCAAACGCTAATTACGTACTAAAAACCACATACAACTAAATCGAACATGCATGCACAACGCATAACAAGTCTCTCAATAATTCAAATACCTTTCAATCCTTTCCAAAAGTCCACTGAACTTCAATTCAATTCAAAAGCACGGCGAACATAGGAAGCGCGAGAGACGTTTGGCGCCATTTTTCTGCCAAAGCTAATCAACCAATCACGGGCAACTTCACCTAAGGGCACTCTCTCTGTATACAGGCTCTCTAGCCTCGACCAACGTACGATGACTCATGGCTCGCTTATTTGCTGACTCCAGTGTGTTAAGCGATATGGAACACCACTCGGAAAGATAGCGGGATTGATGAACACATTTATTTAAATACACATTTTAACTTCTGCACCACCTGACATTTATATTTGTATGAAAACACAATTTTACTTTTTACTCGTGGCTTCTCGCGGCTATCATTAAGTACTATGCCCAGACGAGTTGTGGGGAGTAGCGTATTTTGTCTGCGGGCCACGAATAAAATGCTGAGGACAACGTTAAGAAAGTGAATACACCATATTTCATACAACTTACGCGATATGAGTAGCGCACGGAAGGGAAGTTATGTAGCGGCATGAACATTATGTGTTCCATATAGGATTAATTTATATGTTTACAATCAATGTAAATACTGTTTGCGAATCATGGGTGGATGTGTGTGTGTGTGTGTGTGTGTGTGTGTGTCTGTGTGTTGTGTGTGCGTGGGTGGGTGCGTGCGTGTGGCACAAAAGAAAAAATGCAGGACGTACAGGTTTAGGCCGTCTTACAGCACACCCCTTGTGAAGCCTAGTGTGCTCTGTGATGCACCGTTGAGATTCATTGCCGCAACTGTCTGTCGTGGAATCATTAAGGCAGATTTCTTCACTGTGCCTTTCCTTGATTCAAGGAAAAGTACAGTGCTGGAAGTTGAGCCTTATGCTGCGCTGCTGTAAAACTTTCTTTGAATGAATGAAGCAAAGTTGCGTCTCATGCTTACATGTTGCTTTATCCGTAACGCTTTTTTATTCGCATGTTTTTTTTCTTTATGCAGCTGTTTCCAGCAGATAAAAGGACATCTACAGTGTAACGTGGAATCTGAGCCACGTTTCATTTCTGGTAAATCTCCACATCATAGAGGGGTGAATGCTAGGTTAATTGACAGAGTAGAAAAGAAAGTGACCCAGTCAGGTTTCAGCTTTACAACCTTTTGTTTCTTAACAAGACGCTTTGCCGCTAGACCACCACCCCATCCCTGCACCCCTCACCCCCTCACCCCCTCCCCTCTTCCCCTCCCCTCCTCTATGTGGAAATTGGAGCTCTGTGGTGGAGAGGAAGGATCTCACGAAGGGAAATTCAAGCGTATATTGTTTTTTTGTAAAGAAAAATGTTTGTGGGGCTTGGATTTCATTTGTTCATCATTCTCTGCTCTTGGAAAGATGTAGGTCTTGTGAGAAGTAATTACATCGATCGCATTTCTTTTTTATCCCGATTGCACTGGGAATACCGTATGAAACACACATCACACGTAATTACACACAGTTAAAAAAACTTCCGAACGCGAAGGACGCACCGCCTGCTGTGCCCTGTCCACTGGACCGCACAGGATTTTACCGCACATGCTCCCAGGAGTCGGCATGCACTGGCAATGAAGACGCTCGTACAGGACAGAGAAGCACGGAGAGCTGCATCAAACCAGCACTGAAGACCACAACAACATTTTATTCCTTGCAGTGTTAAACGATTAATTATGAAATTCAAATATACTGAAACAGTTAATACACGTGATATTAATATATTCAATTTAGTTACAGTTACAGTATTGGAACAAAGCAGCACAAGCACAATCTGCATTGTTGCAAGATGTATCCAAAATGGCGGCGATGACGTCATCCAAGATGGCGGCGTGTAGCCTTGGCAATAGCGCAAGACGTATCCACGATAGCGGCCATGATTTCATTCAAGATGGCGGCTATTGGCGGGAAAGTGCCACGCACCCCTTCCCCAGAAAAATGGCAGGAAGTTCAAATTCCAACAGGATAATGCACCACACCACAGTTATCTCTACTAACCCAAGAAAATCGTGGGAAGGTAGGTCACTTGGCCTTCCTCCACTAACCTAAGTCACCCGACCGGCACCTCTTCCTAGGAACCGGCGCCAAGTTCGAATTTTGGCAATAAAGAAAGGTCGCTTGTGATTTCGCTACCAACATAAGCAACTTTTTCATTTCTTTTATGTTTTTGTCTTCTTTAAAGGCAAAGAGAAAAGATGAAGCAGTAGACCAGCGTAGAGCCTATACCTAGCGTCATGTATTTTTGATTTTCAGTTGTTAAAAAACAGAGGAGTTTTTCTTGTACCAGCAGTAGGAAGGAAGGATTCGTGCTCAGCTAGTGAATGAGGGAGAAGCACGCCAGTGAGTAATTGTAGACCACCACTTTGGGGTCGCTATGAATAAGTGAGGAGTACGTATTTCATGTGTGCACCATTTAGAAAAATACAGTATTGTTTTATTAACAGAAGTGTCATGTGAGTTGTTATGTCAAATAGTACGATTATTACAAGAACTGAAGCCCACCTGTGTACTTTGGAACATTTCGAAGATCCGATAAGCTCAATGGGAACACAGTCAAGACCTCGAAGGTGAACACGGTGACCAAACATAGCATTATAAAGAAGGGTAAGCACAAATCTACAGTGGAGAAAGAAACTACTTCCCCCCTGCAAAATAATATGAACTAATACGAACTTATTTCCAGGCATAGCTCAGCTTATTGTGATTGTCATTCATGCCGAAAAATTAATCTCATTATTTCAATACATTTTAAAAAGCCACGCATTTCAACATTTTATTATCATTTATTCCATTATTTTATTATATTATACTACCTCCACTAACCAAAGTCACCCAACCGCCACCTCTTCCTAGGAACTGGCGCCAAGTTTGAATTTTGGCAGTAAAGAAAGGTCAATAGGTTTGTTTATAAATAAATACTTCTGCTACCAGTCACGATTTTCTTTATTTTACTATTTGCACGACGCGTTTCGAGAAATAATTCCCATTTTCAAGTGCGTTTTTATGATGTGTGTTAAGCCATTTCTTTTGATGTTGTCAGTGTGTGTGAGTCTGCTTCACTTTGTTGACTTTTACTGTAATACATAAGAAACGCGATTTTTAGTTGGGTGTCAATATTTTCTGTGAGGTTAGTGGCTAAAGTTTGAGAACAATTTGTACTTACAATTTTCTAATGGTCCATTTGTGTAGAGAGTCACACACACTTAACATCACACATAACTTGTACATTTTACACATCGAACATATCTGATATAAACAAAACAGTTGCAAAGATCTTCTTATAGGTAGTTCACAGAGATAACATTATAGGTCTTCCACAGATTATGATATGCTTTTGTACAGAGGTTAATTTATCTTTACAATTTGGCTCATGAATTACTTATATTGATTTTACATTTTTGCTTATTTCTATGTTTTACTATTTTTATTTAAGTATATTATCAAAACATCTGAAGAAATTCACTGATTCATTTTCAAGTTTTTCATTTAATATTTTGTCTTCATATTTTCTATAATGTGAATATATCTCCAGTTCTTCAAGCAAATCCATTTTATGTCCTTTATCTAGTCGGTGGAGTACTTTGACATTTTGCTCTATTTTTCCAAATGGGTGTCCTGTATTATGTATGTGTGTTGCTATTGCTGATGTAGCGTGTTTGTTGTGGGTGTATGCTCTAATGTGCTCTGTGTACCTGGTGTTGATATTTCGGCCTGTTTGTCCTATGTAGAACTTGGAGCATTCCTGGCATGTTACCTTGTATATTCCAGAGTCTGAATATGGATCATGATTACACTTTATATTATGTATTAGTTTTTGGTGTAGTTTATTGGATGTAGAAAACCCAATTTTTACTCTGTGATTTTTGAAAATATTTGCAATCTTCTGTGATACATTGCCTATGTATGGAATGCTAGATATATATTTGTTTTTCTCTTTTTCTTCTGTGGTGCAGTTTGTACCTGGGTTTCTCTTCATTTTGTCTAAGATTGTGTCAACCATGGAAGCATTGTAACCATTGGCAACTGCAATCTTCTTCACTGTGTTTATTTCTTGTTGCATATTTTCTTGGTTCAATGGTATTTTTGTTGCCCTATGCAGCATTGACCTGTAAGCTGCCTGTTTATGAATATTTGGGTGACATGAGGTTGCAGGGATTGTGGTGTCAGTCATTGTGTTTTTCCTATAAATTTTGAATGTGCATGTGTTGTTGTGTCTTGTAATATTTAGGTCCAGAAAGTTGATATTTTTATTTTGCTCATGTTCCACTGTAAATTTGATTTTCTCATTTAGATTATTGAAATGATTAAGAATGTCTGTGATGTCTTTGGTATCTCCTTTCACTAACAGTAGTGTGTCATCTACATATCTCCTATAAAATTCTATTTTCTTTAGGCAGGGTTCTTGGCTGTCAAATAATTTTTGTTCTAAGTGATTTAAGTATATGTCAGCTATGGTACCGGATATACATGATCCCATTGCTAGGCCATCTGCTAGCCAAAGAACTAAGAACCAGAAAGCTCCCCCAAGATGCACAGTTTATATCACTTGACATCACCAACCTTTATTCAAACATACCCATACAAGAAGCTCTAACAGTAATACAAAAGAACCTTATGCAACACAAGAAACTTTCATACACAGAGATTGTAGAATTTATGGAACTCCTTCAGCTAACCCTAAGTTACAACTACTTTACCTTTAATGACAACATTTATAAGCACCCTGCCTAAAGAAAATAGAATTTTATAGGAGATATGTAGATGACACACTACTGTTAGTGAAAGGAGATACCAAAGACATCACAGACATTCTTAATCATTTCAATAATCTAAATGAGAAAATCAAATTTACAGTGGAACATGAGCAAAATAAAAATATCAACTTTCTGGACCTAAATATTACAAGACACAACAACACATGCACATTCAAAATTTATAGGAAAAACACAATGACTGACACCACAATCCCTGCAACCTCATGTCACCCAAATATTCATAAACAGGCAGCTTACAGGTCAATGCTGCATAGGGCAACAAAAATACCATTGAACCAAGAAAATATGCAACAAGAAATAAACACAGTGAAGAAGATTGCAGTTGCCAATGGTTACAATGCTTCCATGGTTGACACAATCTTAGACAAAATGAAGAGAAACCCAGGTACAAACTGCACCACAGAAGAAAAAGAGAAAAACAAATATATATCTAGCATTCCATACATAGGCAATGTATCACAGAAGATTGCAAATATTTTCAAAAATCACAGAGTAAAAATTGGGTTTTCTACATCCAATAAACTACACCAAAAACTAATACATAATATAAAGTGTAATCATGATCCATATTCAGACTCTGGAATATACAAGGTAACATGCCAGGAATGCTCCAAGTTCTACATAGGACAAACAGGCCGAAATATCAACACCAGGTACACAGAGCACATTAGAGCATACACCCACAACAAACACGCTACATCAGCAATAGCAACACACATACATAATACAGGACACCCATTTGGAAAAATAGAGCAAAATGTCAAAGTACTCCACCGACTAGATAAAGGACATAAAATGGATTTGCTTGAAGAACTGGAGATATATTCACATTATAGAAAATATGAAGACAAAATATTAAATGAAAAACTTGAAAATGAATCAGTGAATTTCTTCAGATGTTTTGATAATATACTTAAATAAAAATAGTAAAACATAGAAATAAGCAAAAATGTAAAATCAGTATAAGTAATTCATGAGCCAAATTGTAAAGA
This sequence comes from Schistocerca serialis cubense, assembly GCF_023864345.2. Taxonomy (NCBI): domain Eukaryota; kingdom Metazoa; phylum Arthropoda; class Insecta; order Orthoptera; family Acrididae; genus Schistocerca; species Schistocerca serialis. The sequence goes on from NC_064644.1 coordinate 35,622,785, forward strand.
TAAATTAACCTCTGTACAAAAGCATATCATAATCTGTGGAAGACCTATAATGTTATCTCTGTGAACTACCTATAAGAAGATCTTTGCAACTGTTTTGTTTATATCAGATATGTTCGATGTGTAAAATGTACAAGTTATGTGTGATGTTAAGTGTGTGTGACTCTCTACACAAATGGACCATTAGAAAATTGTAAGTACAAATTGTTCTCAAACTTTAGCCACTAACCTCACAGAAAATATTGACACCCAACTAAAAATCGCGTTTCTTATGTATTACAGTAAAAGTCAACAAAGTGAAGCAGACTCACACACACTGACAACATCAAAAGAAATGGCTTAACACACATCATAAAAACGCACTTGAAAATGGGAATTATTTCTCGAAACGCGTCGTGCAAATAGTAAAATAAAGAAAATCGTGACTGGTAGCAGAAGTATTTATTTATAAACAAACCTATTGTATCTACAGTCGCAGGCTTTCAAAAACCATTTATAATGGATCAAATCAGACAAAGAAAGGTCATTTGAGGTTTCACTACCAACCTAAGAAAATGGCTGCAAAGAAAGGAAACTTGGACTAACCTCAGTCACCTGATCACCACCTCTTCCTAGGGATTCGTTGGAAATGGAATCAGCCTGCACTGGGCTGCTGGAGAGAGGAATCAGTGTACTTTATTTATTTTAGAATAATTTGTTTAGTGATGGATTATATTTATCACATTGACACAGAAAACCCACTCTGACAAGCCACACAGCCTACAGACATGCAAACCACTCGTAAATAATGCAATACATTTGCATCCAGAGAGCCAAATAACTCCTAAATTATCACAATAATAATTCATCTAAAAGACTCTCCAACATGCTTGCTAATCGTCAACTATCGAAATCATGCACCAGTCTTTATTTAAACAATTAGAGGCAGCACGGCCACCCAGTGTGTTCGTCAGGAGGTCTGGACTCCAACTGACTTAGTACACACCACCACCAGCACAAGGCGCTGTCATCTGTGACGTCATCTGATGACCGACTACCGTTATTCAAGATGGCGGCATACATTGTGTTCTCCACGAGGCCTAGTACATGTTGACACCACCAGAGAGCGCTACCATGGACTTGGAATGAATTTTCGTGAATGCCACGCCCACCTGGACTTGGAAGGAAAGAGTTAAAGTCACCACAACGACCCTCAAGCGGCCGCCACGTCCCCTTACCAACTGATGTTGTCGGGCTAACGTACACTAACGTGTGCTAACATGTAATAATGTGCACGTACAACGTCATCCGAGATGGTGGGCTTAAATAGCGAGAAAACGACTCTGCCTATGATGGACATTAGTTTTTCTGTATATTGAGCAAGCAGTAAAGGAAACAAAAGAAAAATTCGGAGTAGGTATTAAAATTCACGGAGAAGAAGTAAAAACTTTGAGGTTTGCCGATGACATTGTAATTCTGTCAGAGACAGCAAAGGACTTGGAAGAGCAGTTGAACGGAATGGACAGTGTCTTGACAGGAGGATATAAGATGAACATCAACAAAAGCAAAACGAGGATAATGGAATGTAGTCAAATTAAATCGGGTGATGCTGAGGGGATTAGATTAGGAAATGAGACACTTAAAGTAGTAAAGGAGTTTCGCTATTTAGGGAGTAAAATAACTGATGATGGTCGAAGTAGAGAGGATATAAAATGTAGACTGACAATGGCAAGGAAATCGTTTCTGAAGAAGAGAAATTTGTTAACATCGAGTATAGATTTAAGTGTCAGGAAGTCGTTTCTGAAAGTATTTGTATGGAGTGTAGCCATGTATGGAAGTGAAACATGGACGATAACCAGTTTGGACAAGAAGAGAATAGAAGCTTTCGAAATGTGGTGCTACAGAAGAATGCTGAAGATAAGGTGGGTAGATCACGTAACTAATGAGGAGGTATTGAATAGGATTGGGGAGAAGAGACGTTTGTGGCACAACTTGACTAGAAGAAGGGATCGGTTGGTAGGACATGTTTTGAGGCATCAAGGGATCACAAATTTTGCATTGGAGGGCAGCGTGGAGGGTAAAAATCGTAGAGGGAGACCAAGAGATGAATACACTAAGCAGATTCAGAAGGATGTAGGTTGCAGTAGGTACTGGGAGATGAAGAAGCTTGCACAGGATAGATTAGCATGGAGAGCTGCATCAAACCAGTCTCAGGACTGAAGACCACAACAACAACCACAACATGTCTCCTCCATGAGATCTAGACTCCAACTGACCTAGTACACATTACTGCCACCCGATGACGCTGTCATCCCTCCTGTGGCCTAATCCCAGATGCTGGTCTGGAGGAGGAAAATGGCGCGTAAATGACTCAGCCTGCGCTGGGATGCTGGGGAGAGTAAGGAAGGAGTGTACTCTATTTATTTTAGAACATTTTATTTAGGGATGGAGTATATTTGTCACACTGATACAAAACACACGATCTGACATGCCACACAGCACACAGCAAACAACTCCCAATTTACCGAAATAATTTCAGTACAGACATGCAGACTCCTCCTAAATAATGCAGCACAGTGATATGTAGACACGCTCAGTACTCGTTACTGGGTTAGCGATAGGAGCTTGTGAGGCACTGCAATCCCCGTGGACACATTTGCCCGGCAGATGTGCTGTTTACAGTTAGTGACAGAATGACTTGTAATTTTTACGTGTCGGATGGTGCTGCTATGCGTTTATCTGATTCCTTGTAGGATGCTTACCCCGCTACTAATGATCATTTTATATAGGCCTGACGCAGGCATCATATAATTTCTGAACCGTGATCGCATGTGAACGGTGGACAATATACGTCTCCAGAAAGCTATATTGTGCTCGTATCACGCAGAGCAAGTGTTTTACGGAAGTAGTTTTTTCGTTTTTACGAGCGGTCTTTTTCTGGTCGGTTGCAGATTAATTCGCTAATGGTGCTGCAGGGTGGGTAGGTGAATGGCAGTGTGAGGATGGTCTTTCACTCTCTACTTTTACTCTAAGACAGCGAGAAAGCTCTGTGACTCAAATACACAGAGAGATTGAAGTTACTGTAAAATTGGTCAAATTGTTTGCGCTATTAACTGTGATGCTCATTATTAGAGTACATAGATGTCTTTTCCATCCCATCCGTGCAATGGCATGCTATTGGTGACCACATAATGATTGACTGACATCGCTTGTTTGAGTGGGAGAGAAAGTTTTGGTGGATGGACAGCACCTTATGGGGTGGACAGCACCGAAACACTGATCGCGTACACGAGTGCAATACGAGGAATCAGTCGGAATGGAACTAGAGTTATCAGCTATTCTGTCAGTGTGAGAGACGAGTGTAAATGTAGAGCTCGTGAATCACGTTTGGACTGTAGTTTGGAGACTCTACACAATGTGAGAAAACTCTTACGGTTACCTTATGTTGTAAGTGTGTTTTATTTAAAACCAGTCGATGTGTTGCATGTTATGGTATCCGCCACAAGAACATGATTTACACTGTGCAACGTCTAGTTTCCTGCGAAAGGCCGTGGATCAGAACTTCTTAATGTCAGTTTAGAACCCGGCACAGGCCTCGAAGTCGTGGCAGAAAAACGAAGGGTTTGCTATTGTACAAAAGCGTGTTAGAAAACAGTGTTTCAAACAACTGACCAGGACCACAGGGAGCGTCTTTTGCGACTAAGTATAGTTTGTGGGATACAATCATTCGCCTAGAGTATAGATGATGAAACTTTAAAGTGGCCTCTGCAGCGCCTGTATATTTAATAGGATCGTGCCACACAGACAGCAGTAGCAGCAGCAGTTTGAGGTGTAAATTCGGTGAGGGACTGTGTATACCGTTAGGAAAGCTTTGACAGCTGCACGCTGCGCCATTCTGGTTGCGAAATTTCTTTCTCCGTGCTGGAGCCCCACCACAGCTTTGCATCATCGCGGCAGCATCGATGCCTAGGTGACTTCGATATCGGATGAAGTTGGTTGAGCTTTTATAGTTCGTAATTTTTCTCTGTTGGAGGGTAGAGAATGATAGCATGTTGGGCTGACTGATTTGAATGGACGCGGATCTGCTTCGGGGTTGTATTATCTGTATCTACTTTGGAGACATACCACATTGCGCGCATTTCCACCGAATAGTCAAAACACGGTCTTGTTGCAGTAACACAAGTCGATCTGTTTCCACATGCGTTACAGAAGGTGGTGGAATTGTCCTTCTACGACTTTTTTCTCAGTTACGACTTAAATTGGAATGATCACATGCGGATAGTTGTAGAAATGGGAGCAGTTGCAAGATACGTAAGGGGTGACTAAAACCACGCTGGAATTTTACTGTAGCAGCTAGGTTCGGGAAAGGTGACACGTTTCGAGATATGGGAGTCCCAGAAATATGATTGACTAGTGGTTGCAATCATTAAAGGAATTGTCAATAGGATCCAACGCAGGTATGTGCTTGAATGGAAATACCCGATTCCAAATCTTGGACATCATTTCCAGCCTATAACGTATCACTAGAGATCTGGGAAGCTAGTGTACATTTTCTTACAACCTCAATCGGCACATCAACTGTTACTACTGTTTGTGTTCCTTCTCAATTAGTCATCGCCTATAACTCAGTGGATATATCCCACAACCTCTGATATAGTCTCGAGACGGAATGCGCTACAAATACTATAGAATTATCTAGCTTGGGCGGTGTGAGGGAGTCGCAAATACCGCTTACATACCACGGTCCTTACCCAAATCACTTTCAAAGTTCAGTGATATTATCAGAAGGTTGCATCGTGGGCTGATAATACACATTCCTACGATCACCGTCACGGTATTTGTCCGGAAAAGAATACGCCTCATTCAGAGGTAATGTCGTAACTCGGTTCGTAAAGCGGATACAGTTTTTAACATGGCTACTTGTGAGCACTTGTAGAACCAAGATCGCTTGTAACAGTAACATGCAGTAGTTGTTGTGATCGGGTTTTTTAACATCTGGCCGATTACGTCTCTCTTTCTAAGACACAATGTTAGCACTCGCAGGAAGAAATCTAAGAGACATGCACACCCGTCGTTGACTTTCGGTCAGTATTATTTCGTATCGTAGGCAATCAACTATTGACAAACGTATACTTAGTAATAGGGAATGCGTAATATCTTTGCATTTGAGCATCAAGTTTATAAAGTACGTGTTTGTGTAAAGGATGTCCAGTCGTAAGGAAGGTACATATATTTCCATTTTCAGAGCCGCAGCCTTCAGCAGGGTGTATTTCTGATACTTCGCTCATTGTCGAATGACGTTCAATTGAGACAGCGATCGTAACATTTAATTGTAAGTATAATGATAAAAGATATATGTGACCGGTGTTCTAGAATGATTCCGTGTATGCATGGCCCGTGGTGGGAATGATACACGTTTCCCGTTAACAGCAGCAACCATCCGAATGCAAAGGCTTGTTGGAGTGTAGGAATCTATCTGAGTTAACTTTGCCTTACTCTAGACGACCGAATAGCGAACTAATGCTTAGTATGTGCTGGATAGCTCTCGTGATCAAGTGGAAATTTGAGCATAAGTATAGAGGTGCATTTGCGTTGGATTGTTATTCCCTCCCATGTAAATTGTTCGGTTGACTGCTTCTGCAGATTCCGCGCCTTTATTTAGTTAAGAGGAAATCGAATGTGGGATGTGCATCTAGCAGGTGAAAGAGACGTTTGCTTGTTCTCTAGACATGAGAAACACCTTAGTTGGCTTGTAAATTACAGGGATGATTTGGAATCTGTTACATCAGTGAGATCGGTATTCGCGGGTGGAAATATCATTTTTCATCTGTTTGTTTCTAATTACTCAGTGGTCTAGGGCACGCTTCACCTAGCTAAAGTCTCGGGTCTGTAGAGAAATAATTTCCAGTCTATATCCTCGGAATTATGTTGCGTGAGCGATAGGGAGGCTACTGATGTGTTGTTGATATCGAGAAATACCACAATAATGATATAATATTACGGTAAACCATGCGAAAATACTTGGGTTCTTGTATTCAAGATCTTGTCATCAGTGGAAGAGCAGTGTAATTTAGTAAGAGTATTTCCGTATTGGACGATATGTGTGGCCCTTTGCGAGGTTTAGTTGTCGCTGCAAAATGGAGATCGCTGTAAAATAGTTTATTGGCGCTGAAAGTCTCGTCTGTAGAAAGAAAGAAAAGGCGGGCAGTGCTTCCCTAGGTCTGAGGAGCATCGTGACATATAGCCAGTGTGAGTGTAGGTATGCCATATTTTTTCGGGTGCTGTACAGATATAAAAGATAACTGCACTGTTTGTGTAAAATGTTTATATATTGCATTGTAAAGTTATTGTGGTTTATGTTGTGACATGACTAGAGAGGATGACTGTGTGTCCTATCATGAGGTACGTATAGATTCAGCACATCGATAACCGCGAGAGATTTTGTACGTGGAAAATTATGTGCATTACAGATACTGAGTTTAGTTCCCCAAGCACAGCCGTCAAGAGCAGACATTACCTGTCCATGGATCGGTGTCAGACTGTTGTAGTTACACTGGTAAATACGCTCCTGGCTTCCAATATCCTTGTGAGTCTCGTATCTATTTGATGATGTATAGACGACTTTACGGGTTTAACTGTCAATGCACTTTAGCGATCTGTGCAAAATAATTTTACAACTGAAAGTCTCGTCTGCAGGAAGACAGAAAAGGTAGATGGTGCTTCGATACCGGTGGCATCAGTAAATCGGCGGGTAAATTCGATAAGAGCCAATCATAATGCTCGATTCATTCACATCCTTTGTGTCGGGTTATAGGAGCCTCTACATAGCGGTGAGAACATTTGCATATGTTGAGAGCAGGAAGGGTAACATGTGATGTAGTGGGTACCACCTTAGGGACGCTGGGGAGAGTACATTCGACGTTATTTTCGTAAACAGGTTCTGACAGGGCAAGAATTTTTGTGCATACAAGCTGACACATGAAGAAAGCGACTGTTAATTATTTCTGGGACACTATACAATTTCCGCGAGGTCGACTGAGTTCTTCTTTTTTGTATAGTCACGTGACATGAACATAAGATTCAGAACATTGTCATCAACGGTAAAGACAAGTGCTGTCCGGAAGTGTCTCCAATATAGGGGCTGCACCATGGAGTTCTGTGACGTCAGTATAACAGCTGCTGTGTACCTGAAAGTAGATGCAACTTTCACCTGCATCCGGCGGCAGCTCGCGACTGCGATCTCGCCCGATCGCTCCAGCATTGCTAGCAAGGTGAACACGTATTTGGATAGGAATATCTCTGGTATCAAGTACGAACGGGATGTCGCCGCCTCATGCCTGAGGGCATCTGTGTGGACTTTGACAGCTCACGGCCACGTCACTTCGCGCGTAGCCTCCAGTGCGATCTACTGGACAGCGTGTGGCGGACGGTGTCTGTGTACATTGATTGCATTATTTCTTTAGCATGTCTGTAAGCTGTGCTGTGTGTTGTTTAGACAGTTTACGAGTATTGTGCGTGTCTACATGTCACTGTGCTGCATTATTTAGGAGGAGTCTGCATGAGGAGTTATTTGCATGTCTGGAGACTGCTATTTAGAAGTAGTTTACAGATTTGTATGCTGTGTGGCATGTCAGAGCGTGTGTTTTGTATCAGTGTGATAAATATACTCCATCCCTAAATTTGATGTTAGAAAATAAATAAAGTACACTCATTCCTCTCTCCAGCATCCCAGTGCAGGCTGATTCCATTGCCCACGAATCCCTAGGAAGAGGTGGCGGTCGGGTGGCTGCGGTTATTCCAAGTGTCCTTTCTTTGCAGCAATTTCCTTAGGTTGGTAGCGAAACCCCAAGTTTGTAATGTATTGCGAATACATAGAAAGAAGGATCCTTTATTGTATGATTATATGATAGCGGAACAAACACTGGTAGTGGTAGCAGTAACTTCTGTAAAATATCTGGGAGTATGCGTGTGGAACGATTTGAAGTGGAATGATCATATAAAATTAATTGTTGGTAAGGCGGGTACCTTGTTGAGATTCATTGGGAGAGTCCTTAGAAAATGTAGTCCATCAACAAAGGAGGTGGGTTACAAAACACTCGTTCGACCTATACTTGATACATCAGTGTGGGATCCATACCAGATCGGGTTGACGGAGGAGATAGAGAAGATCCAAAGAAGAGCAGCGCGTTTCGTCACAGGGTTATTTGGTAACCGTGATAGCGTTACGGAGATGTTTAACAAACTCAATTGGCAGACTCTGCAAGAGAGGCGCTCTGCATCGCGGTGTAGCTTGCTCGCCAGGTTTCGAGAGGGTGCGTTTCTGGATGAGGTATCGAATATATTGCTTCCCCCTACTTATACCTCCCGAGGAGATCACGAATGTAAAATTAGAGAGATTCGAGCGCGCACGGAGGCTTTCAGACAGTCGTTCTTCCTGCGAACCATACGCGACTGGAACAGGAAAGGGAGGTAATGACAGTGGCACGTAAAGTGCCCTCCGCCACACACCGTTGGGTGGCTTGCGGAGAATAAATGTAGATGTAGACCTTTCTTTACTGCCAAAATTCAAACTTGGCGCCAGATCGTAGGAAGAGGTGTCGGCCGGGTGACTTGGATTAGTGGAGGTAGCCCATGTGACCTATTTTACCGCGAGCTTCTTAGATTAGTAGAGACAACCATGGTATGATGCATTATCCGGTTGTAATTTGAACTTCCCGACATTTTTCTGGGGGAGCGGTTTGTGGCTCTTCGCGCCAAAATCCGCCATCTTGAATGACGTCATAGCCGCCATCTTGGATGACGTCATGCAGTGTTGCCAAGTCTACACACCACCATCTTGTATGAAGTCATTGCCACCGTCTTGGATACATTTGGCAACAATGCAGATTGTGCTACCCTTATAAGTCAAAAGGCTATAGGCCACCATATTGTACCACAGTGGTAAAATTTTGCATTAGCAGCCACTGTTTGATACTGGTTTTCGAAACTTTGTAAGTAATGGTTGTAGTGTGTGTTAAAGAGTCTGATTGCTCACATTTTCAGTGTATCCTTGATGCTCTCTAGTGGGCAAAACAAACCTTTGACCAGTCGGTCGCACTGCCCATCTTGATGTAAGTTCAGTATCCTCTGATACACTGCACAGGTAATCTAGGAGGAATCACACAAGTGTTTTGTAAGAAAAGTCCTATGTAGTCTAATTATTGTACATATTCCCAAACCCCTGCCAATGAACCAAAGTCTACCTCGTGCTCTACCGATGACTGACCATATGTAATCATTTAGTTTGACATACTTATAAATTTTTACACCCAGTCATTTCTCTACGTTTAGTCGAATGATGACTAATTGATATTGAGGACTTGGAATAGTACGTGTTCACATGTTGTCAGCATCTAATTTTATATTTCTGAATTTTTGAAGAAAGTTGCCAGTCTTTTCAGCACTACGAAATCTTGCCATGATTTGACTGGATATCTGTGGAGCTATTTTCCAGACAGAGCTTTATTATAGATAACTATGTTATCTGAAAACAGCCTAAGAATACTATGAATAGTGTCTGACACATGTCAATATAAAACACGAAGAGCGAGGGTAGCAACACACCTGTCAGTCACTATCCATCCAAGATTACACGTTGCGTCCGCCCTACGAAGAAAGCCTCAACCCAGTGCAAATTTTGTATGATACCCAATAGATCACACTTTAATTACTGAGGTAGGTGTGGAACTGAGTCAACTGTTTCTTTCATCAGTAAATACTGCATCTACCTGATTGCTGTGATCCATGGCTTTCAAGATGTCATGATGGAAAAGCGTGAATTGGATTTTGCATGAACGTTGTTGAAGGAATCCATGCTGGTTCGTATGGAGGATGTCAATCTGTTCGAGATACCTCTTTATGTTTGAGCTTGGAATATGCTCTAAGATTCTACAACAGATGGATATTAAGAATACCGGACGGTAGTTTTGTGGGACACTTCTGCTGCCTGTCTTGTAGATGGGTCTGACCTATACTTTCTTCCAACCACTGGACAGAGATCTGCGGTACATTATGGTTAAAAGAGGGGCTAATTCAGCCGCAAACTCTGTAGGCTCCACAGGGTCCTGCGATTTTGTTCAGTGTTGATGATTTCACCTTAACACAGCTGACACATACATCTCTTTAACTGGTGCAGTGCTAAGAGTTCTTATGTCGCAGCGGCTACTGCGTAATCCCGTTGTGTAAAATGGAGGAATCGCACAACACATAAGTTGCTGATCCAACAATCTCTTTTACTGCATCCTCGACCAATTTCAGAATACTTAAAGTTCCATCATCTGGTGTAAACTGTAATAAGGAAAATATTGTGTTACAAGACAATAGGAGGGGTTCCTCAAGTTTGAATTATCAGATAAGGAACTGGCTAAAATTTCTAAAATTAATTAAAATAAATTTCAGGAGAGAGCAGGACGTTACATACAAAGAAAATCACTTACCCATCTGAGGTTATCCTCATCCCACTGTTGCCATGGAACAAAAGTTTTGTGTCAAAATGATAAAATGGGAACTTATAAAAATCCGAAAAAACCGACGTCATGGCCGGACTCCAAAACTTACCATAATCTTGAAACATGTAAAATGCATCAAAGAGAAGAAGAGAAATCACATATTGTGAGGAGTTACTGGCATAAATCGCATAAAAGCCGTTCCCTCGTGCTGCCCGACCTTAGCATGAAAACTGTAAAATATATCCGCTCGTATAAACCTGATGTAAACAAACACAAACGCGATGATTGGTCACAAGCCGTAGCACACGTACACTTGTGTTGTTACGCTCTTGGGAGGAGGTCCTACTTACGTATTAGATACATTATTACTAATTTCAGTTAAATTAAACTTTAAGATATATGTTAAGAGCCATCAAGGTTTTTCTCAATCACGGTTTAGCTATGTAGTTTTTATTTCAAAAATCATGTAGTCACTATCTCTGCACTGTTGTGCTCTGATTGTCACGCTGTTAATACACCATATCAAAATGGCTGAAGCTGCTTCCTCTTTCGTAGTGAAACACGCGTGTGGAATACGGTTAAAAAGTGCCGAGAAATAGGGTGTTCTTAATGTTTGTCATAAATTTACAGAGGTAATCAGCTTTGAAGTTTTTCGAGAGACACTGTATTTAATACAGCCGAATCACAAATGCTGACTCATGTTTACCGGAATTGGTATCGTAGGAGCTTCGTAACTCGTAGTACGTGGTTTGCTGGGTCAAGTATCGCGTCAGTTAATTTTTTTTCTCGTTCAATTTCAAATACCTATATCTGAAATTGTGAAATTCATCATCATTTCTTGTGAATAACGCACGTCTTCTTGTTTTTAATTACGTATTGCACGCGAAATTCCTATTTCCATTTCAAATATAAATTTTGATTACCGATATTTTATGAAAGACGGTTAATAAAGGTTGCTTAAATTAAGAAAACTTAACAGTTTAATTTTTAAGGCAAAAATGTAAAACCAAATACTCATTATTTGCATTATGTCCATTGTTTTATACCACAGATGTAGATATGTGTCGTAGAAACATGAAAAACAAACATTTTCACAGAATCGAGGACACCATACAAATGATGCACACTTTAGCATTTGCCACTGTACCGTTGCAATATGAACCCAACAGAGCTGATGTGGACCCTAGTTAAGGGATTCGGCCCGTGAAAAAACGAGACTGTTAAGCTGTCACACGTACTGGCACTAACGCACCCACCTTTCTCACATGTCACTGCCGAAAGCTGGCGGGATATAGAATGACACGTCATAAAAGGAGAGGAGAAGAGGCGGCGCCTGGGTAGCTTCGTGGATTCTGTTGTTTATCGATTCGGCATCAACGTAGCAGTACTGAAATGAGTTTCTCGGATTCGGATAAGGAAGGAACTAAGAGATTATCAGACGACTGACTATAATTAATGCCTTCAGTGGCTGCAGTATTCAACAGTACGGTGAAATCCGTGCAGTATGCTTTTGCATCACACATAGCTCTCTCAGAAAAATTACCCTGTGTTAAAGTCAGGCATTTTCATCACTCTTGTTTTTAATAGAATACTATGTCAGGTGAGAACGAGAGCATTGCAGGCCAGTTGAGGGGTTTGCTGCAGAAATAGTGTAACCTAAAAGTTTCCAGTTTTTAGAAAAAAAGAAGTGAAAGTTAAAGAAACCATATACATTAACTATTACTGCTACAAAAATTGTTCTTTGTACTTGGAGTGATATTATTAAACGTAAATGTTTGCTCTCTACATGAACTTAAAAACTGCATTTTCAGTGCAAAAATTGTGGGTTACACCACTTTCCCTTCAAGAAAAATTTGAAACTTTATTGGTGTAGTCCACATTTTTGTAATTTTATACGTCATTGTTGATCTCTACGAACAAAATATGTACTTACTGCCAGAATGAAGTAACCTACATTATCATAGTTTTAAGAAAAATGATGGAAATAACACTATTTAAAATAAATAAACAGTATGTATTAAAGAAAACAAACAACACTTATTTCACATTTTGCTACAAACATGGGCTGCAAAGTACAACTTCTTTCTTTACTGACATTAGTACTCAAAATAATGTAACTTTTAAAAGTAATGAAACTGTCTAGACATTTCCCCCACTAAGCAAGCAATCCCTCGTTTTCGCCTTTTTCACTCAAAGATATGTCTGTATCAGACTCTGGAAGTGTAGCCTGTGAATTAATATTATCTTCATAAAAGCTGTGATGGATGGGAAGAACATATTTCATCAGCCTCCTTAAATCTTAAGTTTTAGCGTGTGTTATTGTTAAGTTTTTTCACCTCAGATAACTTCAAAAGCGTACACAACCTGGTTGATGTATTTGACGTCCTTTTCTGGTTTTCTTGCATATCTCAATTTACTGTTTCAGAGAAATGGATTTCAAAAGGTTTTTCCTTGTGAAATTTCAGCTGCTGCATCTACAACCAGTTGATTTTGTCACCGTCCTTACATATTTTCTTCTTAACAGTTATAGTTTTCAAAGGCTTGATGCTTTTAAAATCGCCTTTCTGTAGATGAGTGACTTGAAATTTATTTCCTTTTCTTCTTTGACACCCCACTAATTCTAATAAGACTTTCAGCATCAAAAACATATTGTTTTTCATCCCGTTAACTATACTTGAGAAATCCTGGTAACAGGCCATGAAAGTGTGTCCTGATATAAAAAATTCAAGCTCAGTTGTCTCAACACTAATCTATGGATTCGTGACAATATACAGCAGCATAAGCGATAGACTAAAATTTCGATTTTGTCCCCCATAAGTATCGCTACAGCAGACCAATTTCTTTACACGTAAGGGAAGATTTTTCACACAATGCAAAATACGTTAATCAACTTCTTGCGTTCCTCTACCTGCTTGTGCCTCTGTCAACAAATAGATGGAAGCTTTGTCTTCCACTACATTGTGGATTAGAAACTGTAGCAACTTAACTGCCATAGATAGTGTATCTCAGAAACTGGGCATGGGGTCCCGCGTTCGATTCCCGGGTGGGTTGGGGATTTTCTCTGCCTGGGGACTGGGTGTTTGTGTGTTCATCATCATCATCATCATCATCATCATCATCATTAGTGACACTGGCTAGAGTGGATTGTGTAAAAAATTGGACTGTGTAAAAATTGGGACTTTGAATGAACCCTGATAACCGCACAGTTGAGCACCCCGCAAACCAAACATCATCGTCATCAGGAACTGGGAATTTAGGCAATGAAAGAACACTCTGCAAATCAAATGCTATAACACACATCTCAGGATCAAATCTGGTCGGTCTACATCTTCCTTCATTTGGGACCTTGCCGGTTCAGCTTTTCGAAGGTGTAGCTGATTTGACAGTTTCAGTCTTTTCTTTTCATTTCAATCAGTTGAAGCTGCTATCTCTGCTTTCTTAATTTCACAACTTTTACACTGATCAGAATGTGGTGTATGGAGTGAAAGACTGAAATCTGAAGTAAATAACCTATGGTAAAGAGATTCCTTTAATGGGGTGTAATCTTGATATTTACACAAATCCAAATACATACGATGCATTTTGGCACTGTTCAGTTCGGGATTAAGGTATTCTCGATTTGGATTGCCCTCTCTGGAATAGTGTGAGTGGTACCTTGGGAATGATTCTATGTGTTTGAAACATGGGTCTTGGGGAAGGCAGGATTTGGTGTGGACTTGGTCTTAGTTGCCGTTGGTTACTCAGTTTTTTTTTTAATCAAGTACACTTTATTTGGAACCAATTGCATATAAGGTTTACAATAAGGGACAATTATCAAATTTGACTGTTAAGACAATATCTAATTAAAAATTCGTTAGACAAGTTGCATTCACAGCTGAAGGCCTTATTGACCAGAAATTCAAATTATTTGTCAGCTGGAGGCCCCAATAGCAATAACTCAAAAAAATAATTTGACAGCTGAAGGTCTAGATAGCAAATTATTACTAAAATATTATAAAAAAGGACAATAATATTAAGAGACAATATCTAATTAAAAATTCTTAAGACAAATTGCATTCACAGATGAAGGCCTTATTGACAAGAAATTCAAATAATTTGTCAGCTGAAGGCCACAACAGTAATTACTCAAAAACAATTTGATGGCTGAAGGCCTAGATTGCAAATTCTAACTAAAATATAAAAAAGGATAATCATATTAAGAGACAATATCTCATTAAAAATTCTTAAGACAAATTGCATTCACGGCTGAAGGCCTTATTGACAAGAAATTCAAATTATTTGTTGGCTTAAGGCCTCAATAGTAATTACTCAAAACAATTCGACGGCTGAAAGCCCAGAAAACAAATTCTTACTAAAATATTATAAAAAAGGAACAGTCATATTGAGAGACAATATCTAATTAAAAATCCTTAAGATATATTGCATTCACAGCTGAAGGCCCTATTGACAAGAATCACAATCTGACCAAATCAAGAGAGAAGTGAGCCTCAGACAGTGCACCGAGGATCGACCTGGGAAAGTCGCTCAACTCCGTAAACGATGAGACAGGAAGCCAAGAGTTGTATTGACTTAACCAGATGGCAACTCAAACTAGTAACAGTTTAAAAGCAGACCAACACTCTTGCAAAATCTACCTAACGTCAGGTAACCAACACAACGATGGAATCACCCAGGCAAGGCAGAACCGGTGTTTAGAACGCCCAGAAGCAGAAGGAAGCACTGCGACCAAGATATTCCAAAAGAACAAGATATCTGAACCACAATCAAGGGGGCTGTCGAACTACACGCCCTACCAGACAGCAACGGCAAAGCGAGGAAAGTACACTGCTGCGAAAATACGCTAACCTCCAGGGCAGGTAACTGGGGCGTTAGTGGCACTAGGCAGAAAAATACCGCTGGTTGAACTTCATCAATAAATACAAGGAATTCAATGATTAATAATAAAAGGTGGAGGATGGCTAACTAAATTCACCAACTCCAAACACTCCACTCGCCATCTCAGTGACCCTGCGAGCAGCAAAGCACGAACAAACGGTGTGACCTCAAAATAATGGAGGTTTCACTACTGGGTTAGTGTTCACTCAACTCATACGTCCTGGGTTTGGTGGACAAAGAAGTTGTGGCCCTCGATCTGGCAATGCCTGCGTGCCACCAGTGGTCCCGGCAAGTCCCCACGCTGCCGGACCTCACTGCTGCTCCGTCCCAACCAAACTGCCGACACACCCGACCCGGAAAACACTTCACGTCCTTCCAAAGACAGTACCATGGTACTAGATATCGATAAACGCTGCTGCTGCCACTTGCAGACGGACAATGCTAGCAAATGTAGTGGCGCCAATAAACACAAGAACAAAACGAGATGCGACTATCCCTATTACACGATGCCAACCTACCAACGACACCAATGTGAGCCGCGCGACTGCTACGGTCGCAGGTTCGAATCCTGCCTCGGGCATAGATGTGTGTGATGTCCTTAGGTTAGTTAGGTTTAAGTAGTTCTAAGTTCTAGGGGACTGTTGACCACAGATGGTGAGTCCCATAGTGCTCAGAGCCATTTGAATCATTTGAACCAACGTGAGCCGCACGTGGCTCAGTGTTCTTTATCTTGTTTCACTTCTGCAGGAGATGTTTGGTGCGGCTGGTCCCGGCGGAGGTTCGAGTCCTCCCTCAGGCATGGGTGTGTGTGTTTGTCCTTAGGATAATTTAGGTTAAGTAGTGTGTAAGCTTAGGGACTGATGACCATGGCAGTTAAGTGCCATAAGATTTCACACACATTTGAACATTTTTTGGAGTTGTTTGCAGGTTCATATTTACTATGATTATCTGAAGCGACTTCTTTTTGTTTGTAAGAAGTAACAGCATGATCTAGTCAACCAGACGAAATTCGAAAGGCGTTTTGGAAAGCAAGTCTGCACACATTAACATTAGTACCATCCTGTTTCTTTAAAATGTGTGTACGACTGAATGCACAGCGTGATTCTGTTGTACTATGTGACTGCTTCTTCCTTGGTTGTTGCGCCAATCGACAGATAAAACCTTCTTTTCCAAGGGAATAGAAGCTTTCAAAGTTGCGTTGACTGTCTTCTTGAGGAACATTAACCTCACAGTTTTTAGGCCAATTGTAATGAAAGAAACTAAACTTCTTGTACTTGACAGTGACATGTTCCATCTTCTTTACATTTCGTTTCCACAAACCAGAATTCCTAGTTCTCTTTCTATATCTTTTTTTAATGGAAGAATGGTCATCTTCAACATCCAGATCAGCAATTTCATCTCCTTCAGCGACAGTAACTGTTGTTTTAGTTGAGGTACTTGGCATTTGTCCATCATTTGCGGGATCTGTGCTATCTCTCTTACTTGGTGGATCATTTATAGGTGCTGACACAGCAGATGCTTACAGTCTTGCTGTTTCAGCACTGATTTGTCTTTCCACATTTCTCTTTTTAAGCTTCCTTTCGGGGTATCGTAATCAGAGTCATCTTCGTATGAAGAAGTGTGGGGAACATATGTTTGATCAGAACCAGAATCACTCAGATTTTCTTTACTAAATTAATCATTAGTGGGTTACACCAGTTTTGCACTCAATTAATTTCAAAATAGTTGTCTACCACTAATGTTTTACTTATGGATGGCACCTGAAAGAAGTACAAAAATGATAGGCTGTAAAAATAATGTAATGAAGTAACAAAAGACACAAAAATATAAAAAATGGATATTTGTGGGTTACACCGTTTCCGCATCAAACCCCACAGTTGGACCGCTGGTTCGCCAGTGCTGTCCGTGTTTAATGCGCTGGTAAAGCAGTTGTGTAACGCAGCATAGAACGTATCCTTATGATTATACTTGACTGTACTGGTCACAACTTGGCTTCTGCTCCACGTGAAACGAAATTCAGTGAGATTCAAGCATACGCGGGAGAGTACATGGCGTAATGTTTATATCAAGTTTATTCTTAGGATGAACAGAGTATAGTAAACTCTAACCGTGAGTTCTGAGGCCGCACACGACCCACAGCACAGGCGTGATGCGAAACAGATATGTGATTAGTGAACTGTCTAAACTGGACAAGCGGGAAGTAACAGGAGAAAGGAGACGAAACCATCACACACAAGCTAACTGTGTAAGAGCACACACATTGGCCAGACAGGTAGGAATTTTATATGGGAATCAAAGAACACAAAGATCTGGCCAATTCCAGGTAAGCTTTGGCAATGCATTTGGTTGAGAAGAAGCATCAGCTGCAGCAGGTTAGCGATAAGTTTATGTTACACATTGCAGAGAAAGATCAGATACTCAATGTCCTGGAATAAACTGAAATCTCCAGAAGTCTTCATTCCAATCGTCTTGATACAATTAATTGAACGCACGGAATATTTTAGTTAATTATGACATTATTCTGGCATGCTACGGTATACATGTACAGGGGTATCAAAAAAACCGGAATTATTTTTTGAAAGCTATATATTTTCAAATTGTTTGCAAAACAACCTTATCCCCTTCAAAATACTCTCTATTGCAACCAATACGTTTGTCCCGCCACTGCTTCCACTAAACATTTTTTTAGTCATCTTTAGAAATGACTGACAGCTCCTCCCCCGTTTTTTCTTTACTTTTTCAGTGTTGTCAAATCACCTTCCTTTGATGCCCCTTTTCATGTGTGGAAATGAGAAAAAGTCGCACAGAGTCAGGTCAGGCGAGTAAGGTGCGTGGGGCAGCGGAACCGTGCCACTTTTAGCCAAAAACTGTCCGACAGAGATGACTGCGTGTCCTGGTGCGTTGTCTTGGTGGAAGAGCCAGTCTCCTCTCTGCCACAAATCGGGGCTTTTTTGACGTACACTGTTGCTCAATCTTCTTAAAACTTCCATACAAAAGGGGAACAAACTCTGAATGAACTACGCCCTCGACATCAAAAAAGCAAATCCAGAACAAGATTTATCATCAGCCGACATGTCGCCATTTTTAAATCGAGCAATCCATTTGTTCGCTTGAGTTTTTCTCATAGCGTCATCTTGATAAACTGTTTTTATTATTAAAAACAGTTTCAGCAGCATTTTTATCCAGCAGAAAACAAATTTTCACAGCTGCACATTGTTCATTTAAACTTGTCATAATAAAAAAGAAAACAAGAACAAAACAACGCTAGCAAAAACTATCATCGTAAATGAACAGAACAAGCCAGGTCGACGATCAGGTGGCACTGAACCGGCAATGAGTTCCATTACACACGCCGAGCAGCACAAATGAGTACTACAGAAGCTCCCACCATGGCAGTGTTATTCCGGTTTTTTTGCGTACTCGCTAATAACATAATACTTTTCCTTTTTCTAATGTACAGGTTCTCCTCCCTCCTAATGTTGTGATGGTTCCGTGTTCTTTCTTCTGTTAGTTCCCACTTTTACAATGTAAACAGTTCACTAATCATATATCTGTTAGTCTTTCCGGTCGGGCAGCAAGGAAGAAGGATTTTTATGGGACGTATGTAAGTAATCCCACACAATATGTATTTCTCTTCCCCTCTTTCTTTCAAGATTCTGGTGACTTCTACTGTTCGGTCATGATATCGGCTCTTTCGGATTTTCCTAGATATTTTATCATTTTGACACGAAACTTCTCTTCCATGACAACATTGGGGTGAGCATGACCTGAGATGGTTAAATGATTTTATTTGTAAGTGAAGTCCTGTTCTCGCCTCTAATTTATTTTAATTCATTTTAGAAATTTTAGCCGGTTCCTTATCTGACAATTCAAACTTGAGGACCGCTCCCATTGTCTGGTAACACAACATTTTCATTATTACAGTTTACACCAGATGATGGAACTTTATGGTCTTTCGAAACCGTTCGTGTACACAATAAAAGATTGTTGATTCATCAGCTGCTCTGCGATTTCTTTATTTTACAAAATGGCGCAGTACTACTGGTTCTTCCTTTCTAAAGGAAAGGGGCTTCAGAAATTATTGCTTTTCCTTTGTTAATTTGGATTTCAGTTCCTGTGTCATACACGAGTATCTGGACAATAAGTACGGTGCCACTGACAGCCTTTATATACGACCAGAATTTCTGTGGTTTTGAAAGAGGTCCTTCGATAAAACTTTTCTACAAGCAGTCAGAGACTTCGCGCTCTGCCTTTTTGACAGCCGAACGTGTTTGATTTCGTTGATTGGCGACTCCATAGAGTGCTGTGTGCACAACGACCATATACGTGAAATTAGAAGGAAGGTCAGCGTTGGTCGTAATATTGATGGTTTATTGAGTGCAAAGCCTGTTTTCAATCACATAGTGATCATCTTCAGTGCTGGAAGTTAAAAATTTCACATAGCAATCTGCGAATAAGAAACAAAAGACCACAAATACACCTGAGTATAAACCAACTGTTGGAAAGAACATACCTGTAGTGTACAAATTAAACTCAGAGGCAGTGGTGCCAAGTTATTATCAGTAAACAAAGCTATGAAATGATCACAATAACTGAAGCCGCTGTTTACACTCACCTATACAGCAGACCTCGGTGTGACAGGGTCTTGGAACACCCTCCATGTGACGTGTGTCACGTGAAGACTTAACAATACTTTATTTGGCAAGAGATTACCACAAAATACGAAAGTGCACTTGCAAATCATTAATTGAATATTTCAAATTTAAAATTGTACATTAAAAAACGCAAAGCAAAAAAGAAAGGGGGAAATGCACATCTTGCCAACATACACTGGCGTGTTATTTTCAAACAATTTAAAAAACATGCAAGAATAAACATCAACAGGTAAAATTATATGGTGTCAGATTACAGGACTAATAAAGAAGAAAAATATACAAATAACATGACATCAAATATGACAGAATTTGTTATAGCACAGTAACCGCCATCTGGCGTAGGAAGTCAGAGATACAAAGTTTTTAATTTACGTAAAATATTACGTTGAAACCAAGAAGTCAAATACATAAATAGTGGTAATTATACTATATATGTCACGATATAACAGGTCAAAATGTCATGAAACACATTACGTGTTATAAAAAATTTTTAGGGTGCAGACAAACAATTTTTTATTGTATTTAACGACGTGATGATACACACATCTAATTTTTCCCGTTGGGACATGTGAACACGGTATAAATATTTCTGAGGCTTAATTACAAACATCATCGTAATTATGAAAGCATTGTTTTAAAAACACATTGTGGATGTAGAGATCGTTTAGCGCACTCGTGAGTAAAAACTACTGTTGCAAAATTGCGAAGAATTAATTATATGTTGGCTAGAGACAAGTGTACGAAATACGCTAGCTTAGTAGATACCTCCACTATCACACCTCTAATTTATAGAATATTTATAGGATAGTTTCATTTCGCATATCTCTGTCGATATTCCTACGCTTTGTTTTATATTTCGTTGAACTACAGCTGTGCAAACTCGTCGCCGTACACCGTTCCTCATTTGTTAATCGGGAGAGAGACGTTTTGCTCGTCACTGAGCACGCGTGTTTTGTCACAGCAGATGGTGAGTCACCTGGTGGTCTTTCCGCGAACTAATGCGGAAGCAGGCCTGACGGTGTGTTGCGTGGTGTAGTGTGGCTTCTGCAGTGGAGTGCAGTGAGTCAGCCTGCAGTGAAGTGTTGCTTGGGCTCACAGGGCCAGCCCAGGCTAACTAACGGCAGTCCGGCAGGAGCTGCTGCGGCATTCAGCGACGTAAGGCGGGTTCTCGCGCAAGCGGCGGTACTCCATCATCATCTACATCAGGGTTCGCGCTGTTTGGTTCATTGCGTCGAGCCATCTGTTCACTGGTCTTCCGAAAAATCTTTTTCCTCTTGGTTTATATTGTTTTATGGTTTTAGTGATTCTTGCATCCGGCATCTTAATTGATATTGTATCAATACGTCAGTTATGTTTTGCATATTCAGTTCACCTCGAATGTTATCATTTCTCTTTTCATCCATCACAGTATATCCAGCCACGTATCTGAGGAAATTCATTGCACATGCTCCTATTTTCCTTTCATCTCTATTCTTAAGGATCCAGTTTTCGCATCCGTACAGTCATCACTTTATACACTGTTGACCATTAAAATTGCTACACCACGAAGATGACGTGCTACAGACGCGAAATTTAATCGACAGGAAGAAGATGCTGTGATTTGCAATTGATTAGCTTTTCAGAGCATTCATACAAGGTTGACGCCCGGTGGCGACACCTACAACGTGCTGACATGAGGAAAGTTTCCAACCGATTTCTCATACACAAACACCAGTTGACCGGCGTTGCCTGGTGAAACGTTCTTGTGATGCCTCGTGTAAGGAGGACAAATGAGTACCATCACGTTTCCGACTTTGATAAAGGTCGGATTGTAGCCTATCGCGATTGCGGTTTATCGTATCGCGACATTGCTCCTCGCGTTAGTCGAGATCCAGTGACTATTAGCAGAATATGGAATCGGTGGGTTCAGGAGGGTAATCCGGAAAGCCGTGCTGGATCCCAACGGCCTCGTATCACTAGCAGTCGAGATGACAGTCATCTTATCCGCTTGGCTGTAACGGATCGTGCAGCCACGTCTCGATCCCTGAGTCAACAGATGGGGACGTTTACAAGACAACAACCATCTGCACGAACAGTTCGACGACGTTTGCAGCAGCATGGACTATCAGCTCGGAGACCGTGGCTGCGGTTACCCTTTCCGCTGCATCACATACAAGAGCGCCTGCGATTGTGTACTGAAAGACGAACCTGGGTGCACGAATGGCAAAACATAATTTTTTCGGATGAATCCAGGTTCTGTTTACAGCATCATGATGGTCGTATCCGTGTTTGGCGACATCGCGGTGAACGCACATTGAAAGTGTGTATTCGTCATCGCCATACTGGCCTATCACCCGGCGTGATGGTATGGGGTGCCATTGGTTACACGGCTCGGTCACCTCTTGTTCGAACTGACGACACTTTGAACAGCGGACGCTACATTTCAGATGTGTTACGAACCGTATCTCTACCCTTCATTCGATCCCTGCGAAACCCTAAATTTCAGCAGGATAATGCACGACCGCATATTGCAGGTCCTGTACGGGCCTTTCTGGATACAGAAAATGTTCGACTGCTGCCCTGGCCAGCACATTCTCCACATCTCTCACCAACTGAAAACGCTTGGTCAATGGTTGCCGAACAACTGGCCCGTCACAATACGGCAGTCACTACTCTTGATGAACTGTGGTATCATGTTGAAGCTGCATGGGCAGCTGTACCTGTACACACCATTCAAGCTGTGTTTGACTCAATGCCCAGGCGTATCAAGGCCGTTGTTATGGGTACTGATTTCTCAGGATCTATGCACCCAAATTGCGTGAAAATGTAATCACGTGCCAGTTCTAGTATAATATATTTGTCCAATGAATACCCATTTACCATCTGCATTTCTTCTTGGTGTAGCAATTTTAGTGGGCAGTAGAGTAGAACTTCAGTAGAACGTCTACGTGCACATTCTTTCCCAATGTTTTGTGTAAAGTTCCACATAAATGGTTAAATAGGTCTCTTATTTTGTATTTCATAGTTTACCCTCTGTGTAATACTCCACCCTAAATATTTAGTGCATGCTCCATGATCTGTTTGTCAAAAATGGCTCTGAGCACTATGGGACTTAACATTTGAGGTCATCAGTCCCCTAGAACTTAGAACTAGTTAAACCTAACTAACCTAAGGACATCACACACATCCATGCCCGAGGCAGGATTCGAACCTGCGACTGAAGCGCCTAGAACCGCTCGGCCACAACGGCCGGCATCTGATTGTCATTTCAATCTTAACTCACATGGGCTTGTGTTCTAAAAACGCTGTTCACTAAAAGCTTATCCATTACGGATATTTTAGAACAGCCTGCTGTTGTGGCCGAGCGGTTCCAGGCGCTTCAGTCTGGAACCGCGCTGCTGCTACGGTCGCAGGTTCGAATTCTGCCTCGGGCATGGATGTGTGATGTGTTAGTTAGGTTTCAGTAGTTCTCTAAGTCTAGGGAACTGATGACCTCAGATGTTAAGTCCCATAGTGCTCAGAGCCATCTGACTTATTTTATTTTAGAACCCGTGACTTAATTGAATGAAAATACATAGAACTGCAAGCAGTCACTTTTTTGAATAGTTAATTATTATTTCCTTAAACGATTTTCGAACCCCTTCAGGTTCATCTTCAAATGGTTTTCTAGAAGTTACATCACCATTCCTAGCATACCGCTGGGGGCAGAAAACCATCTGAAGATGAACCTGAAAAGGTTAGAAAATTGGTTCACGGAATAACAAATAACTATTCAAAAAGTGACTGGTTGCAGTTTTATGTATTTACATGCCATTGATTTTGTATTTGTAATGGAGACGTTCAGATAGTACTCTCTGGCTATTTTACTTCAATTAAAGACAGCTTCTAGTAAGACATTTTGATTCTGACTGACAGTTACCTCGTCATCGGCTAAATTAGCGTATTGACATCCAAAGCTGTAATTTTAAAATGTTTTACTGTCTGTAACCAAGATTTCGTTACATCGTCGGTATACAGGGTAGCCAGAAACAGTCTGGAAAGCTTGTAAGGGTGTTGCGTGGTAGGCTGTGCTGAGGAACAATCGTTAAGACAATAATCCGATACGTGGCGCTGTTTCCGAGTCGATTGACGGTTAAGTCAGCCAACCAGGCGAAAATCCGAGCGGCATACTGTTAGTGTCGGTTGTTCTCATGGCGTAGATAATAGCGCACGCGACTGCTCAGCCTTTGGCTTGGGTTCGATCCTTAATACCGCCCCACGTCCAATTTTTGTATCGCTGTCTCGCTGAGTCTTAGGAAACCAGACGAAGAGCACGTTTAGGAGTAGCTGTCTGACCGGCCGCTCAATTTCGCGTGTGCAACGTCCCGATTAGCTAACTTCAATGCTAATTAACCGCGGGACGGCGCGTGTACCGAATTTTTTTCTAACAATTATTTCTCAGCACATCCTGCCCTGCAAAACCCTTACAAGCTTTTCGGACTCTTTCTGACCAACCTGTATACACTGAAAAGTGTTGGTGAGAAGGGTTAAAGAGTTTATTTCACCTATATTATGTCTGCTGCCTACTGTTTTTACTTGTATTTTGAAATTCACATACAAACGTTGTACAGCTCTTATAAGACGTCTGTTTCTTAAACTATTTTTTAAATGAACTGTATTGATGAAAAATATCGGATATATCAAGTCAAGGTTTCTTTGTAGTAAATAAATTACAAACTGTATGAACTTACCAAAAAACCGGAAGTAAACGAAATCTTTAGTGTATCTCATTGTTATGTCAGCTACTGTACGCTGATCTACAATATAGAACATATTTCACTGGCTCTCCATAAATTATCAGTCACCCTCAGTCTCTGACTCAGAAACTACTCTCCTACCTTTGCGATCCTACAATACTGCAGCGAAGTAGCAGCAAGGACTCCATAGCTGAACGTGGGCGAGCTGTATGAACGATAGACGTCTGTTCGAAATTAGTCATTGTTTTACTATGTGAAATCGGACGAAATGACACTGCATAAATGACACTTTCATGACATCAAACTTCTACATTCGCAAGCCGACGAGCAAGATAGGAACACTAGGGCAGGAGAATTCACGTACCTCTCTCGATTACTTGTTCAACCGTCTCCTAACCTTGTTTTTTTCTCGTCTGTTTTTGCTTGCTTGGCAGGGTCTCATCTAGCCGCCCGCCTCAATACAGCGGTGTGTGTAAGCAACTGGAAATTGTTGGATGTGAGGTCCGCCAGTTATGCAAAAAACCTTTTTTTGTCAGTAGCCAAACATGTTTCGGCACCAGTGTGCCATCATCAGTGGGTTTTCGTTTTTATTTGTTCTGCAATGAGAACATTTTTGTTAAATTTTTATAAAATTATATGCATCTTTAGTACAAACGTCCGCAGCTCGTGGTCATGCGGTAGCGTTCTCGCTTCCCACGCCCGGGTTCCCAGGTTCGATTCCCAGCGGGGTCAGGGATTTTCTTTGCCTCGTGATGACTGGGTGTTGAGTGATGTCCTTAGGTTAGTTAGGTTTAAGTAGTTCTAAGTTCTAGGGGACTGATGACCATAGATGTTGAGTCCCATAGTGCTCAGAGCCATTTGAACAATTTTTAGTACAAACAACAGATTGTTTGTTTTTGTAAATACCTTTACATTTGATGTGCATGAATTTTCTGGGTCACTTGTGTGTTAATTACTGCAGATTGCTTGTCATCTGAAACCAAACGATGCTGATGAGAAAGTTTTTTCCTGGGAGTTAACCTATCTTCTAGAATTTAATTTAGTTTGTCGCCATGTTTTCGCGCCTGTATTCGTTTTTACTTACGTTTTCGTGTGGCAAGCACTTCCATTCTCTGCATCATGCTGAGGTGTTGTGATGCACACGTCACTATAACAGGTATTTTCCACAAATAACCTAGTAAAACACTTTTCACCTCACCAAAATACAGTGTGATTGTGGTTTGTTGTGTGTCCCAGCCCAGACAGTGTTCATTTGTTCACCAGAGAGTTCGGCGCCAAATTTGAATTGTGTTTGCATTTTATCTTTGTGTGTGTGTGTGTGTGTGTTTTCTGTGCGCTTCTTAGCTGTGTGTGTAAATGGTGCGTCTTTGCAGATTTTAGTGTATCTTTTCTCGTGTATGTGTGTGTGTGTGTGTGTGTGTGTGTGTGTGTGTGTGTGTAGACTTTATCTGTTTTTACGTGTAAAGTTCCTTTAATGTGTTAAATAATGTGCCCTTGCAGAGTGTAGTGTATTCGTTTGAGACCTGTTTTCCGTCTGCTATTGCTTTCTATATATGGAAGTTTTCCTCAATGGTCAGTTTGCTGTATAGGCTATGGCTGGGTTTTAGTATTCTTACGTCTATTTCTATTGTGGTTTGGTGGTGATTGTTGGCTACAAGGTGGTCAGCAAATGTGCTATGGTAGCTGTTGCTTTTTAAAGCTCTGAGATATTCTGAATGTCTTGTTTCGAAGTTCCTGCATGTTTGTCCTATGTGCACTGACTGCATAACTGGCGGACTTCACATCCAACAATTTTAACTGCAAACACGGCCAATACAAGAAGCTGCAAATCAAAATTATGGATACACCTGGAAATTGCTCTGTCTGCTGTCAAGCTACTGGAAGCTGCTGGGAATGGGTGTTGTGCGTGGGCTACCGAGAATCACTTACTGTAGAAGCTGCGTGTACTTCTAGTAGTGACTAGTGCTAGCCTTTCGTGTGTGTCCTGTCTCCTCTACGGGAAGTACAGGGTCTGTCCTCTACGGGAAGTACAGGGTTTATCACTTCACTGTGAGTGGCGTGTCCACTGTAGAGCTATGCATCCTGTTCTGGGTATACAGGGAACAGGCAGAAATCATCATGTTAAAACATCCAGCCCCCTAAGCAACAAGTTCGAGGTGCCGTCTTCCACTGAAGCGAAATTCGGTCAGTAGGACTCACTTGACCTGTTGGGAAACCTGCTGCTGTGTACCGTCTCAGCTGGCCAGGGTGGTCGAGCGGTTCTAGGCGCTACAGTCTGGAACTGCGAGACCACTACGGTCGCAGGTTCGAATCCTGCCTCGATCATGGATGTGTGTGATGTCCTTAGTCAGGTTTAAGTAGTTCTAATTTCTAGGGGAGTGATGACCTCAGAAGTTAAGTCCCATAGTGCTCGGAGCCATTTGAAACAATTTTGTACCGTCTCAAGGGAACACAAACACAAAGGTTAAGTGTGTAATAATCGTCGGCAGATCGAAATGAACGTACTCCTTAGACAAATGGCCACAAAGAATGGCAAGGAACACCACGTGCACTCATTATGCATGCCGGAGGCATCATTCTACATGTTAGAAAGTCTATTCCGGCAGCAAATGTTGGAACAGGCTGTAACCAACTCAAACTGCAGGGCACATTCGAACAAACGATGTCAGTCGCGTCGGCTCCGAGATCATATTTAGTTAACTTCAGCGACTGGCGGAGAAGGTTGAGAAGACCAGCCTCGCACACGGAGTTTCAATTCTCCTGCCCTACTGTTCCTGTCTTCTGCTCGTCGGCCTCCGGATACAGAAGCGAGATGAGCACTGACCGCAAAACTCACGGTTAGTGGCAGAACAGACTTTGGCCCATCAGTTCTGAGCCGAGTGGAAGGGTCGAATTAGAGACTTGGAAAGTTGTGTGACAAGCCATGCAGCAACTTCCTCGACTTGCATCGTAGGCTTGAGAACTGTAGGACTCCCCTAAAGGAGTCAGGTGTGTACGCCACATCAGAGGCTGCTTCACAGGAAGTTGACAGTGTGTGGGGTGCGCGCAAGGGTTTTCAAGACTGGAAGACTGTGACCAGGGACGGCGAAAACCTGGGACACAGCGTGTATCGAAAACCGACACACACGGACCAATACCTGCACGAACTGTCAAACCACCACCCGAGCCAGAAAAGAGGCATGATTAGTACGCTCGTAACGAGAGCAGGACGAATATGTGAGCCGCAACACCTCAAACGAGATATGCAACACCTGGAAACTGTTCTGAGGAGCAATGGGTACTCCACAAATTATATTCGAAGTGTAACAGAGCCAAAGTAGCGAAGTAAGGAACCAGAAAAAGAAATGTCGGGTACGGCCTTTCTGCCATACATTCCCAGAGTGACGGACAGAATCGGCCGTATATTGCGCAAACATGGCGTCAAGACGATTTTCAAACCGACAAGGAAGATCAAAGAGTGTCTTAGATCGGCGAAGGAGAAAAGAGACCCACTTGCAATGTCGGGAATGGTTCAAATGGCTCTGAGCACTATGGGACTCAACTTTTAAGGTCATCAGTCCCCTAGAACTTAGAACTACTTAAACCTAACTAACCTAAGGACATCACACACATCCATGCCCGAGGCAGGATTCGAACCTGTGACCGTAGCGGTCGCGCGGTTCCAGACTGTAGCGCCTAGAACCGCTCGGCCACCTCGGCCGGCAATGTCGGGAATATACCGTATACCATGCACATGCGGAAAAGTTTATGTTGGAATGACTGGACGATCAATTAACACCAGAATCAAAGAGCATAAGCGACATTGCAGGTTGGGGCAGGTGGAGAAATCGGCCGTGGCAGAGCACGCACTGAATGAGACCGACCACGTAATAAAATTCGCCGACACCGAAGTTCTGGCTGTAGAGAAGCACTATCACACGCGCTTGCTCAGAGAAGCTGTAGAAATACAAAAAAACACGCGAACAGATTCAACAAGAAAGAGGAAAGCCTTAAGATAAACAGATCCTGGCTTCCCGTACTGCAGCGAACGACCGCCGCAGGTAGTAAGAAGAGAACCGTAGCGGAAATGACGGCGGAGAAGCCCTCGGACGTTGGCGCGTCAGGTACATATAGTCTGCGGCCGCGAACAATGGAGCGTGAAGCTTTGACAATGCCAGCCACTCGTGCTGGCGAAACGTCAGAAAAATCATTAGATGAACGTCGACCGAAGAACCCGAGACAGAAGCCAATAGGCAGTTTGTCAACAAGTGGCCACGAAAGCCTTAACAATTTTGTCCACCACACTGTTCTCCATATATATCATAAGACTTTAGAGAAAACCTTTATTATCTGATACGTTAAGTTCTCCAGTCATACTGTCATCATCGGACGAAACATTATCGACACAACAGTCAATGGGGAAAATTACACATTTGTAGGCGACTGGCGTAACAAAACCCACTGAGAAATATTGCTAAAAGCCTTCCATGAAAGCTACCAAGAACAGATCATTCGAAAGCACGCCCATGATGGAAATATATTGGATCGAATTGCAGCAAAGAGACCTGATGTTTTTGATACTGCCCGCATTGTAGTTGGTGTCAGTGACCACGAGGCAGTTGTAGCAACAGTGATTGTTGAAGTACAAAGGGGAGCTAAAGCAAATAGAATGGCGTCAGCAAACTAGATAAAGAGGCAGCAACGTCATTTGTCCATGAGGAACTTGTAACTTCTACCATTGGAGAGAACCATGTAGCCGTACTGCGCTCTAGTGGAAAAGAATAGTTAAGCATACGAAAGACATGTGTGTACCTAGTAGAACAGTTCGTGATGGGTGGAATTGTAAAGAAAGTTCTAAAGATACAGAGAGTACTGGAGGT
Source organism: Schistocerca serialis cubense (assembly GCF_023864345.2). NCBI lineage: Eukaryota > Metazoa > Arthropoda > Insecta > Orthoptera > Acrididae > Schistocerca > Schistocerca serialis. Next base: position 35,652,352 of record NC_064644.1, read on the forward strand.
GTAAAAGAAAGCAAAGGGCTATAGATAGAATGAAACAAAACGAAACGCGTTCGGATGTGAATAGGGCAATGCCTGAAGCCTCAACGACTAGCGTAGCAGAATGTTACAGAAAGATTTCGTACAAAGCCCAAAGAAACCCTGGTCATATGTAAAGGCTGTTAGTTGCACCAAAGTCAGTATCCAGTGGCTCGCGAAATAGACAGGAACTAAAATTGAGGATGGCAAAACAAAAGCTGAAATTTTCTGAAAATTATGAGCCCACTCGAATATTAAACAGTTGTGAGAACACACTTGACCTCTTAGCAATAAATAATCCTGAGCTAATAACGAGCATTAGTGAACACTGGGTTGTCGTAGCGAGACTTTATACCGTAACTCCCAGATCCTCCAAAAAATAAACGAAAAATATAGATATTCAAAAAAGTAGATAAAATTCGCTTGACGCCTTCCTGAGAGACAATCTCTCCTACCTCGAAATTAACAATGTAGGTGTAGACCGCATGGGGGTTGAATTCAAAGAAGTAGTATCGACAGCACTTGAGAGATTTATACCAACTAAATCTACAAGCGACGCAGCTGACCCCCTTGGTACACAAAAAGGGTCAGAACACTGTTGCAGAAACAACGAAGAAAGAATGCCAGATTTAAACGAACAAGATTGGCGATCTTTTACAGAAGCTCGAAATTTAGCGCGGACTTCAATGCGAGATGCTTAAAATAGTTTCCACAACGAAGCTTTGTGTCGAAATCTGCTGATAATCAAAGAGATTCTGGTCGTATGTAAAGTATGCTAGCAGCAACACACAATCAATGCCTTCTCTGCGCGGTAGCTATGGAAATACTACCGTTGATAGTGCTGCTAAAGCAGAGTTAGTACACACAGCCTACCGAAATTCCTTCACCAAAGAAGACGAAGTAAGAATTCGAGAATTCGGATCAAGAACAGCTGCCAACAAGAGTAACTTAGATATCGTCGGAGTAGTCAAGCAACTTCAGTCACTTAATAAAAGCAAGTCTTCCGGTCCAGAATGTATACCAATTAGGTTCCCTTCAGAGGAAGTAGATGCAATAGCGCCATAGTTAACAAACATATACAACAGCTCGCTCGACGAAAGATCCGTACCCAAAGACTGGAAAGTTGCACAGTTCACACCGATATTCAAGAAGTAATAGGAGTAATCCACTAAATACAGGCACACATCATTAACGTCGATATGCAACAGGATTTTGGAACATATACTGTGTTCGGACATTATGAATTACCTCGAAGAGAACGGCCTATTGACACACAGTCAACATGTATTTAGAAAACATCGTTCTTGTGAAACACAACTCGCTCTTTACTCACACGAAGTGTTGAGTGCTATTGAGAAGGGATTTCAAATTGATTCAGTATTTCTAGATTTCCAGAAGGCGTTTGACACTGTACCTCACAAGCAGGTTGCAATCGAATTGGAATATCGTCGCAGTGACGCGTCTGGATTCGTGATTTCCCGTCAGAGAGGTCAGAGTTCGTAGTAATTGACGGAAAGTCTTCGAGTAGAACAGAAGTGATTGATAGCGTTCCCGAAAGTTGTGTTATTGGCCCTCTGCTGTTCCTTATCTATGTAAACGATTTAAGACATAATCAGAGCAGCCGTCTTAGGTTGTTTGCAGATTATGTTGTCTTTTATCGTCTAGTAAAGTCATCAGAAGACCAAAACAATTTGTCTTAACGATTTCAAAAAGATATCTGTACGGTGCAAAAAATGGCAATAGACCCTACATAACGAAAAGAGTAACGTCATCCATATTAGTGTTAGAAGGAGTCCGTTAAACTTCGGTTACCCGATAAGTCAATCAAATCTAAAGGCCCTAAATTCAACTAAATACCTAGGAATTACCCCCCCCCCCACCCCCCCAACAACCATTGACCTTGCCGTTGGTGGGGGGGCTTGCACGCCTCAGCGATACAGATAGCCATACCGTAGGTGCAACCACAACGGAGGGGTATCTGTTGAGAGGCCAGGCAAACGTGTGGTTCCTGAAGAGGGCCAGCAGCAGCCTTTTCAGTAGTTGCAGGGGCAACAGTCTGGATGATTGACTGACCTGGCCATGTAACAATAACCAAAACGGCCTTGCTGTGCTGGTACTGCGAACGGCTGTAAGCAAGGGGAGACTACGGCCGTAATTTTTCCCGAGGGCATACAGCTTTACTGTATGATTAAATGATGATGGCGTCCTCTTGGGTAAAATACTCTGAAGGTAAAATAGTCCCCCATTCAGATCTCCGGGCGGGGACTACTCAGGAGGACGTGGTTATCAGGAGAAAGAAAACTGGCGTTCTACGGATCGGAGCGTGGAATGTCAGATCCCTTAATCGGGCAGGTAGCTTAGAAAATTTAAAAAGGGAAATGGGTAGGTTAAAGTTAGATACAGTCGGAATTAGTGAAGTTCGGTGGCAGCAGGAACAAGACTTCTGGTCAGGTGAATACAGGGTTATAAATACAAAATCAAATAGGGGTAATGCAGGAGTCGGTTTAAATAATGAATAAAAATATAGGAGTGCGGGTAAGCTACTACAAACAACATAGTGAACGCATTATTGTGGCCAAGATAGACACGAAGCCCACACCTACTACAGTAGTACAAGTTTATATGCCAACTAGCTCTGCAGATGAAGAAGAAGTTGAAGAAATGTATGATGAAATAAAAGAAATTATTCAGATAGTGAAGGGAGACGAAAATTTAATAGTCATGGGTGACTGGAATTCGAGTGTAGGAAAAGGGAAAGAAGGAAACGTAGTAGGTGAATATGGATTGGGGCTAAGAAATTTAAGCGGAAGCCGCCTGATACAATTTTGCACAGAGCATAACTTAATCATAGATAACACTTGGTTCAAGAATCATGAAAGAAGGTTGCATACGTGGAAGGAGCCTGGAGATACTGGCCGGATTGAGATAGATTGTATAATGGTAAGACAGAGATTTAGGAACCAGGTTTTAAATTGTAAGACATTTCCAGGGGCAGATGTGGACTCTGACCACAATCTATTGGTTATGAACTGTAGATTAAAAGAAAAAAAACTGCAGAAAGGTGGGAATTTAAGAAGATGGGACCTGGATAAACTGAAAGAACCAGAGGTTGTACAGAGTTTCAGGGAGAGCATAAGGGAACAATTGACAGGAATGGGGGAAAGAAATACAGTAGAAGAAGAATGGGTAGCTTTGAGAGATGGAGTAGTGAAGGCAGCAGTGGACCTAGTAGGTAAAAAGACGAGGACTAGTAGAAATTCTTGGGTAACAGAAGAAATGTTGAATTTAATTCATGAAAGGACAAAATATAAAAATGCAGTAAATGAAGCAGGTAAAAAGGAATACAAACGTCTCAAAAACGAGATCGACAGGAAGTGCAAAATGGCTAAGCAGGGATGGCTAGAGGACAAAAGTAAGGATGTAGAGGGTAATCTCACTAGGGGTAAGATAGATACTGCCTAGAGGATAATTAAAGAGACCTTTGGAGAAAAGAGAACCACTTCTATAAATATCAAGAGCTTAGATGGAAACCCAGTTCTAAGCAAAGAAGGGAAAGCAGAAAGGTGGAGGGAGTATATAGAGGGCCTATACAAGGGCAATGTACTTGAGGACAATATTATGGAAATGGAAGAGGATGTAGATGAATACGAAATGGGAGATACGATACTGCGTGAAGAATTTGACAGAGCACTGAAAGACCTGAGTCGAAACAAGGCCCCGGGAGTAGACAACATTCCATTAGAACTACTGACGGCCTTGGGAGAGCCAGTCCTGACAAAACTCTACCATCTGGTGAGCAAGATGTATGAGACAGGCGAAATACCCTAAGACTTTAAGAAGAATATAATTATTCCGATCCCAAAGAAAGCAGGTGCTGACAGATGTGAAAATTACCGAACTATCAGTTTAATATGTCACAGCTGCAAAATGCTAACGCGAATTCTCTACAGACGAATGGAAAAACTGGTAGGAGCTGACCTCGGGGAAGATCAGTTTGGATTCCGTAGAAATGTTAGAACACTTGAGGTAATACTGACCCTTCGACTTCTCTTAGAAGCTAGATTAAGGAAAGGCAAACCTACGTTTCTAGCATTTGTAGACTTGGTGAAAGCTTTTGACAATGTTGACTGGAATACTCTCTTTCAAATTCTGAAGGTGGCAGGAGTAAAATACAGGGAGCGAAGGGCTATTTACAATTTGTACAGAAACCAAATGGCAGTTATAAGAGTCAAGGGGCAGGAAAGGGAAGCAGTGGTTGGGAAGGGAGTGAGACAGGGTTGCAGCCTCTCCCCGATGTTTTTCAATCTGTATATTGAGCAAGCAGTAAAGGAAACAAAAGAAAAATTCGGAATAGGTATTAAAATCCATGGAGAAGAAATAAAAACTTTGAGGTTCGCCGATGACATTGTAATTCTGTCGGAGACAGCAAAGGACTTGGAAGAGCAGTTGAATGGGATGGACAGTGTCATGAAAGGAGGGTATAAGATGAACATCAACAAAAGCAAAACGAGGATAATTGAATGTAGTCGAATTAAGTCGGGTGATGCTGAGGGAATTAGATTAGGAAATGAGACACTTAAAGTAGTAAAGGAGTTTTGCTATTTAGGGAGCAAAATAACTGATGATGGTCGTAGTAGAGAGGATATAAAATGTAGACTGGCAATGGCAAGGAAAGCGTTTCTGAAGAAGAAAAATTTGTTAACATCGAGTATTGATTTAAGTGTCAGGAAGTCGTTTCTGAAAGTATTTGTATGGAGCGTAGCCATGTATGGAAGTGAAACATGGACGATAACTAGTTTGGACAAGAAGAGAATAGAAGCTTTCGAAATGTGGTGCTACCGAAGAATGCTGAAGATTAGATGGGTAGATCATGTAACTAATGAGGAGGTATAGAACAGAATTGGGGAGAAGAGAAGTTTGTGGCACAACTTAACTAGAAGAAGGGATCGGTTGGTAGGACATCTTCTGAGGATCAAGGGATCACCAATTTAGTATTGGAGGGCAGTGTGGAGGGTAAAAATAGTAGAGGGAGACCAAGATATGAATACAATAAACAGATTCAGAAGGATGTAGGTTGCAGTAGGTACTGGGAGATGAAGGAGCTTGCACAGGATAGAGTAACATGGAGAGCTGCATCAAACCAGTCTCAGGACTGAAGACCACAACAACAACAGCCTAGAAATTACAACTACAAACTTAAATTCGAAAGAACACATAGAAAATGTTGCGAGGAAGGCTGCGCGCTGTGTGATACTTTCCAGACAGGATTAACGGAGCATTTCGAGAAAGTTCAAGGAAGAGAAATATCGGAGAGAGAGTGTCACGCATATGGTACAGGATTGGGGTGGACATCATCAAAACGAATTCGTTTCTCGTTGCGGCGAGATCTTCTCACGAAACGGAATGGAACCCCATACCATGACTTGTGGCTGCTGGGCCGTATGGTGGGAGAAAGTATGGTTGGTATACCACAGGCGTCCGGGGCGTCTCCAGACACGACTTCGGCCTGGAGTCTCATTAACTGGAGTAGTACTGCCTTCAGTGAAGAGCCCCGCTTCGATCTGAGAAGAGTCTGCAGCCGATTGATTATGTTAAGGACCACAAGTGGCCCACGCGTTATTGACTTGCTCAGTTTCTGAAGCTTTTTCCCTTGAATAAATCTTCAATTTTTCCGAAGCTGTAATCATTTTTTGTCTGTAAATGTACATCACATCTATTGATTTCCGCCCCATTTGGATAGCTCCTTCGTGCTGTTTCGGCTTTATTTATTTATTAATTTATTTTTGTCTTAGAGTGTAAAATTAAATGGTTTGATTGTCACCGCTGAAAAACCGACATTCAGGACGGCCCCAGACCCTTGTACGAACTTTTGCGAGCTAACTACACTACTGGCCATTAAAATTGCTACACCACAAAGACGACGTACTACATTCACGAAATTTTACCGACAGGAAGAAGATGCTGTCATATGCAAATCATCAGCTTTTCAGAGCAATCGCACAAGGTTGGCGCCGGTGGCGACACCTACAACGTGCTGACATGAGAAAAGTTTCCAACCGATTTCTCATACACAAACACCAGTTGACCGGCGTTGCCTGGTGAAACGTTGTTGGGATGCCTCGTGTAAGGAGCAGAAATGCGTACCATCACGTTTCCGACTTTGATAACGGTCGGATTGTAGCCTATCGCGTTTGCGGTTTATCGTATCGCAACAATGCTGCTCGCGTTGGTCGAGATCCAATGACTGTTAGCAGAATATGGAATCGGTGGGTTCAGGAGGGTAATACGGAACGCCGTGCTGGATCCCAACGGGCTCGTACCAGTAGCAGTCGAGATGACAGGCATCTAACCCGCATGGCTGTAACGGATAGTGTATTCGTCATCGCCATACTGGCCAATCACCCGGCTTGATGGTATGGGGTGCCACTGGTTACACGTCTCGGTCACCTCTTGTTCGCATTGACGGCACTTTGAACAGCGGACGTTACATTTCAGATGTGTTACGACCCGTGGCTCTACCCTTCATTCGATCCCTGCGAAACCCTACATATCAGCAGGATAATGCACGACCGCATGTTCCAGGTCTTTTACGGGCCTTTCTGGATACAGAAAATGTTCGACTGCTGCCCTGGCCAGCACATTCTCCACATCTCTCATCAATTGAAAACGTCTGGTCAATGGTGGCCGAGCAACTGGCTCGTCACAATACGCCAGTCACTACTCTTGATGAACTGTGGTATCGTGTTGAAGCTGCATGGGCAGCTGTACCTGTACACACCATTCAAGCTGTGTTTAACTCAATGCCCAGGCGTATCAAGGCCGTTATTACGGCCAGAGGTGGTTGTTCTGGGTACTGATTTCTCAGGATCTCTGCACCCAAATTGCGTGAAAATGTAATCACATGTCAGTTATAGTATAACATATTTGTCCAATGAATAGCCGTTTATCATCTGCATTTCTTCTTGGTGTAGCAATTGTAATGGCCAGTAGTGTATGTTCAGATTTGGGAATGTCACGCTTCACGAACGGTACACTGTCAAAGCAGAGTCTTGTCACTTAAGCGGTTCAGTGCCATTCTGGCGACGATGACCACCAATGCCCGCAACGGTCTAAATGGCTAAAATCACGTTTCAATTGCAGCGGCTCCACACCTAGAAACAAAAAGGAAGCCTTATACAAGTATGGCACTTTTGGCCGGGAAGCCTCGGTGGGCAGGCTCAGCCGCTTGAGAGAGTTCTTAGCCTCAGCGCACGGCGGCGCCATGCCACACGATGTACGAGAGTCACACCGGAGGAATATCTTTGAACATCGACAACGTTTCCAGCAGTTCGCTATTTTGAATTACTTTATTAAGCGCTGCTAGCTAGTTCCGAGCACGTGCTAACTCTCAAGTCCACAATATTTGTAGAAACATCATTTTCGTAGTACTTAAAAAACAGATATCACTTATGATATACAGTTACACGTGGTCCTCAATGGACTCGATCTCGGAATAGGTGTCCACAAAGCACACATTCACAGCTGTTTGTAGTTCCATCACATCTACACGAAAGTGCACTTGCTCACTTGGGGCGCAACTGCAAACAGCTGTGATTGCCTGGTTCAGGTTCAAGCTATAATCTCCGCAGATAATTCGTGGCTGCCACAAAGGACATGCGGTATTTTTCCTCCTGAAAGAATCGGCGGATGTGGTTCCCCCTCGTGACGGCCTCACCACACAACATCCTGCGTCTCACTGCGGTGAGTTGTAGTCAGATGTGGAATCCGGGTGGCTTCCTGTGTCTATTTCCACTGTCGTAGAAGGTGCAATGGAACCCAACAGCTCGTCTGTCACGTGTACGACAGTGTGGAGAAGTCTGTCCTATCATATCCTCTGGAGGTCTCATTTTCTCCTAGGCGACTCTACCCCACGTATTGCAGTCCTCTGTTTTACGCAGCCCAATACTTCTTAGTTTACCGACTTCCTCCACCCACATCGTACAACGTCGATGTATCTTAAGGCGTACCCGGGACCAGATATAGACTCCGATCACAATTTAGTAACGATGAAGAGCATGCTGAAGTTAAAGAGATTAGTCAGGAACAATCAGTGTGCAAAGAAGTGGGATACTGAAGTACTAAGGAATGAAAAGACACGTTTGAAGTTCTCTAAGGCTGTAGATACTGTGGTTCAAATGGTTCAAATGGCTCTGAGCACTATGGGACTTAACATCTGAGGTCATCAGTCCCCTAGAATTTAGAACTACTTAAACCTAACTAACCTAAGGACACCACACACATCCATGCCCGAGGCAGGATTCGAACCTGCGACCGTAGCGGTCGCGCGGTTCCAGACTGAAGCGCCTAGAACCGCTCGGCCACTGTAGATACTGTGATAAGGAATAGCTCAGTAGGCAGTTCAGTTGTAAAGGAATGAACATCTCTAGAAAAAGTCACCAAATCTGGAGGTACAAAGAAGGTCAGTGCGAAACAGAAGAAATACTTCACTTCGTCGATGAAAGAAGGAAGTAGAAAAGTGTTCAAACGTGTGTGAAATCTTATGGGACTTAACTGCTAAGGTCATCAGTCCCTAAGTTTACACACTACTTCACCTAAATCATCCCAAGGACAAACACACACACCCATGCCCGAGGGAGGACTCGAACCTCTGCCGGGACCAGCCGCACAGTCCGTAACTGCAGCGTCTAGACCGCTCGGCTAATCCCGCACGGCTAGAAAAACGTTCAGGGAAATTCAGGAACATTGAAATGCAACTCACTGAGGAACGAAATAAATAGGAAGTGCAGGGAAGCTAAGGCTAAATGGCTGCTTGAAAAATGTGAAGAAACTGAAAATGAAATGGATGTCGGAAGGACTGACTCAGCATAAGGAAACTTCGGTGAAATTAAAAGCAAGGGTGGTAACATTAAGCGTGCAATGGGAGTTCCACTGCTAAATGCAGAGGAGAGAGATGATCGGTGGAAAGACTGCATTGAAGGTGTCTATGAGGGGGAAAATTTGTTTGATGTGACAGACGAAGAAACAGAAGAAGAGACAGGGGATCCAGTATTAGAACAAAAATTTAAGAGAAATTTGGAAGGCTTAAGATCAAATAAGGCAGAAGGGATGGATAACTTTCCAGAATTTCTAAAATAATTGGGGAAAGTGGCAACAAAACGATTACTCACGTTCGTATGTTGAATGCGTGAGACTGGCGATATACCACCAGACTTTCGTAAAAACATCATCAACACAATTCCGAAGATTGCAAGAACCTACGAGTGCGAGAATTATCGGACAATAAGCTTAACAGCTCCTGCATCCAAGTTGCTGGCAAGAATAAAGTACGGAAGAATCGAAAAGAAAATTGAGAATGTGCTAGATGATTAGTTCCGCTTTAGAAAAGGTAAAGGCACCAAAGGAGGCAATTCTGACGTTGTGGTTGATAATGGAAGCGAGACTAAAGAAAAATCGAGAAACGTTCATTGGATTTGTCAACCTAGAAAAAGCGTTTGACAATGTAAAATGTGCAGGATGTTCGAAATTCTGAGAACAACAGGAGTTAGCTATCGAGAAAAACGGGTAATAAGCAATACCTACAAGAACCAAGAGGGAACAAAAAGAGTAGACGACCAGAAACGAAGAGCTCGGATTAAAAAGGGTGTAAGGAATGACGGAAATAAAGAAAGTTTCAAGAGCGGTATTAAATTTCAAGTTGAAGGAATATCAATGATAAGATTCGCTGATGGCGGAGTTGCTATCCTCAGTTAAAGTGAAGAAGGATTACAAGATCCGTTGCATGGAATGAACAGTCGAACGAGTACAGGTAAGTACTGAGAGTAAATCGAAGAAAAACGAAAGAGGTGTAAACTCTGGCGCATGAGACGACACATGGACGTTGGCGTCATTTGGACCGCAGCTGCAACATGGCGAATGGAAACCCGAGGCCGCTGTTGGATCACCTGCTGCACTAGCTGCGCGTTGCCCTCTGTGGTTGCCGTACGCGGTCGCCCTACCTTTCCAGCACGTTCATCCGTCACGTTCCCAGTCCGTTGAAATTTTTCAAACAGCTCCTTTATTGTATCGCTTTTCGGTCCTTTGGTTACATTAAACCTTCGTTGAAAACTTCGTCTTGTTGCAACAACACTGTGTTCTAGGCGGTGGAATTCCAACACCAGAAAAATCCTCTGTTCTAAGGAATAAACCATGTTGTCTACAGCACACTTGCACGTTGTGAACAGCACACGCTTACAGCAGAAAGACGACGTACAGAATGGCGCACCCACAGACTGCGTTGTCTTCTAAATCTTTCACATCACTTGCAGCGCCATCTGTTGTTGAAAATTGTAGCTACTGTAATTTCTAAAGTTTGTCGGCCTGAAAATGTACTGTTGTCCCAAGCATATTGCAACAAACGGTGTATTTCTATCGCTGCTCGTTTAGTTTTTATTGGCGTTTAAAATATACCGGTCATTTTTGAAACACCCTGTAGGTGAAATTAAGGAATTCGCTACCTAGGCAGCAAAATAACTCATGATGGACGGAGCAAGGACATCAGAAGCAGACTATTACTGGCAAAGAGGGCATCCCACGCCAAAAGGAGTCTGCTAGTATCAAGGATAGGCCCTAATTTGAGGGAGAAATTTCTGATACTGTGTGCCTGGAGCACAGCATTGTATGGTAGTGAAACACTGACTGGGTTCAAAATGGCTCTGAGCACTATGGGACTTAACAGCTGTGGTCATCAGCCCCCTATAACTTAGAACTACTTAAACCTAACTAACCTAAGGACATCACACACATCCATGCCCGAGGCAGGATTCGAACCTGCGACCGTAGCAGTCGCGCGGTTCCGGACTGCGCGGCTAGAACCGCGAGACCACCGCGGCCGGCTCACTGACTGGGAAAACCAGAACAGAAGAGAATCGAAGCGTTTGAGATGTGATGCTAGAGACGAACGTTGAAAAATAGGCGGACTGATAAGATGAGGAATGAGGAGGTTGTGCGCAGAATCGGAGAGGAAAGGAAAATGTGGAAAACATTGACAGGGAGAAGGGACCGGATGACAGGACATTTGTTAAGACATCAGGGAATGACTTCTGTGGCACTAGAGGGAGCTGTAGAGGACAAAAACTGTAGAGGAAGGCAGAGATTGGAATACATCCGACAAATAATCAAACCAGTCAGAAGATTGATGAGACAAAAATAAAAAAAATCGTAAATACTTATTACTAGGAATGCAGGAGAAAATTTCGTTAGTCAGAGTCCGCGTCAATTAGTTTGGCTACATGTGCCGCCATTGTCCATTTCAGATAAATAACAGATTCTACACCTGTGTTCCACAAGCCTCCTTACGAGATGTGTGGTAGAGGGTACTTTGTGTACCTTTGTTGCTTTCCCCCTTTCTCTGCTCCAGTAGCGAATGGTTCGCGGGAAGAATGGTTGTTGGTAACCATCAATGAGAGCTTGAATCTCTCTAATTTTACCTCCACGGTCTTTTCCCGTGCAACACGTACGACGAACCAATATACTAGTTGACTCTTGTAGGAACATACGATCTCTGAACGTGCCACTGGGGTTGGCTGAGCACTTTCGCGCTTAGTAGATGAACCTGCAACGAAACGCGTCGCCTTTCTTTGGATCTTCGGTAGTTACTCTATCAAACCTATCTCGTACGGGTCCCACGCTGACGAGAACTATTCAAGTTTTGGTAGAACGGGCGTTTTGTAAGCCACTTCTTTTGCGGGCGGAGTCTTCCAGCAAACATCAGCCTGGCATCTGCCTTGCCAGCGATTAGCTTTTTGTGGTCGTTCCGCTTTAAATCACTCGTCACCCATACGCATAGATACTGTACGGGTGTGCCTGTTCCTAGCGATTGTTTTGAAATCGTGTAATCAGACAATAATGGACACTTCTCATCAGTTATGAGCAATATGCTACTTTTATTTATGTTGAGGGTCAACTGCCAACCCCTGCACCAAACGTCGATTATCTGCAGGTCTTCCTACATTTCACTATAATTTTTTACCGTTGCGACAGGGAGGGCAAGAATGAACTCCCTATTACAATTGTTTAAAATTTTTAATGCTCACCCACTAATTAATGAACAAAAAACACTTTGTTCCTTACAATGACTGAATTGTTATGCTTTGCTAAAATTCAACAGAAGCATCGTCATTAGCTCCCAGTTTCCGTAAACGGATGTGGATGTTGACGATAGTCTTCTGCAGGTATTCCAGCTGTGCGTCTCCAGGAACTTGGCGAATTCGTTCCTCCAGTCGATCAAAAATTTTTAGTTTTGTGTAATAAACTTCCTCTTTCGGCCACTCCTAGTGGAAGAAATCGCGGGGCGTTGGGTCAGGGCTTCTTTCCGGCCATTAAAGGAGGTCACGACAACCGAAGAGCACCTTGCAAAATGAGTGTTGGGCCACACGCGGACCAGATGTGCGAAGCGAGGCGATACGCCATCTTGCGTAAAGATTAGGTCATTGCAATTGGCCCGTATGTACATTCACTACCGTAAACATAATTTTCTGGCATATCAAGGCACTGTTCTACATCCATTGTGTCCCGAATGAGATATGGCCCACAACTTTCGTGGATGTCATGCCACACCACACTATAACTCTTGGGCGATGTCGGCTTTGTCCAACAATCACCCTCGTATCCTCTGTTGTCCAATAATAACAACCGTGTCGGTTAAGAGACCCCGCAACATGAAACACGGCTTCATCTGAGCACAGGGTGTTGCCGAAGATCAAGTATCATGTCCCCATATTTCAACTGATGATCGCAGCCTTTTGGTGATAATTCCAGGCTGTAATGTTGTTTCCATTGACGAAAATTCAACTCTTTCATCAGAATAGTTCGGATTGTGTATCGGGTTCAAGTACTTTCGCGGGATGTCTGTTTTTGTGATTTCTGAGGACTTCGTGTGAACATTTTCTGAAGCATCTGCATATACTCCTCCGTCCTGGATGTTGAGGGCCGACCGCTTTTCGTAACGTCTGATACAGAACCTGAGTCTATTAACTTCGAGTGGCGATTCTTTGTGGTCTTTGTATCAACCGAGGCGCGAGGTCTTTTCACACTTGGTTACCATCTCTTATTTAGACCACGGGTTGCCATACTTCGTACCAGAGTGCCAAAAAGCCGGCTCACGCACGGTTAGACGTTGCGGAGTGGTCCACCACTGATATATGCAATGACATAAATGAGATCTAAAGTAAAAATTCTACCATTGAAATGAACAACGTGTTCTTGTTTCATAAAGATAAGTTAAGTCTTAAAAAATGTATAAACGATTTTTAATAGGGAGTTAATTCTCGACCGTCCTTTATATCTATTGAAAACAACAACACGTCTATAACACTCCCTTGTGACACCTCCAAAATTACCAGGTGTAGAAGTATGAAACCGGAACTAGTTTCTAGGCGCTACAGTCTGGAGCCGAGCGACCGCTTCGGTCGCAGGTTCGAATCCTGCCTCGGGCATGGATGTGTGTGCTGTCCTTAGGTTAGTTAGGTTTAATTAGTTCTACATTCTAGGCGACTGATGACCTCAGAATTAGGTCGCATAGTGCTCAGAGCCATTTTTTTTAACTTGATTCCAATACTTACACGTCTGATGTTTGAAACTGATAAACAAGATTTTTTTTAAAAATAATCTCCGTTGCTATGTAAACATTTCTCTCAGCTCTACGGTAGGCTATGAATCCCACGCCAAAAACACAAGTTTATATGCCGACTAGCTCCGCAGATGATGAAGAGATTGATGAAATGTATGATGATATAAAGGAAATTATTCAGATAGTGAAGGAAGACGAAAATTTAATAGTCATGGGTGACTGCAATTCGATAGTAGGAAAAGGGAGAGAAGGAAACCTATTAGGGGAATATGGAATGGGGGGTGAGGAATGAAAGAGGAAGCCGCCTGGTAGAATTTTGTGCAGAGCATAACTTAATCGTAGCTAACACTTCGTTCAAGAATCATAAAAGAAGATTGTATACATGGAAGAAGCCTGGAGATACTGACAGGTTTCAGATAGATTATATAATTCCCTGAGGGAATTAGATTAGGAAAAGGTACACTTAAAGTAGTAAAGGAGTTTTGTTATTTGGGGAGTAAAATAATTGGTTATGGTCGAAGTAGAGAGGATATAAAATGTAGACTGGCAATGGCAAGGAAAGCGTTTCTGAAGAAGATAAATTTGTTAACATCGTGTATAGATTTAAGTGCCAGGAAGTCGTTTCTGAAAGTATTTGTATGCAGTGTAGCCATGTATGGAAGTGAAACGTGGACGATAAATAGTTTAGACAAGAAGAGAATAGAAGATTTCGAAATGTGGTGCTACAGAAGAATGCTGAATATTTTATGGGTAGATCACATAACTAATGAGGGATACTGAATAGTATTGGAGAGAAGAGAAATTTGTGGCACAACTTGACTAGAAAAAGGGATCGGTTGGTAGGGCATATTCTGAGGCATCAAGGGATCACAAATTTAGTATTGGAGGGGAGCGTGGAGGGTAAAAATCGTAGAGGGAGACCAAGAGATGAATACACTACGTAGACTCAGAAGGATGTAGGATACAGTACGTACTGGGAGATGAAGCAGCCTGCAGAGTATAGAGCAGCATGGAGAGCTGCATCAAACCAGTCTCAGGACTGAATACCACAACAACAACAACATATGTTTTCTTACTCAAATATGAATTTTCATATTTGTAACATTGAAAATCAGTTTTTAGTTGGTTTCAAAAGTTTAGTATCTGGTGCTGCACTGTTAATTTTTGTATGTATAAATAAACAATCACTTTTTAACGTGTTTTTATTAGGCCGGTTCTTCTTGTCTGTTTGCTCGGTAATGTTTTTGCAGTTGATTTTAAAGTAACTTCCACATAAGCTAGAGATTTTAAACTTTCAACATGGCTCTGAAATGGGTGACACTGCAGTATTAACTCGCCTTACAGTCTGGCGATTGGCGGACGGAACTTCGGTTTTCGGTCTGTCTGTTCGGCACAAATTTTGCAATTGATTTTAAACCAACTTCTCTATAAGCTAAAGGTTCAAAACTTTCAACTTAGCTCAGAAGTGAATGACAGTGCAATATTAACTCGCTTTCTTTCCTGGTGTGTGGCTGAGAGTACTTGGCGTGCCACTGCTATTTCCATGTTTCCCTGTTCCACTCGCGAATGTTTCGCAGTTAAGAACGATTGCTACTAAGCTTCGTGTGAGTTCGATTCTCTCCAGTTTTTACATCCGGGCTCGTTTAACGAGATATACGCAGGAGGAAGCAATATATTGGTTGACCCAGTTGAAGAGAAACTGAAATAAACCTGAAAGTTACACATGCTCCTGTTGTAATTCCATCAAAATGTTTGAAATCAGTTGAAAAATTTCACGCACACGAGACTCAGCATCAGAAAATAACTACTCAGACAAAAAACGTTTTAATATAAAACGTTTTTCACTTAATAATTCAGTCAATATTCAAAGCTGCAATGGTGTCGAAAGTTTTCATTCAGTTGCTCCCATTGACTGCTTCCACTCGAAAAAATTAATCAATAATAAATAATCCAACTGACAAGTAAAACCACAACCGAGTTACTAGATCGTTTCCATTCTGCTGCTCCCACGGACTAGTTTCAATCAAAAGAATGAATGAATAATTCAACCGATACGTAAAAGTACAACTAAATACGTCGATTGCTTTCGAACAATCAAATGAATCGATTGTTTTATTCGGTTGTTCCCATCACTAGTAGCCAGCCTTTGAGTTGCTTCGACGCCTTCCTTTAATCCGACCTGGTGCGGATCCCAAACAATTGATCAGTACTCACGAATGGGTCGCACTAGTATGCTTTATGTAGTCTCCTTTGCGGATGAACTACTTTCTCCCAAAATTCTCCGAATAAACCGAAGCTGACCATTCACCTTCCCCACTACAATCCATACAAACTCATCCCATTTCATATTCACTTGCAACATTATGCTTGGATATTTAATCGACGTGACTGCGTCAAGCATCACACTACGAATGCTATATTCAACATTACAGGTTTGTTTTACCTACCTTTCTAGAGCTACCTTCTTGTATCCTCATACAGTAACTCAACGACGATGCCTTCCGGTATACCACATCATCATCATCGAACAGCTCCGCCATAGTCCTATCACCTTTCCCCGGGGCACTCCTGACGATATCTTCGTCTTGACGAACACTCTCATCAAAGATAACATCCTACGTCCTGTTACTTAAAATGTCTTGGAGCCAACCACATACCTGCGAATCTATTCCGCAGACTCGTACCTTTGTTAACAGTCTTCAGTGGGCTACCGTATCTAACGCTTCTCGGGGATCTAAGAATATGGGAAGTCCTTGTTCCCATTCGTCCATCGTTCGCAGGTTATCACGTGAGAAAATGGCGAGCTCAGTGTCACAAAAGCGATGGTTCCTAAAACTGTGCTAATTCGTGGACATAAGCTTCTCTGCTGCAAGAAAATTTATCATATTGGAACATAGAATGTGTTCAATAATTTTGCGTTGTCGAACCCTTCATCGTTTCCCTAACAGAGTCCTTCAACTGCTGGAGCTCCTCATCACAAGCAGTTCCAGGCTCTGGATTTGTCCGGAAATTTTAGGAAAATCGGACCCGGTGCAAACAGCAGGGCATCATGTGCCGGCTCAGATGTAATTTCAGCACTGCAAAAAACAATTTTTAAGGGTAAATCGACAGTCGTGCTGCCAACACGGACTTTCAACTTTCGTCTAGGAATTCGCGACCATACCACTGTTTTGCCACTCACTGTCAGGTATGTGCCAGTGGACCAGAGAAGAACGAACCGGGAGGCGCTGCGACGTGAGGGATCTCGGGCGACGCTGTAGGACCCAGAGGCGCCAAAACTCGTCTCGGGTGCACCAGCAGCAACACAGCCCAAGTCAGCAGCCCTAAGTGAAGCCCGGGCTCACCATACCTTCCAGCTGTCCACGTACAGTGACCAGTTCCTCCTGCAGTCGTACACAACAAGTACAGTCCCTATCCAACTGTGGTGGATGCTTAAATGTTTTTTTTTGTTTTTTTTTGTTTTTTTTTTTTTTTTTTTAATTGTCCCTGGCGCTTCAGGGCAGCTCCTGGCCGGTGTGCCTACAAGACGTGCCGCCGATAATGTGAAGTACCATTTTGTAATTTCAGCTTCAGAGCGCCACTTCAGAGTTGAACGTAGGCAGCAAGACCGAAGCTGAGCGACCCAGAATAATTAATGAATTACCACAGTGAGGCGTGGAGTGTTGATGAGACCAGTACAAGAGGGCAAAAGCTTTCGTAAACCCAGAGCCACCACATCAAAGGCACAGTCTCAGCTCTTTAAACAATGAGTTTTCCGAAGTTCGAAGACACAGTCAGTTCAAAATGGCTCTGAGCACTATGGGACTCAACTGCTGAGGTCATTAGTCCCCTAGAACTTAGAACTAGTTAAACCTAACTAACCTAAGGACATCACAAACATCCATGCCCGAGGCAGGATTCGAACCTGCGACCGTAGCGGTCTTGCGGTTCCAGACTGCAGCGCCTTTAACCGCACGGCCACTTCGGCCGGCCCAGACAGTCAGTCATGAGGCCATTCTGTCCGTGTCACTAGAACGAGAGAGAATGTCGGTCTATTGAGTTTCAGTGAAACCAAGACAACTTGATCGATGGTGGTCCGCTTCCTACCTGCTTGCTGACTGCGGACTTCAACACTTCATCACAGATGATCTGCAAGCCATAATCTACACACTGACCAAGCTTGAAGCATTCGTGCAGTCCCGTTACCAACTCCTGAACATCTGCTGAAGTCTATGATAACTATAGCAATTGGAGAAATAAATTAAAATGTGTGCAATGGTCGGTATTTGAACCCGGCCTTAGCACAAATTTTAATTCATTTCTTCAGCTACTACCATTATCGCAGATACAGTTGAGACTCAATTGTCTCAAGGTAAATTTAATCATATGACATCTATAGACCACCTATGCCTGATGCATACGCAGGATTTTCCCATTATGTCGAATACTGGGGTGCTATTCCAGTACCGGAGAGCCTCGACAATAGTGACAATTTAAGAAGGGTAAATAAGCTGAAGGGATGAATTGAAATTTGTGTTGGAGATGCCATTGGATTATGGTAGTCCATGCAAGTGTGTTAGCTATACTGCTGCGATGCCTAGTAGGCCTGGGGACCTAGATTCAAGTCCTGGCTATACCACAAAATTCATTTCTTCAGCTTCTTTCATTACCATAGAGAAAGCTGAGACTCAAATGTCTCAAGAAAAATTTCATTATATCTGCTGAAGTCTCGGTCGATCCATGGTGGATGACCAGGGCTCAGTCTTCACGACAACCGACATCCTGGACCACAGTCGCCAGCACACAACGGGTGCCCCAGATGCTGCAGTTTTGCTTGTTCTCGAAGCCGTTGGACAGAGAAGTGCGCCTCGTCAGTGAGCATTATTTCTTCATGAAGTTGTTGTCCGCTCTTTGTCTCATAAGCATCCAGTGGGCAAATTCTCGGCGCTTTTCGTGATCGTTTGGCTTCAGCACTTGTGTCAGTGGATTTTATAGATCCAAAGGTATTCGCGCTTACTGATTCTGAGAATTTCCAACTTCCGTGGACATCAGCAAATAGATTTCACGGGATGTACAGGGTGATTCAAAAAGAATACCACAACTTTAAAAATGTGTATTTAATGAAAGAAACATAATATAACCTTCTGTTATACATCATTACAAAGAGTATTTAAAAAGGTTTTTTTTTCACTCAAAAACAAGTTCAGAGATGTTCAATATGGCCCCCTCCAGACACACGAGCAATATCAACCCGATACTCCAACTCGTTCCACACTCTCTGTAGCATATCAGGCGTAACAGTTTGGATAGCTGCTGTTATTTCTCGTTTCAAATCATCAATGGTGGCTGGGAGAGGTGGCCGAAACACCATATCCTTAACATACCCCCATAAGAAAAAATCGCAGGGGGTAAATGGCTCAAATGGCTCTGAGCACTATGGGTCTCAACTGCTGAGGTCATTAGTCCCCTAGAACTTAGAACTAGTTAAACCTAACTAACCTAAGGACATCACAAACATCCATGCCCGAGGCAGGATTCGAACCTGCGACCGTAGCGGTCCTGCGGTTCCAGACTGCAGCGCGCAGGGGGTAAGATCAGGGGACTAATGACCTCAGCAGTTGAGTCCCATAGTGCTCAGAGCCATTTGGTAAGCTCAGGGCTTCTTGGAGGCCAGTGATGAAGTGCTCTGTCACGGGCTGCCTGGCGGCCGATCCATCGCCTCGGGTAGTTGACGTTCAGGTAGTTACGGACAGATAAGTGCCAATGTGGTGGCGCTCCATCCTGCTGAAATATGAATTGTTGTGCTTCTTGTTCGAGCTGAGGGAACAGACAATTCTCTAACATCTCCAGATACTGTAGTCCAGTTACAGTAGCACCTTCGAAGAAAAAGGGACCAAAAATTTTATTGGCTGAAATGGCGAACAGATGTACAACTAAATGAAACTTTATAGCTCCCTTAATTTACCGACAGATAGTGCTTAGCTCTGCCTTTTGTCGTTACAGAGTTTTAAATTCCTAAAGTTGTGGTATTCTTTTTGAATCACCCTGTATAATAACTGTATCACTCATGATGGTGATGATTTGCACAGAACGACTAATACGAGGACACTCCTAGGGTTTAGTGTCCATCTAAATTTTATTTGGTGCATTACGTTGACCAAACATTTCACGGAATTTGCGAACCGTATCTGCACAACATTTAGATGTAGTAAGCTTCCATTATGACAACACACTGTTCTGCTGTGAAGCGCACCGCAAAGAAAACAGATTAAAATCGTACAACCTTCAGCACTGTCAACTTAGCAGAACAGAAATGACGAGCGTTTCAAAAGTTCCGTTCTCCATGGGACAGCCTCTTTATGTGTCTGCCTGTAGAGTGTATTCCTCTTTTTCCTAGTAGTTCCAACATCTTGCGCTGCAACATTTGTCAAACGCTTTTTCTAGAGCGACAGTTCCTAGTAAGGTTTACTGGTTTTTGCATTGATACTTGTTTTTGCATTGATTGACTGGTCAGTCGGTTCTCGATAGAATATTTTATGCATTATGAACGGAAAACACATATTTATCTTTTTAACTGATGATGGCGTAGCAGTCGAAAATAAGTTTGCGAAATAAATAATAAATATCGCAGGATATTACACTAGTGTCCATTATCAAGACAACGTCACAACTGCCTCCCCAGTGCCTTTTCCCTAAGTATCCTATACGCAGAAAATCCTAAGAAATTTTGGTCTTATGACAAAGCGCTAGATGGCTCAAAACAAAATGTCCAGACACTCTGTGACCAAAATGGTACTGAAACAGAGGATGATAGACTAAACGCCGAAATACTAAATGTCTTTTTCCAAAGCTGTTTCACAGAGGAAGATTGCACTGTAGTTCCTTCTCTAGATTGTCGCACAGATGACAAAATGGTAGATATCGAAATAGACGACAGAGGGATAGAGAAACAGTTAAAATCGCTCAAAAGAGGAAAGGCCGCTGGACCTGATGGGATACCAGTTCGATTTTACACAGAGTACGCGAAGGAACTTACCCCTCTTCTTGCAGCGGTGTACCGTAGGTCTCTAGAAGAGCGTAGCGTTCCAAAGGATTGGAAAAGGGCACAGGTCATCCCCGTTTTCAAGAAGGGACGTCGAACAGATGTGCAGAACTATCTAACGTCGATCAGTTGTAGAATTTTGGAACACGTATTATGTTGGAGTATAATGACTTTTCTGGAGGCTAGAAATCTACTCTGTAGGAATCAGCATGGGTTTCGAAAAAGAC
Organism: Schistocerca serialis cubense; assembly: GCF_023864345.2. Classification (NCBI taxonomy): domain Eukaryota; kingdom Metazoa; phylum Arthropoda; class Insecta; order Orthoptera; family Acrididae; genus Schistocerca; species Schistocerca serialis. Next base: position 35,673,221 of record NC_064644.1, read on the forward strand.
GGTCGTGTGAAACCCAGCTCGCGCTATTCGTCCACGAGACTCAGAGAGCCATAGACACGGGTTCACAGGTAGATGCCGTGTTTCTTGACTTCCGCAAGGCGTTCGATACAGTTCCCCACAGTCGTTTAATCAACAAAGTAAGAGAATATGGACTATCAGACCAATTGTGTGATTGTATTGAAGAGTTCCTAGATAACAGAACGCAGCATGTCATTCTCAATGGAGAGAAGTCTTCCGAAGTAAGAGTGATTTCAGGTGTGCCGCAGGGGAGTGTCATAGGACCGTTGCTATTCACAATATACATAAATGACCTTGTGAATGACATCGGAAGTTTACTGAGGCTTTTTGCAGATGATGCTGTGGTGTATCGAGAGGTTGTAACAATGGAAAATTGTACTGAAATGCAGGAGGATCTGCAGCGAATAGACGCATGGTGCAGGGAGTGGCAATTGAGTCTCAATGTAGACAAGCGTAATGTGCTGCGAATACATAGAAAGATAGTTCCCTTATGATTTAACTACAAAATAGCAGGTCAGCAACTGGAAGCAGTTAATTCCATACATTATCTGGGAGTACGCATTAGGAGTGATTTAAAATGGAATGATCATATAAAGTTGATCGTCGGTAAAGCGGATGCCAGACTGAGATTCATTGGAAGAATTCTAAGGAAATGCAATCCGAAAACAAAGGAAGTAGGTTACAGTACGCTTGTTCGCCCACTGCTTGAATACTGCTCAACAGTGTGGGATCCGTACCAGATAGGATTGATAGAAGAGATAGAGAAGATCCAACGGAGAGCAGCGCGCTTCGTTACAGGATCATTTAATAATCGCGAAAGCGTTACGGAGATGATAGATAAACTCCAGTGGAAGACTCTGCAGGAGAAACGCTCAGTAGCTCGGTACGGGCTTTTGTTGAAGTTTCGAGAACATACCTTCACCGAAGGGTCGGCCCCGGTAGCTGAGTGGTCAGCGTGACGGAATGTCAATCCTAAGGTCCCGGGTTCGATTCCCGGCTGGGTCGGAGATTTTCTCCACTCAGGGACTGGGTGTTGTGTTGTACTAATCATCATCATTTCATCACCATCGACGCGCAGGTCGCCGAAGTGGCGTCAACTTGAAAGACCTGCACCAGGCGAACGGTCTACCCGACGGGAGGCCCTAGCCACACGACATTTCATTTCATTTCACCGAAGGGTCAAGCAGTATATTGCTCCCTCCTACGTATATCTCGCGAAGAGACCATGAGGATAAAATCAGAGAGATTAGAGACCACACAGAGGCATACCGACAATCTTTCTTTCCACCAACAATACGAGACTGGAACAGAAGGGAGAACCGATAGAGGTACCCAAGGTACCCTCCGCCACACACCGTCAGGTGGCTTGCGGAGTATGGATGTAGATGTAGATGGTCATCTGACACATCCTCAGTTTTCTTTTCCGTTGCTCTGGTAATTATTCTGCGTAGTAATTTGGATGCATAAACTGTCATGTCGATTGTGCAATGAATCTCGAATTTATCTACCCCTGCTGTCTTCAGGATTGTGTGGCAACACTATAAAAAAGTAAGAGCGCTTATGAGGATGTTTTTCCATAGCTAAATACGATAATGGAGTAGCGTTCCCCACGCTAGATACACTCTTACACACAAATTGAGCGAAGAAATGTTCTTCGGGGATATATGCGAGTCCTCTTTAATTTCAAATCAAGTCGTCTAGAGGTAGGAATGTAGCACATTCGTGCTACACACACATCAGAATTCCCAAAGCTGGAGATGACGTATAACTATTATCCCTCGAATATGAACAAATGCTTCGCAGAATTCTTGACGCGTCATATGCGTATCCAGTCTCTAGATTTCCACAACCTCCTCCGTCGTCGCCCTCAGGTGATTTATCCAGGCCGTGTGGTGCTTTATTTACTTGGCTGAATTATGTCATGGAGACGTCACGAAGTCACAGAACTTCCGTCTGCTATCAAAGATTCTGCCGATGTCTTTGATCGAAGAACATTGGTAGCGATGTTGATTTCGTTAGATAGTGGATGACTCAGTTTATTTGTCTGTCGCCTTACAGCGTGAAGTACCTTTTACCATCGACCACTAAGGGTGCAGCCGCTGTCCCAGGTACAACTTAACAACTGTTGCTACGCGTTCTTATTTAAAGTCTTCTTTGATGACAGAATGCCAGTAGATCCTTGCGTGGCCAATATTTCCGTTTCATCAAACATTCCCCGATGTTGTTTTTTTTATGAGGTTGTGTTCGGCAGCGGCAGGTTTGTCGAAATCGCGATATTTAATGTGGCGTCAGTGCTTCGTGCAGCCCTCTGAAATCGTTCGTATTGCCTGACCAAAAGTAGCTGCCACCACATTCACAAGGTGTTTCATTAATTACAGGAACACCGAGAGCGAAGCTGTCCTCTACTGGACACAGCGTCGCTTTTATTTTGTTGGGTGAATTGATGGTTTGGTTAATTGATATAGCCGCACGGGATTAGCCGAGCGGTCCAAGACGCTGCAGTCAAGGACTGTGCGGCTGGTCCCGGCGGAGGTTCGAGTCCTCCCTCGGGCGTGGGTGTGTGTGTTCGTCCTTAGGATAATTTAGGTTAAGTAGTGTGTAAGCTTAGGGAGTGATGACCTTTGCAGTTAAGTCCCGTAAGATTTCACACACATTTGAACTTTTTTTTTTTTTTTTTTTTTTTTTTTTTTTTTTTTTTTTTTGATTGATTGATTTGGGGGAGGGGACTAAACAGCGAGGACATCGGTCCCATCGGAGTAAGGAAGGATGGGGAAAGAAGTCAGCTGTGCCCTTTCCATCCCGGCATTTCCCTGAAGCGGTTTAGGGAAATCACGGAAAACTTAAATCAGGATGACCGTACGCGGCTTTGAGCCGTCGTCCTCCCGAATGTGAGTCCAGTGTGCTAACCACTGCGCCACCTCGCTTGGTGCGGTGGATTGATGCTGAAAGGCAAGGGAGAAATAAACTAAGTCATCTATCATCTAAGGAAATCAACATCGCTACCAGTGCTATTCCATCAAGTACATTGCCATAAATTCTGCTAGCATGTTGTTGTTGTTGTTGTGGTCTTCAGTCCAGAGACTGGTTTGGTGCAGCTCTCCATGCTGCTCTATCCTGTGCAAGATTCTTCATCTCCGAGTACCTACTGCATCATACATCCTTCTGAATCTGCGTAGTGTATTCATCTCTGTGTCTCCCTCTACGATTTTTACCCTCCACGCTGCCCTCCAATGATAAATATGTGATCCCTTGATGCCTCAGAACATGTCCTACCAACCGATCCCTTCTTCTAGTCAAGTTGTGCCACAAACTTCTCTTCTCCCCAATCCTATTCAATACCTCCTCATTAGTTATGTGATCTACCCATCTAATCTTCAGCAATCTTCTGTGGCACAACATTTCGAAAGCTTCTATTCTCTTCTTGTCTAAACTGTTTATTGTCCATGTTTCACTTCCATACATGGCTACACTCCATACAAATACTTTCAGAAAAGACTTCCTGACGCTTAAATCTATACTCGATGTTAACAGATTTCCCTCCTTAAAATGCTTTCTTTGCCGTAGTCAGTCTACATTTTATATTCTCTCTACTTCGACCATCATCAGTTATTTTTCTCCCCAAATAGCAAAACTCATTTACTACTTTAAATGTCTCATTTCACAATCTAATTCCCTCAGCATCACCTGATTTAATTCGACTGTATTCCATTAGCTTCGTTTTGTTTTTGTTGATGTTCATCTTATATCCTCCTTTCAAGACACTGTCGATCCCGTTAAACTAATCTTCCATGTCCTTTGCTGTCTCTGACAGACTTACAATGTCATTGGCGAACCTCGAGGTTTTTATTTCTTCTCCATGGATTTTAATTCCTACTCCAAATTTTTCTGCTAGCATACGGTTCGAATTTCCGTGACTTCGCGACTTCGGCATGACATAATTCGATCAACGAAACGAAGTACGAAACGTCCTACCGAGACCTACTGACGATGGGAATGGAGAAAGTCGACGATAGACTGAGATTGAACGCGAGTTTTGGGAGGCTAGAACTGCGTGGAGCATTTATCAATGAATGTCACTGCGAAAACCTACGAGGACGTGCTGAAAAATAATGCCTCCGAATTTTTAATGTGAAAACTCTTAAAGAATTTTAAAAAAACGTTATTACCATTCTATATCTTTATTCTTCATGTCTACATATTTGCAGATCTTTGGCCCTAGAGGGCTCCAAATTGTTGGTAACATGGCGGTGTGTAACAAAACTATGTCGGTGCGTGATGAACACCGTTCTGTAATCAAGTTTCGAATTCGAAGACTTCGTCCACACGTGGAACATCCTCTCCTTCGAGATAACAATGCCAGATCACACACGAGCGCTGCATCATCTGCGACAATCCGACGCCTTGGCTTCACTGTCTTCGATCATCCTCCTTATAAATGCGATTTGGCCCCATCCGATTTTCACCTGTTTCCAAAAGTTGAAGATCACTTTCGAGGACTTCACTTTGACAGCGATGAAGCGCTGTAAGTAGAAGTGAGAAATAAATCTTTAGACATGAATAATAAGTATGTAGAATGTTACTAACGTTTGTTTTATTTAAAAAGCTTTAAGAATTTTCACATAAAAAATTCGAAGCGTTAGTTTTCAGCATGTCTTCGTATGTAGTCATCTCCTGAATTTGTTTACTTCCTATTACTAATACAGAAGAGGGACAAACATATGGAAACACCAGAAAGACGACACATCAAACATGCCCAGTACGGCGCAGGAAAAACCGTTGGTATTCAAAACACCTTTCACTGGATAAATGCAGGTTGTGTGTGGTTTTCAAGAGAAACTTATACCAGCCTTCCTGCAAAATTGAAGCAAGTTCAGGCACCGATGATGGAGATGGGAAGCTACGACGTATCCTTCTCTCCAAAGTAGGCCGGCTGGTGTGACCGAGCGGTTCTAGGCGCTTCAGTCTGGAAGCGTGTGACCGTTACGGTCGCAGGTTCGAATCCTGCCTCGGGCATGGATGTGTGTGATGTCCTTAGGTTAGTTAGGTTTAATACTTCTAAGTTTTAGGGGACTGATGACCTCAGATTTTAAGTCCCATAGTGCTCAGAGCCATTTGAACCATTTCTCCAAAGTAGAACACAAACGCTCAATAACATTGAGATCTTGAGACTGGCAGCAGGGAAAAGGAAAAGAGTTTCTGCCATAGTGACAGACACTCCAGTAAAAACAGCCCTCGAGGAGGAACAAAAAGGTGCAAACGAAAAGAAGGCGAAAACATTGGAAAGAAAAATTAAATTATAGGCTATAGAAGCACTTTTTCAAAAAGAAAGTACCAGCAATGGTAGTATGAAATTAACTAAATCTCTGCAGTAGGCCTAAAACACAGGAAGAAACCAAGGCAAGATGACATCGATGATGACGATGACCATGGGGAAGATGAAGACTCACTGTGCCTAAGGTGTCTCAAGCCTTTTTCAAACAGCCAACCTGGAGCACAATGGATTCAGTGCACAAACTGCAAGCGTTGGGCTCATCAGACATGCGTGAAAAATGAAATCCGTGGCATGTTTTATGGGTGTTATAACTGTGCTGATCCTTTGGATCTGGACAGTGATTAAAGTTGATTGGTTTGTATTACGACATTATAAATCCTAATAAGTTTAAGGTTTCCCATTGTCATAATAAAATGTTAAGCATTTAACTCAATATTCAACTTGATTTTATGTACGTTAAAGTATGTTTCTTAATAACTATTAGTTTTATTTACGTTTCCCAAAGTTATACTAGTTTAACTTATCAAAAGATAAGTTACCCCGAGGTAAGGGCAGATCAGTCCACTTAAGATATGTCCAGTAATCAATTTTGTTTTTAATTTTTAACTCATATTTTCAAGTTTAATAATTGCCAACCAGATTCAGTAATACTGCTCTAGAATATAACAATAATTTCAGAAATTTAAATATGTAAAAAATAATAATATAAAAAATAAAAAAGTATTGCCAACATGCCCTGGTCTCCCCTAACCACCAGAATATTGACTGCAGGCGTAAAACATGCATGAATTGTATTATGCAGGTGCTGCATGTCAGAGTAAGGGAGGGAGTTTCGTGTTTGTTGCACTTGGTCGGTCAATACAGGGACGGTGAATCCTGTTTGTGAATGACGCTCGAATTGTCGTTCGATGATGTCCCATATGTGCTCAATTGGAGACAGATCTGGTAATTGAGTAGGCCAAGGCAACATTTCGACACTTTGTAGAGCACGTGGGGCTACAACAGCGGTATGTGGACAAGCATTATCCTGAAATACCCCCTGTAATGCTGTTCATGAATGACAGAACAATAGGTCGAATCAGCAGACTCAGGTACAGTTTTACAGTCAGGGTGGGTGGCATGACCAGGAGACTGCCCCTGCTGTCATACGAGATCCTGTCCCACACCAGAGCTCCTGTTGGAGGTCCAGTGTGTCTAGCACGCAGACAGGATGGGTGCATGTCCTCAACTAGTCTGCTTCTAACCAACACACGGCCATCACTGGCACCGAGGCAGAACCAGCTCTCAGCAGAAAACACAATAGACCTCCACCCTCCCTCCAATGAGCTCTCGCTTGACACTACGGAAATCGCAAATAGCGGTGGTTTGGGGTCAGTGGAATACTCGCTACATGCCGTCTGGCACGGAACTGTCCTTGAAGTAGCCGATTTGCAACAGTTGTCTCTGTCACTGTGGTGCCAACTACTGCTCACATTGCTGCTGCAGATGCAGTACGATGCGCCAGAGTCATACTCTGAACACGACGGTCTTCCCTTGCGGTAGTGCCGCAGGGCCGTCTGGAGCTCAGTCTTGTTGAGGTCGGCAGCAATTCATTTACAGTGGCTACGTTCCTGCCACGTCTTTCTGCAATATCTGAGAAGGAATACCCAGCTTCTCGTAGCTCTATTACACCACCTTGTTCAAACTCAATGAGGTGTCGATAATAGCGTCTTTGACCCCTCACAGGCACTCTTGACTAACATCAGCGCATCACTCACGACGGTGTGTAATGGTACTTGAATTACGTAACCATTACAGCTCTCCTCACCTCAACCTCTCGATACCAGCAATATTCTACTGCGTTTCTGTAAAATAGTTAACATATTTCTGTGACAACCTTCAGATTTGATTTCATTAATGTAGAGGTACTTCGATACATCGATACGTATATATTGCAATGATATTATTCTTATGTGTATTCTTTCTTTTGTCACTATGATCTTTGATGTACTTGTAACTCTGATTTTTGGGCGCGTAAGAGGTTATTAGAGAGTCAAGCTTTGATCGTCGTGTTAAAAAGACGCAAATTGTAGTCAGCTTATGAAATGTGAACTTTAATAGTGAGGAAGATATTTTCAAGTATGTTTTAAATTGTGAAGTGATGTTTTGGAACGAGTTACGTGATATTGCAACAAAAGTAATAAAAAAGAAGTGTAACTTAAATTCGGAGTGCTGATTACTTTTTTACATCACCATTGTCCTAAATTGCAAAAGTTTAATCTTCAAGATTGGTTTATGAAACACATCTATAAAACTTTTGAATATCGCAGAATAACACCTAGGCCTCTTTGCATCCGAGCTTGGAATCATCACTACCTAGATTTTCGACGATTGAGCCATGAGTTCACGAGACCAGCGTGGGAAACACGAAAAGATGAGTGCCTAGTTTATCCATTATTTCAAGAAATGACTTTATTAACTGTGCTCTAATGCCACCTGCCACATAATATAACTTTGTTGATGCCCGAAAATGCAATATTTAGCAGCGTGAGCAACACTACAGTCATAATTAATTTTTTACCTTTGTTGTGGTAGGGTTGTTAGAAGTTGAAGTGTGTATTTAAAGAAAACTTGATTTGCATTCCTCATTGTGGCGCAGCTACCACCACTCCTATGCGACTAGCGCGAAATTTGAATAGACCTCATCTTTCAGATGCAGAAACACGCCTACAACTTTTTATTTATGTCGCACAACTCCTGCTTGCAGTTACCCATTTTTTTCGTCATTGTATTTGTGGGCAGAGTTCAAATGAACAGCTCAAATTGTTGCTGTAAACAGGGACAGAAACTGAGTGTAAACCATGGGTACTCCCAGAATTCGTGCGTGAGATTTTAACTGAAGAACTCACAGACGAGGTTAATGCAAGGATGGAGACTGTCAGACTAATGAAACGAACAAGTCGCTCGCAAGGATGCGTGAGACTGGCGGTGGTCTCGAAGCGGTGACCAGCAGCTCAGAAAACCCACGCGCGTCTGCAGGGCGCTCCCCGCTCGGTAGAATGTGTACCCTCGAGGAGGTCTATACAGCAGGGTCGCCGCTTACGAATGAAATCGAGTGGAATCCGATGAGCAGCTCAAGAGCTTAAAACTGGCATGAATTAACAGTGCTGTGTGTTCTTAGTTAATGATGAAATACGTAGCAGAGGATGCAAAGATTCTGAAAAACATGTGGTAATGTCCACCTTGATAAGAATCAATAAACGGTAACTCTTCTGTTCACGTTCTGTTTAGTGTGACCAGTTGAGTAATTATTGCAGAACGACTATAGTGCGCGTCATTTACGATGGCGGCCGAGATAAGGTTTGTTCTGCGCATCTGACATCACAAAACACAGTCAGCCAATGAACAGAGAATGACGCCAGAGCTCGACTGCAGTGCTGAGCACGGACGACTGTCTTCAGTTTTAGAAACGTTCAGTCATAAATAAGGTAATTGAACAAAAGCAATGTCTTGATAGCAGACTTTCTTTTATAGAATGTTCGGAAAAGCATTCTTTATACCAATTGCTTCATATTCTATTAATTCATTAAACCAAACAAGCAATAAGCCTACTAATTCAGGCGATAGCAAGGAAAGGTGTTTGTATCATTCTCACGAACCGCTTTTCCGCAATAAAGAACAGTGGTAATTGTTTATTTCCTATTGTACTTCGACGAAACGTGAGTAATTCATAGTCATACCAACAGTGGTTGTCGGTATTTTTAGAGTCATCCAGGAGTTCTGTTCAACAACGAGCTGTGTTAGCATAATGGTTAAGGTGATTAGCTGCTATGCAAAAGGTGCTGAGTTCAAACCTTGTTCAGAGATTTAAAAACGATATCGAAGTATCTAACTGCATGCATTTGTATGTAATTTTTTGAAATTTCTAGTGCTTTGTCTCTTCATTATAATCATAATAGTTTCTCGGTTTTTCTAATTTTGTCCTCCAATATTTCTTTTCAGAGAAATTAAAAACAATGAAAAGGCATACATACAACATTCATGTTATCTGTGTGTTTGTATATCTTCTCTTCCGCAGTCGCTGTTTTACTATTCGTATTGAAATATATTCTTTCGTGACAGTATTAATAGTATTATTTAGAGCAGAATTTCGGCTCGTACGTTGCCGAGCTACTTGATTGTCTGACGCAATTCTTTGCTTCGCTGCTTTTGGCAACGTCATATTCAATGTTTTCGTCGACTGATCTATGTTTTGGCAAGTATTTGCTCTCCATTGTGACAAACACAAATTGTTTGCGCACTGCGCCTCACTGACAATATGTTTTAGTTTCTATGTTTTATTACGTGCACAATTCAGTTTTGTGTAGTTCGCCAACTTTGTTTTAATCGAAACGTTTTGGAAAAAAGCGAAATGACTCTGGTATAAATAAAAGTTTTATTACGGTCGCTAAAGATGGAATATTTCCCAGTTTATAAACACTGTTTATCTTATAAAGGTTGTTCATTTTAACTGGGGACATGCTTTTGTAAGTCGACAGTTGTGTTTAATTTATTTTGTGTACTTCCTTTTGATTGATTGAAGTGCTTTAAAATAAAGTCAGACGCGCCTGGTGTAAATAAAACTTTTATTACAGTCGCGAAGGACGGAATATTTCTCAATATTACATACGACACCTATTTGGCACTTAAATTAAATGAGATATTGTTATACAGTAAATTTTATATGAAATTTAGGTATCTTGTCCACATTTCATTCTCAATATTGTGGCAACTAAAATCGACCATACGGAAAGTACAGGCTATGGACTTTTATCTCTGCAAACTCTTCAAAATTTCGTGCAATGGTTTACTACATTTAATGCTGACAGTAACTGCGCTGAAAATCGAAACAAAATTAAGTCATTTATGGGGGAAAGGTATCAGTCAAGAAGATGTGTAAAAATCAAATTTTTGGGCCAAACAGTTTATGTGAAATCGAATGATAAGTGTGTTAAAGCAGTCGAAACACCATGTCTCTGCACAGGCGAGCAGTGCAGTGCTGACAAAATCGCGCACAGCGTGGAATGCGGGGAGCACGTGTCTGTAGCAGCGAAAGGGTTAATGCGGCCGTGGAGGCTTTACTTCACAAACTGCGCGCTCCCCCCTAAACGCAAGTTTGCGAACTATACTATACTATGGCGCTGCTTCTCTCGGGGTGTGCGTCGTTTGCAGCTGACAACGCAGTAATCTCCCGCGTCTGGGCGGGCATGCGCGAGCCGCCAAGATGAAAGAATTGAACTATAATTGTTAAACGTTAAAAGTCGTTGTACATTAGAAAGTTCTGAGACAATGATTTTATCTTGGAACTCTTCCATTTGGTCCGTGTTTGCATAGAAAAACAGTAATATCAGAAAATTGAGTCCCCCTTGATGCAAAACACCTTGTTATTCGTTTATTTCCTTATTCTCCCAAACTAGTTTCGGCGACAAATATCACCATCATCAGTGGTTTTTTTTAATCTTATTTATTGTATGTTACAGCATGTTTTAAGCAATTATTGTCGCTGTTTACTAACAGCCACTCACACGGTTGCAGATGACATAATGTTCGCTAAGGAAAAAACGGCAACAGAAAGAAGCGCACAGAAAATATGTCGCAAACAGCGACAATAATTGCTTAGAACATGCTGTAACATACAATAAATAAGATTAAAAAAACACTGATGATGCTGATATTTGTCGCCGAAACTAGTTTGGGAGAATAAAGAAATAAGCGAATAACAAGGTGCTTTGGTTCAAGGCGGACTCAATTTTCTGATATTACAGTTTTGAGACGTTATGTTTGCAACACACTGGTTTAACGACTGGTCAGACGTAGACGTTTTGTTGTTACGCATTACATTTTACAATGGTGAACAAGATCGAGGTACCGGCTAGTTTAATGGCTGAACACATTCATACGCTCTGGAAATCTTTCCAGCGACTTCGTATCTGTCCGTCTCATTTTGTATTTTAGGTGCAGCCTACTCTTTTTCAGGTCCTTGACAATCGTCTCACTTTTTTAGCACTGTTTAGAGTTATCAAATCAAATGACCTAAAGCTCTGCCATTAGTCATGGGAATTAAAATAATCAGAGGGAGCAAGGTCGGAGCTATAAGGCATAGGTAGTAATGAACTCAACCAGAAACTGCACGACTCGATTTGTGACATGAGGCTCTACATTGTCATGATGAAGTCGACAACCAGGCCGAGAAAGTTCTAGTCATTTCCTTGCAATTTACTGCCTCAGTTTAGCCGATACTGACGTGTTCTATGCTGCTGTGACGGTAGTGCAAGAGGGAACTGCATGCAGGTAGATCATTCCATGAAAGTCAAAAAATGTGATCACCATCATTTTCCCTGAGAATGGAACTACTTTCGCCTCTTTTGATTTTGTGGAACCTGGCAATTTCCACATCGTGCTGACTCGTTTTCCTTCAATATAATAATAATGCAGCCATGACTCATCACAGTGATAATCGATTCCAAAAACGCATACCTTCCATCGGCAAAGAGGTGCAGCACCTCACGGCTTGTCTCCATTTGCAGAGCCTTCTGTTGAGGAAGCAACAGACGTGGCACCCCACTGGCGCAAACACAGGTCGTGTGGAGATGATCATGCATAATCGAAAGAACACTGCCATATGAAAGTCTCAACACTTCACTGAAGTTACATAATGTTATATGCTGATCCTCAAGGACAATCACAGCAGCTGCGTTGATTTTGACGTCAGCCATAGCAAAAGACAAAACACCAGGCTCACCTTGCTTAACGCAGACAAGTCGGCCTTGAACCACCTAAACACTGTTGTACGAGGTAGTTGATCTTTACTGTATGCTTACTTCAGCTTTTCGTTAAGTTTCAGTGGCTGTATGGTTTAACCGAACACAGAAATTTACTGCGCCATACTACTCCTCTAGCGTAACCTCCAGTGTTTGGTATGAAAAATGCAATAGAGCATTACTACCAGCCTAGCAATATGAGAGCGTTGCTGCCTATAGACATTAGCCACAAAAACCAGCTATTTTGACACATTCGTGGTAAAAATAGGAAAATATCAAGGAAGCTACAGGAAAAAATCGCTCCCTGTCTTTGTTGATCAGCCCTTGTACGTCAGAGTAGATATCGTCTGTAGTGTCATCCCTGAAAGTTTGGTAACATGGGGGCTTCTCTCTGAAATGCTCCCTTCACAATGTGTCTCCTCTGCTCTGTGGTTCTGCCGCATATATATAAAGCAGAGTGCATTTGTGTTTTTCTGCTACCTCCTCTCAAACCTGAGGATCGATTTCAATCAAATATGGCACAGAAACAGCAGTCCTCATGAGTATCTGCACTGTGGGGCTTATAACCTCCTAGCTCCAGTAGGAGCAGAGATACAGGCAAAAGCACACTTCTTTCCAGCCTCTGGCATATAGACTGCCCTGCACGACAGGCATGTTGTGTAGGAATAGCAACAGCCTGCCGAATCAACTTGCTTTACAAGGCAGCTTACATGTCAGGGGTAAGAAACGGTATCACAACATGTACACTGCCCTGTATGACAAGTATGTTGTATTGGAGTACTGTAGTATCGTCCTATTTCATCGACTTGCTTTGCATGGCAGCCTTTACATCAGGGGCACCTAAATGATTTTGGCAACCAAATGATTTTGAGACCGCTGTTGTGTATCCTGCCCTGCATGACAGGCATGTTGTGGGAGTAGTATGAGCTTCATTTTTTGAACTGTAGTGCAGGAGCTACATGTGTTGATGAGCATGGTTGTGAACAGGCTGAGATGGGTGGAGGAGAGTATGGACAGGGCGATTGGTAGGAATGAATCGACAGAAAGACGGGACATGTGTGTGGCAAATGGAAGATGTGGGCAGATGGAAAAGGAAGATTGGAAGACGGGGATGAAAAGAGAGAGGCAGAGGAGTGTATGGTCAGAGGGATGGAGAGGAGGATATGGTCAGAGAGAGGGGAGTGGAGGAAGCAGACAAAGAGAGGGGGAAGGAGATGAAGAGACAGAAAGAGTAGGGATGAGGAGATAGACAGAAGTGGGAGGATGAGGGTGGACAGGCAGATGGAGGAAGAGGTGGACACTGTTCAATGTATATGTCGAACGCACACTTGGGTGAAGCCACGGGGTGAAGACTGTTTAAGTCACTTTTTCCTAATATTTATCATCATGGCGCATTAAGGAAGCATTGTGTTGTATTGTATGTTAACTGGGGACATAGAAACGACCGAGAGGCTCCGTCCCCACTGCAGCCGCAGTGGTCCACAACCCCACGACGACTACCGCAGTCCACTTCACCCCTCCGCTGCCCCACACCTAACCCAGGGTTACTGTGCGGTTCGGACCCCGGTGGACCCCCCAGGGGACGTCTCACACCAGACGAGTGTAGCCCTTATGTTTGCGTAGTAGAGTAACGGTGGTGTACGCGTACGTGGAGAACTTGTTTGCGCAGCAATCGCCGACATAGTGTAACTGAGGCGGAATAAGGGGAACCGGCCCGCATTCGCCGAGGCAGATGGAAACCGCCTGAAAACCATCCACAGACTGACCGGTTCACCGGACCTCGGCACAAATCCGCCGGCCGGATTCGTGCCGGGGACCAGGCGCTCCTTCCCGCCCGGAAAGTCGTGCGTTAGACCGCACGGCCAACCGGGTGGGCATTAAGGAAGCATGCTGGCACGGAAGCACGGAGACATTATCAAATGCGTTATAGTTACATGAAGACTAATTTCATGTATTGTGAGGATTATCTGCTGGATGTGCTAGTGAGGTTATGTACAAAAATTTAAACTTGTACAGAGAAATTTATGTACAGGGTTAAATTTCTTTTAAGAAATGCACCGGCACACCCAGGAAATAACCAACATCACACTTCAGAGAAATATACAGGATGGTTGCAACCAAACTTGAGCTACTAGAGAGGACCTCCGTTAAAGACGAGTGATCGTAGGCCTATCAAACTTTGTGGAGACATTTGTAGGGACATGTGGGAGAGAAGTAACGAATAAACCATTGAAAGAAACACATTTTAATTTGCACATGAGAGGTTAACATTCACGGATTTCCAACACGCTTGGTTAATAAGGGGAAAACAATTTGTGTCAACCAATTTGTATGTTTGTCCTGCCAATGTTCATTGACAAACTTGACTTCGATATGAGTGTATGTACAAACTTGACCTGGTTTGTATGCTATTACCGATTACGCCATTTTGTCTGTTTGGATGATTTTAAAATTGGTTCAGTTAACCGGCAACTAGTCATCAATTAAATTAAAACAAACAGAATTTTGCAAATTTGGCTGTTTTCTGCATGAAACAGGTTGACATTTGTTAATTGCATACCATGTTTAACATCCAGAGTACAAATGTTACTCAATGTGACGACCATCTCCATCCACGAGGGCCTCGAAGTTTGCACAGATACCATTTCACAATTATTCGCAGCATTTTTCGAACAGTAGTCATGGACTGTGTCAGCTATTGTGACACATTTCGTGCACTGCTTGAAGATTGCATATTGGGTCCAACATTCTCAGCCGTGGAAACAGTAACGTCTTCAACAATTTGTAGTGCAAAGGCCGTGGGCCTCTCCCGGGAGCAATTCACAAACAGCCAGTTAGTTCGGACTTCAGAATCACGTTCTTCAAGCCCAGTGCGAAAAGAGGACCTCTGCGACCTCCTTTAATGTGTCGATAGTCGAGAAGAGCAGCAGCTTCGATGAAACAGCTTTATGAGTAAAGCCCTGCTCAGCTTGTACAGACTAACGTTGGCTGTCTGCATCTGTTATGCACACTGATGCTTGTGTTTCAGCCCTACGTGCCGTATCAGTATCGGCGCCTGACGGCAAGTCATGACACAAACACTACTCACAACGCAAATCATTCAGCGCACAGTCTAAAGGTCGTTCCTATAAAGTTAGGTAACCATACTGTATTTAATTTTCTGTCTACACTGGCTCAAATAGTGAAAGTTTAATTATAACCACCCTGCAGTAACGCACTCGATGGAGGCAGCATGCTGTCGAAACGCTTCATGCTAATGGTTCAAATGGCTCTGAGCACTATGGGACTTATGATCTGAGGTCATCAGTCCCCTAGAACTTAGAACTACTTAAACCTAACTAACCTAAGGGTATCACACACATCCGTGCCCGAGGCAGGATTCGAACCTGCGACCGTAGCGGTCGCGCGGTTCCAGACTGTAGCGCCTGGAACCGCTCGGTCACCCCGGCCGGCTGCGCTTCATGCTAGTGTGTATTAGTAAAAAGTGACTGAAGAAGTTAAAATGACTTCATAAATTTATAATACAGCCGTTGTCCTCAACCAGTTCCATACAACATTGAAAAATTTTGGTTATATATCATTCAAGACTGTCTCGAGAGTTTATAGTCGAATTCGAGCACTCTTTACACTCATCAGTGGTCACCGATAGACAAGAATACGAGAAGAATCAGGCGCGGTAGATCATACTGACTGCGTGAATAGATAATGGCTACCGAGCGAGGTGGCGCAGTGGTTAACACTGGACTCGCATTCGGGAGGACGACGGTTCAATCCCGCGTCCATCCACCCAGATTTAGGTTTTCCGTTCAAATTGTTCAAATGGCTCTGAGCACTATGAGACTTAACATCTATGGTCATCAGTCCCCTAGAACTTAGAACTACTTAAACCTAACTAAGCTAAGGACAGCACACAACACCCAGCCATCACGAGGCAGAGAAAATCCCTGACCCCGCCGGGAATCGAACCCGGGAACCCGAGCGTGGGAAGCGAGAACGCTACCGCACGACCACGAGATGCGGGCTAGGTTTTCCGTGATTTCCCTAAATCGCTCCAGGCAAATGCCGGGAAGGTTCCTTTCAAAGGGCACGGCCGAATTCCTTCCCCCATCCTTCCCTAATCCGATGACACTGATGACCTCGCTGTTTGGTCTTAAAAATAAATAAAAAAAAAAGTGGCTGCCACTGGTCGACCTCAGGTATGACTTCCACATCTCATCATTTAGTGGTGTGCGCACTGTTAGCAGGAAGACACTGCAGTGCCTGACACGGGGTGGAGATTCGTTGAGGAGGAGGGCACGTCGTATTGGGGCGTGTACACCGTCTGTAATGTTGTTATTTCCTGTCGGGACACACTGTAAGAGGTCCATGATTAAGGAATTTGTTGCTAGTGCACTCGAGGAGATGTAATTTCGATGGATTTCTCACGCGCTGCCTGCGATATGTAAGCTGTAAGAGAATCTCAGACCAGAGAGCAGTGTTGTCAGGAGTAGGAACTGTGTGGCAGTAGGAGTAAGTAGTAGCGAGCAGTCTGGTGTATCGAGTTGGCTGGGCCGGTCGTGGGGAGCGATGGCGGAGCCTGAGCGATATAGTATAAGGTAAAAGCAGCCTCGCGCATATGTAGTATTGTTATATCAAGTCCCATGTAAATGTTTAAAAAAATCTCTTAATAACAATCTTATTTATAAAAATTAACTTTTGATAATCATTCATCTCAATTTAAAGAACTTACTAATTTCTCCAATCCATGGACATCCCGATTATTGTAAAGCAAAATCAGTTGTTTCCTTTTATACATGACAAATCTATCGGCCAGCATTGCACTGAGCTACGCCAGAAAAATTTCTTATAGGAGCAGATATATACGCGTTATCCGGCGACCTAATTGAGGTAAGATTTTTCAATTTATTCATAATGAATTTTCAGGGCCATGACGCAGCACTGCCGACGTCCAAAATTTACCAGTTTAAATTCACAGTCAGTTATTGAAAGGTTATAAGTGAGTCGCATTTTTTATTGAGGGATTAGTCACATTTTATTATTGATAGGTTACACAGTTTTATTGAAAGATTAGTCACATTGTATTATTGATAAGTTAC
This sequence comes from Schistocerca serialis cubense, assembly GCF_023864345.2. Classification (NCBI taxonomy): domain Eukaryota; kingdom Metazoa; phylum Arthropoda; class Insecta; order Orthoptera; family Acrididae; genus Schistocerca; species Schistocerca serialis. The sequence continues at coordinate 35,690,386 of NC_064644.1, forward strand.
GCAATTTACTGTTGGGAGGTTACACTAAATGTGAATACTATTCATATTATTTTTTGTGGGGAGGTTACAAGACAACCGACCCGTTTACACCTGGAGAGACCGTCGAATGCGATGTAAGTCCTGTTAAGAGCGAGAGTCGCCGCAGTGTAGAGAGGAAGCACGTTACCCTAAACTGTTGTTGATGGTACGGAGGTAGAGGAGCCGAGACCTCAGACCTTTCGTTTTGTCTTTAGCTATTGCTTCCTTCTATGGGCAACACTATTTGTACCCAGGGATCTCACTTTTCGGTTGTCTTACTACGCGACAGTGGTAGCAATATTTTAAAAACCTCAGCGGCAACCGGGAGATCTACCTGCAGTCCGACCAAGCGAGGAGCGCTCGTCGTAATAGTGATAGAACTGTACTGATTTCTGTTTCATACGGACAGAGACAGACTGTTTCGAATATCCAATTTTAAGTTAGGGACTGAGACATGTGCCTTCGATGCGATAACCGTTGCAAACTGTATGTTGACGAGCGAGCAATAGTGAATGCATTGCTGTTGGTGCAGTTTTGTTCTGAGCGGCAGCACTTACATAATATTCAGGGTGTTACAAAAAGGTACGGCCAAACTTTCAGGAAACATTCCTCACACACAAAGAAAGAAAATATGTTATGTGGACATGTGTCCGGAAACGCTTAATTTCCATGTTAGAGCTCATTTTAGTTTCGTCAGTGTCTACTGTACTTCCTCGATTCACCGCCAGTTGGCCCAATTGTAGGAAGGTAATGTTGACTTCGGTGCTAGTGTTGACATGCGACTCATTGCTCTACAGTACTAGCATCGAGCACATCAGTATGTAGCATCAACAGGTTAGTGTTCATCACGAACGTGGTTTTGCAGTCAGTGCAATGTTTACAAATGCGGAGTTGGCAGATGCCCATTTGATGTATGGATTAGCACGAGGCAATAGCCGTGGCGCGGTATGTTTGTATCGAGACAGATTTCCAGAACGAAGGTGTCCCGACTGGAAGACGTTCGAAGCAATTGATCGGCGTCTTAGGGAGCACGGAACATTCCAACCTATGACTCGCGACTGGGGAAGACCTAGAACGACGAGGACACCTGCAATGGACGAGGCAATTCTTCGTGCAGCTGACGATAACCCTAATGTCAGCGTCAGAGAAGTTGCTGCTGTACAAGGCAACGTTGACCACGTCACTGTATGGAGAGTGCTACGGGAGAACCAGTTGTTTCCGTACCATGTACAGCGTGTGCAGGCACTATCAGCAGCTGATTGGCCTCCACGGGTACACTTCTGCGGATGGTTCATCCAACAATGTGTCAATTCTCATTTCAGTGCAAATGTTCTCTTTACGGTTGAGGCTTCATTCCAACGTGATCAAATTGTAAATTTCACAATCAACATGTGTGGGCTGACGAGAATCCGCATGCAATTGTGCAATCACGTCATCAACACAGATTTTCTGTGAACGTTTGGGCAGGCATTGTTGGTGATGTCTTGATTGGGCCCATTGTTCTTCCACCTACGCTCAATGGAGCACGTTATCATGATTTCATACGGGAAACTCTACCTGTGCTGCTAGAACATGTGCCTTTACAAGTACGACACAACATGTGGTTCATGCACGATGGAGCTCCTGTACATTTCAGTCGAAGTGTTCGTATGCTTCTCAACAACAGATTCGGTGACCGATGGATTGGTAGAGGCGGACCAATTCCATGGCCTCCACGCTCTCCTGACCTCAACCCTCTTGACTTTCATTTATGGGGGCATTTGAAAGCTCTTGTCTACGCAACCCCGGTACCAAATGTAGAGACTCTTCGTGCTCGTATTGTGGACGGCTGTGATACAATACGCCATTCTCCAAGGCTGCATCAGCGCATCAGGGACTCCATGCGACGGAGGGTGGATGCGTGTATCCTCGCTAACGGAGGACATTTTGAACATTTCCTGTAACAAAGTGTTTGAAGTCACGCTTGTACGTTCTGCTGCTGTGTGTTTCGATCCCATGATTAATGTGATTTGAAGAGAAGTAATAAAATGTGCTCTAACATGGAAAGTAAGCGTTTCCGGACACATGTCCCCATAACATATTTTCTTTCTTTGTGTGTGTGGAATGTTTCCTGAAAGTTTGGCCGTACCTTTTTGTAACACCCTGTATAAGAAAACAGCCCTTACTTGTCAAATTGTCCCTTATAGTTGTAACGCTCACTAACCTAACAAAAATATATTTTCGTAAGATGTGGTTACAGCGCTTCAAAATGTCCGTCGTCTGACAGGCTGCCCAAATTTCTTTTTTCATTACCGCTTTCGTAAGTGCGAAGCTTCTGCGTTAGTCTTCGTAGGTGTCCTTTGCAGTACAATTTAGTTCGCCGTGGGGCGATATTGGTATAGAAAGTTCGCCGTATTTGCGTTTGGTTATACTAAAAGCAATTTTGCATCAGTAAGATGCTAAGGTGTCACAATGATGAATATGACGATTATAAGTATGAACACGTGTTCTGCCCATCGGGCAGGTCCGTCACTGCAAGTTCAGCATTCTTAAGTCCTGCCGGTTATAGCGTTCCCAGCGAAATAATAATAATAAATGACTTAAAAGACAGTATTTATAAAGAAGAGACATTTAAAAATTGGATAATATACATTTTCTCATTTATCCGTATTATAATAATTTCTCTGTGTAAGTTTCGAGTGCAAATAAATATAACAAAATGATCTAAAGAGACGACAAGATACGCTCTTTTGTTAATTTTTTAGTCGTCTTCACTTCTTCTCTTGTCTTGGTTGCGTGTAGACGGACATCTTGCGAGTGCTGGCAAATGTAAGCATATTTGTACTAATTAAGCAGATAATATATTGATTTAATATCATTGTGCACTTTTGATTTGTAAGAGGTGATCCCGATTTCATGTCCGCCTTCCTTAAATTAACCTGCATTCAAGTAATTTACAGTGCAGCAATCGCAGCGGCCGATGCAGCCAACGACGCCATTACGTGGCGATATTAACTTATGAAAAATCAGCGGAAGCGAAAAACTCGCCCGCTATTAACATAATATACATTTTTCTCCACAGTCGCCCGACGTTGCAGAAAATACGTAGCTTTAAGATTCTTATTTTTAGTACAACAGCCGAGAGCGAGAGCCAGGACTCCGACTACAATGCAATGGTTAACGGATGTAAGAAAAAATACTCTCGCGCGTGTGTGGGCCGTAATTGTAATTAATAACTAAAGATTTTTTGCTTTAAAGTGAACTGACTAGCCGAGGAAATTAATATGAAAAGTTTATTCCATTGTTCAACTTACATGCTCATGTTTTAAGATTCAGCGAGTCTAACATTCATTAACGTAACAAATAATTTAAGATTAATATTGTTGAAAGGGAGAACTTCACGAAAGCATTTACTTGTAAATCAAAATTGAATGGAATATTTTGACTAAGGCCCACCACGTAAGTCGGCAACAATCAAAATAATAATAATATATTAAATTACGACGGCCGACGGACGCCAGACGTTTTTCCGCCATCCTTTCCGTAGTTGCCATTGGTGTATTTATTCTAACATCGTCAGTTATCTGCTATCTTCTTCTTCCTCTTGTCGTGTCCCACCCATCATTTCTCACATATACTTTATTATGCACTGTCTTCTCCCACAGCGTCCTAAACAAATTCTTTTCCTCCTCTTAATTGTTCGTATTATTGGCGTTTTGTCTTCCGCATCGTGTAATAAAACCCGATCCTTTATCTGTCCGATTCACATACCTCATTCTCCTACAAATCCACATCTCAGAGGCCTTCTCCCCGTCGCAGTATCCGTGTTTCAGCAACTCACAGGACAGTGCGGGAGAGTGTTGTACTTGGAGGACAGGAACGCATCATGTTTTATGGACGGTGTTTCAGTCTAGTGGCCGATCCTAGAATGGCACGAAGTAAATGCCCCAAGGACCGACATGAGCAGTTTCCAGCGTTTCTGTTGTTCTGAGGCATGAGATGGTGTTCTGTGCAGCCTTTGTTAATGTTACAAGTTATACATATTTAAGTTCTGTGTAATATGTTGAGATATTTTGAGAATATTTCTAACTCTTCAGTCACAGAGTTTTATGGTTAGTGAAATTTTGTATGTTTTTTTTTTAAATTAGCTACATTACATGTGGATGGTTAGCACATACCTTGTCAGTAGTGCAGTATCTTGCATCTCGAAACGAAAGAAGTGTTTTTTTTTTTTTTTTTTTTTTTTTTTTTTTTTTTTTTTTTTTTTTTTTTTTTTTTTTTACTACAGCACACGTGATATTTGTAAGTGAAACGAGTTTCTTGAATGTCTTCTACAATTTTCCCTTTCTTGAAAATAGAAATTTGTGTTTGTTGCCAAAATCTTCTATTTCAAAATATTTATAGCTTGTAACTGATTTGGTAATACGTCTTCATAATTTAATATCAGTTACTGATTTCTGGTCTGAAGTGCACT